>NW_020172142.1:826379-935557 GCF_003031525.2 Neophocaena asiaeorientalis asiaeorientalis | reverse complement strand
ATAAAAAATCCTGTTCCCATTTTCCATACACGAAAACTCAGGCTCAGAAAGATTGTATGACTTGTTCAAGTCACTCTCCTGATGACTGATCCCATGTCCTCTCTCTTCCCTTCATTATCTTTTTTAACCTGAGAATGTGTGTCTGCCTGCTCAGCCGTAACCTGAGCCTTGCTTTGCAGTGACGACCAAAGAACCTCTTCAGACAGTTTCATAGATCATTTTCAGGCAGCTGTGGAGAGGACAATAAACACGATCTTATAGCTCAGTGTGCAGAGAAGCAAGCAAGATACGGTATTATACATGGTCATGGAGCCAGAAGCCCTAGATCCAACCCTCCTGGTGGTATGACAGATGACTTCATAGCTCCAAAAATATTTTCAGTCAGTTTCTCATAAGCTCCAGTTGTCCAAAGCTTCCAGAAGCATTTATGAGGTGGGGAGAGGGGTGGCAACAGGGTGCTTATTGCTGCTTTGCTTTAAACAAAATTACAGAGTGAGACTTTTAATTTGCCTCTTCTCTAGCAGCTCGACCAGCGCATGTGGGTGGGTTGATAAGGTCTTTTCCTCTCCTCTACTTTTTAGCAGGAGAATTATTCTTGGGGAAAACCAGATGCTGCAATTACTTGGAAAAAAAAAGAGAGGACCAGCCATGTATCTAATTACTAAGCCAGCCTCACATGTGTGCCTGCTTACCTACTGATGTGCAAATAGCCAGAGAGTCCTGTATATGGGGAACAAAGTCCACATAAGCTCACAGACACACCCATGCACTGCTCCTCCCAGGAGGACCCTGAGGACAGCTCTCCAAATGAACATGGCAGGGCTGAGTCTTTAGGAGCTGAAGGGGAAGAGGTCCTCCCCAATGTGGCAATCTGCTAATGGGAAAAAGACTATCTGGTCTTAGCATGTCAGAGGACGGAGGGCTCCTTAGGAGCCCTGCTACAGCCTCCTGGTCGTAACGAGAGGAAACCAGAGACCAGAGAGGGCCACGCTGAGGACCAGGGCCAGACACAGCCCTTGGGTGGCTGTTCTTGCTTTTCCTCCCAAGGCAAGCCCACTGAGGCAGCGCAGATCTCCAGAGCCTCCACACCTGCTGTGCGTCTGAGTAAGGGGGAGCATTCCAAAGATGCCTGAGTCCCTTGTGTGTTGGGATCGCATGCAGGAGGAAATGGACTGCAAGAACACACAGGGTAGACTGCACAGAACACAAACTATACTCAGGTGGTCACCACAGCCTGTATTCTGAGAGAGAGAGAGAGAGAGAAACGCTATCCAGGCTGACTCCTAAGTAACAAGGAAACCCAAGGGAAACTAGGACAGTGCTTGGCTTGCTGATAGGGGCAGCATGCTGTGAGCCCTGTCAGGTGTGAGAGTGTGTACACCTTCACAAAGGCAGACAGACTAAGTCCCAGGATGCAGTGACAACGTTCCTTTAAGTAGACAGAAACTCTAGGTGACTCCACAGGGCCATGGATGCTCTGGGGGACCCCGGAATTTTTGCAGCTGCACCTTGGAGGGGCCGTAATGTGTACGGGGCAAACTTTAGAGGTGGTTTTGACTTCTCAAAGCATTTAAAATTCCTTAGAAACCCACTACAGCAATGAGCAGTCTCTGCTAAAGATGTTTTGTAGAGAGAAATGTGTGAGCCCGCGGCCTCGGAGCTTGCTGCTAATCTGTCTGCTGTCCAGTGTCAGCCCCTGCTCAGCACTCCTGCTACACCTGGTTATTGCAGGAGGCAGAACCAAGAGGTTTTTCTGTTTTGTTTTGTTTTTTTTTGTGTGTGTGGCAATTTATTTTATTTATTTAGTTAGTTTGTTTGTTTGTTTTTGGCTTTCCTGAATAGGTTTGTATTTCAATTAGTTCTCACTTGTCTTTCTTTGAAATGTGCCGCTGCTTTTCCTCTGATTTTACCCCCCACTCCCCGGGTTGGCTTTTGGCTTTGACAAAAGTAGGACATTGAGGGGCTTCCCTGGTGGTGCAGTGGTTGAGAGTCCCCCTGCCGATGCAGGGGACACAGGTTCGTGCCCCGGTCCGGGAAGATCCCACATGCCGCGGAGCGGCCGGGCCCGTGAGCCATGGCCGCTGAGCCTGCCCCTCCGGAGCCTGTGCTCCGCAACAGGAGAGGCCACAACAGTGAGAGGCCCGTGTACTGCAAAAAAAAAAAAAGTAGGACATTGAAAAATAAATCATAAAAACCAGAAACTCCCTCACCTCCGACATGAAAAATCTTGAAGTTGTACATATGGTGTAAGTCCAAGTCTTTAGTTTTGATTGGATCAGAAAGACTGCAGACTTTGGAGCTGGACAGACTGCAGTCAAATCCTATGTTTGATATTTACTTCTAGGTTCCTTTGGGCAAGTTCCTTAACCTCTCTGCATCTCAGTTTTCTCATCTGTAGAGCAGAGATCATTATGCCATCCTTATTAGATTGCCTGAGGATTTAATCAGTCAGTCACGTACAGCAAGCAGCACATGGTAGCTATTCAACAAATGCTACCTCCTTCCCCAGCTGTCCTCTTGTCCTCTGTGTCCCTGTCAGCAGCTGTCACCCCCAGACATGGTTCACATGGCCGCTATCCATCTTCATAAAAAGCCTGACATGGTGGGTTCTTTTAGGGAAGCATGAAGGGAAGGGGTAGTCAGGAGCTATGAGCATCTGTTAATCCAAGCATTTTAATAGATTTCCTTTGAACAGAGAACACCCCTATCATATACCACGTACATGGGAGTTTTCATTCTCCATGGAGAGGCATTTTGGTTAAGCATGAGACTCTGGAATCAAGCAAGCCTGAGATCTTGTGCCAGCTCAGCCATTTACTAGCTGTGTGACATGGGGCAGGTTACGTAATTCTCAAAACCTCAGTCTCCTCATTTGTGAAATGGAGGAAGCAGATCATACCTCACAGGGTTGGTTGTTATACTGATTAAATGAAATAATACTTATTTTGCACTGTTTCCATTATCTGCTACTACACAACACACCTTCCCAAAACTTAGTGACTTAAAAGAAAGGTTTATGATTTCTCACGATTCTGCAATCTAAGCCGGGCTCAGCTGGGTGGCTCTTCTGTTCCATGTGGTGTCCATGGGGCTGAAACATCCAAGATGGCTTCTTCAAGCCCATATCTCACACCCCATGGTGGCTGGAACAGGCGAGGATGATATAGCAGCTAGCTAGCTAGCACTCTCTCTCTCTCTTACCTCACCATTTCAGAACTTGGGCGGTCTTTCCACATGATAGTCTCAGAGCTGTTGGACTTCCTATTCGGCAGCTGGCTCCCAAGAGAAAGAAGCAAAAACTGCCAGACCTACTAAAAGTTGGTCTAGAACTGGCACAGTGTCATTTCTACTACATTGTGTTGGTTGAAGCAACTCAAAGGGCCAGCCAGATTCAATGGAGGGGAGGTAAGCCCCATCTCAACCAGTGAGGAGCAACATGCACCTGCAGGATGGGAAGGACTTGATGGCCACCATATTTGGAGACCTGCTACAATAAGCCTGCAGTCCAGTGCCTGGAACGAAATTCATTTTTGAAAATGCTTGCTTGAGATCAGATCAAGAACTCTGCACATATCAGAAAATGAAACATAGACTCCACACCTAAAATTTTAGGAGATCTTGGGCCCTTCAGATGGATGAACAAGAAATAATTCCAAGCAGGCATCCCCAACCGAAGCCCCAAGAATGCCAGGTTCCCCCTCACTCATTACATCCATGTCTTGTGCCTACGTGAACAACCTTCTCAGAGTGTTGTAAGCAGTGCAGAGGTCCTATTTGCCATGGGGATTAATGCAAATTCATGCAAAGAATCTTGGGAAAAGGTGGTTCTTACAGCTCAGAGCAGAATGTGAAAGCCATTGCAAAGACTTGTGATGTTTCATAGTTACTACAAAAAAACCATTTGGTGGAGAGATTTCTACTACAATAAGGAATGATTTTGTGTGTCTGTGATCCTGTAAGCCATTAGACAGTGATGGATATGGAAGAGGATACTGCTGCAGCAAGTTGGAGGTGTAAAGAACATGGATATTTTCATTAATCAGACTTCAGAGCAAATGAGACAGGCAGAGCCTTAATAATGCCGGGTCAGGTCTGGTCTCCTAGAAGATTAGGTTTTCTTTACCCCCCACCTGCCACCCGCCACAAGTTGGCAAAGTTGTATAATATTCTTCTTAAATAAGAATGGAGGGCTTCCCTGGTGGCGCAGTGGTTGAGAGTCCGCCTGCCGATGCAGGGCACACGGGTTCGTGACCCGGTCCAGGCAGATCCCACATGCCGCGGAGCGGCTGGGCCCCTGAGCCATGGCCACTGAGCCTGCGCATCAGGAGCCTGTGCTACGCAACGGGAGAGGCCACAACAGTGAGAGGCCCGCGTACCGCAAAAAAAAAAAAAAAAAAAAAAAAAAAAAAAAAGAATGAAATAGAGGATAAAGCAGGGAAAGAAATGGCTGGTGTATATGTTCAAGCCCAAAGACGATGTCAAGAAAAATTTCTAATTTTGGAGAAACTGAGAAAACAGATATAACCACTAGATGAAATTACCAGGTTTTGCTCCCACAGCTTATACCAGTATATTTAACTGCAGGAGGAAATAAAACAGCAAGACAATATAAAATCCTGCCTTTTGAGGTTAGGCAAAATTTAAAGTTTGTAGAGACAGGGAAGAGATTGTACCTGTGTTGCATGTTCTGTGTTCGGACCCTAGGCAGATTTAAATGTGTTTGGTGACATGGCCTGTGGTCAGAGTGAAACTGAAGTAGGCAAACTCTTCTTAGATTCTCTTTTCTCTTTTTACTCGCCAATCTTGCTTCTGAGTTGCCCTTTCTATCTCCCTGTTCCCGAGTGCCTGGTGCTCTCACGGTGCAAGATCTCTTCTCCCATGTCACAACAATTTATACTAGAAGAGGAAAAAAAATTTTTTAATCTGCTGGGAGAAGAATTTCTTTTAGGAAGGAAATTGTCTTTGTGTAGGTAATACAGTACCTTGACAGGTTGCTGAAGGATGGAAGGGAAATACCCTGAGGACATGGTCTGGGAGGAGGCAAGGAAACAAAAGAGAAGGCTGAAGTGATCCATGCTGGAAACACGCAGGAGCTAGAAATAGGGACATAGCACAGAAGACAGCATGGCCAGGAGCTGGCACTTATGATGGCAGAAATGGCCCAGCAACATTTCTTGACAGCGTTCTACTACAACAGCAGTTCCCAGACATTCTTCTTTCACAGCGGCCTTAGTCTCTAATTTTTTTCATGGTGCCGCTCCCCACCCCCAGCAAGGGCCAAAAGAAATACGTAACCATGGTTTTATTAATTAAGTAGTAAGCCTAAACAGTTTAATATATCCAAACAACTTAGCAGCGTTTCCTGTTCCATGTTATTTTTCACAAGGTACTTGCTTTTTATCTCAGCAGCCCTGAACATCCAAGATTCACAAAGATAAGATATCATTGAAAGGAATGTAGCACAATCTACTGTTGAAACAGGGAACTACTTTGAGCTAGTAACTTGTGCAGTGCCCAACAGATTTTGAATACCACTTTGTTTCTTCTGAAAGTTTAAAATATCCTACAGCACCACTGTGAGTTTGCTGCAGCCCCCCAGGGTACCTGGTAATACAGTATTGGGAAGCATGGTACTGCAGTATTCACTTTTCAGTTGCCGGTGTTGACTGCCATGTTGTCCTGCTGTCTCTCCCAACTTTCAGCAAGTTCTAATACACCTGAAAAGGCCTTGTGTGAGTGTCTAAAGTGGATGAGTGTTGAAGATGGTTTGTTGAGTCAGGCTGGGGACAGCAGGCACAGGTCAGAAGTAGAGCAGAAAGCAGAACTAGTTCAGCAGAGGCAGGAGCTCAATGTGAGAGGTGTACCCTTGGATATGACCTCTGGGCCTTTTAGAAATCGCAGGGTGGCATTTCACTTTCTGTAAGATTTGGAATGGAATTTGAGCCAGTCTTTGGACAGAATGATTCCAGTTGGCATTTGTTAAGAGTTGAGTATCTATTATCTATTGGCAAGGTTTGTAGAGTATTTAATATAAATTACCATCATTGCTTAGCCTAAAATTGGAAAAGTGTGTTGTGGGGACCCAAAAAAATCCTTTTATGGAATATATTTTGACAAAGTGGAGGCCAGCCTTGAAGACTGTCATTTTACATCAATCGCACAATAGTGCCATGACTAACTGGTAATTTGCCCTTTTATTTTATTGAAATGCAGAACATAAAATTTACCACTATAACAATTTCTAAGCGTACAATTCAGTAGTGTTAAGTATATCCAATGCGTTGTGCATCCAACCTCCAGAACTTTTTCATTGCAAAAATGAACCTCTTTACCCATTAAACAACTCCTCGTTCCCTCCCCCCTTCTCCCCAATCCCCCCCCCCCCCCCCAGTCCCTGGTAACCACAATTTTGTTTCTGTTTCTACAAATTTGGCTACTTTAGATACCTCATGTGAGTGGAATCATACAGTATTTGTCTTTCTGTGACTGCCTTATTTCACCTAACATAATGTCCTCAAGGTTTATCCATGTTGTAGCATGTGTCAGAATGTCCTTCCCTTCTGAGGCTGAATAATATTCCATTGTATGTATATAACATATTTTGTTTATCCAGTCATCCATAGTGGACACGTAGGTTGTTTCTACCTCTTGATTTCTGTGACTAGTGCTGATATAAACATGGGTGTGTACCCTCCTCTATTGTTTCCGTTGTATTCCCCACTATACCATATTATACAATTGACTTATTTAATATGTTTATTGTATACTGTCTGTTACCCCTCACTAGCATGGAAGTTCCATTACGGTAGGGATTTTTTTCTTGTTTCTTCCCTGATGTATCCCAAGCAGAACAGGGTCTGGCATATAATAGAGATTCATTAAATAGTGTTATTAATAAAATTAGTATCAAACACTGACCACGTACCAGGCCCTGCGCTAGGCTGGAGGAAGCACCAGCGAATAAGACGTGGAATTTACACTTAGTAGGAGAGTTAAGTAAAATTAATTGGCGGGTTCAAATTTGGTAAAACAAGCTTACTTACAAGAACGTTGTTCGTTCTGCAGCTGACCTTTTCCTTCATGTGGCCCCTCTTGCTTGGATATCACTACCTCTGTTACTTATGTGTCCTAATGACTAGAATAAGTTATTTCTATCTACTCATTTAAATTCTACTTGATCTGAAGACATTTGAATAATTTAAATTGTGATTGAATAGCGATTCTATTTTTATGGAACATTTCCACCTACCGATCTGGCTTAACCGAAGAGTATATTGCAGGATTCTCCTAAACATTCTTCATTTAAGATTAATATCCACATGAAGAAAAGCTTTAGATGTTTTTCTCATCATATCTTCATAGAATTACTTGGAATATCTCTACAAAGGTATGATCTGATTTCCAAAACCCAGGTGACAGCTATTTTTTTCACTCCGTATTTTTACTTGAACAAAATTCCAATGTTCCTGAAAATAACTAAGCACCCTCCTAGGTTGGTGTCCTAGGAGTTTATCTATGAAGAGCTCAGAAATTCTGTTCTGTTCTCTGGGCGTACGTGGTCAGTGTGCTTGATTCTCTCTCCTGCTTCTGCCTGATCTCATATTAAAACTATTCTTTTTATTCCATCCTCTCAGTAAATAGAAAAGTTTCTTTGGTTTTTTTTTTCTATGAAAAAAAGTAATATATGATTATTCCAGAAAGCACAATCACAGAAAGAACACACAGGACACAACTGCTCCAACTGCTATTAAAACCTGGTGAATATGATTCGGATCTGTGCTGTCCAAACTGGCAGCCGCTAGGCACATGTGGCGATGGAGCACTTGAAATGTGGCTAGACCGAATTGAGATGTGTTTAAGATGAAAACACACATCAGATTTTAAAGACACATACACACACACGCGCACGCGCGAGGATGGAAAATCTCTCAATAATTTTTATATTGATTACATGTTGAAATTATAGTGTTGTGGATATGTTGGTTAAATAAAATATATTATCAGTTATATTCATTTCTTTTAACCTTCTTTAATGTGGCTTCTAGAAAATGTAGAATTACAGGGCTTGCATGACATTTCTAACGGACAGTGCTGCTTGGATAATCATTTTCTGTGTGTCTCTGTGCCTATATACGTACTTTAAGAGCAAGATCATGGTACTTTCTATTTCATAACCCACATTCTTCACTTATTATTATATTGTTGGCATATTTCCATGTCTATAAATATAGTTCTTCACGATTATTTGTAATAGCCACAACGTTCCATTGTAAAATCACACCATAATTTCTTGAACCAATATCCTATTATTAAACAGGGAAATGTTTCCATTTCCACTATTAAAAGAGCATCAAAATAAATATCCTTGGGCCCGCATCTTTGCTAATGTAGTGACTATTTTATGAGACTAATTTTCCAAAAGTAAAATTGCTAAATCAAAAAACACACATTTTTAGGACTTCTGTTACTAACTAAAAACTATCAAGTCACTCTCTAAAAATGTGGTGCTAATTTAAACTCATCAGCAGGTATACTTGGGTTCATTTCCTTATAGCTTTCCTTTACCGATTGGTATGGTTTAAAGAAAAATCTCACTGTCTTCATTTTACTACTTCTGTTGTAAGTAAAATGAAAGTGTTCTCCATTTTTATTAGCACTTTGTGATCCAACTTTTGTAAACTAACTTCATGTCTGCAGCCCATTTGTCTTTTGGAGAATTTCTATTTTGTTATTGACTTACAAGGATTTTTTTATAGATTAATTATATTAATCCTTGGTCACACATGTTTCATACATTTTTCTTAGTTTATTTGCCTTTTAATCTTTTATGTTATTTTTTGATGTTCAGAGGTTTTAGTCCTCACATAATTTTCTTTTAAGATAACTGCCCTTGAGCTGATGTTAAGGAAGTCCTTTCATACTTTAAAACGATGTCGTTATTCAAGTATAACGTCTTCCAGTATATTCTTGGTGACATTTTTTATATTTATTCCCTTACACCATATGGAATCTATTTTTGTATAGAAATTATGAGGCTTATCTTTTCAAAATGTTTAGCTACACATCCCAATTCCATTTATTAACCAGCTGTCCTTTTTTTTCATTGGTTTAAAAAGTGAGCTAACATGGAATGATTGAGTCCATACAAGGTCAAGTCCATGTAACTTCACAGAAGTAGGATGGAAAAGACATATACCTGGGTCTAGGATATAGGTGGGCAGGGATCAGGTAAATCAAAGCGGAGGAAGAGGAAGAAGGGGACAGGCTACCAGCCTTCTGTATGTACTGTTCCCAGTCATGAGTGACCTTAGTTGAGTCTATGGTTTTAACCTGTGCAGAATCATGTACCACTTAAAAAGCCTGAGTAAATTTAAGGTGTCTTGCCCCAGCAGACTGTGTACACATATCCATCTTTGAACATAATAGCATGAGGTTTACAGATCCCCTGAAGTCTGTCCAGGTACTTATTGGGGTACATAGACCTCAATGAAGAGGACCCTTTACCTTGTGGAAGAGAAGATCAAAGACCTAGAGGTAAGTCATACTCCAGGTAAAGGCAGGTACAGGGTTCTACTCCTCCCTTTATGCTGTCATACTGAATACCTGCCAGCCCCCAAGCTAAGACTATACTTCTCAGTCTCAGGCCTCTGTTCCTACTGACATCTTGTCTAAAATGGCATTTTCCGCTGCAGTGGATATTGCCTCCCGAGCATCCATTCTCCACCCTGAAATTTCTATCAGAACCCTTAGTTATCCTTACACCCCAGGAATGGACCCCACCCCTCCCAGCACCAGGGGTGGATCCTGGTTGACTCAGACCAGCCAGGACACTATATGCTTTGACCATAGTCAGTGGTCCAGGAGTGGACATGTGATCTAAGCCATACACTTGATGGAAATGGAGGTCTCTTGCTTGGGCAAAAGCTGGAACAGAAGCACTCTCTCTCCCACTGGACACAAAAGGGCAAGCAAAGGCACCACCTGCTGCTGTTAGCCATCCAACCAACCAGCTTTAGAATAAAGGCAGCACCATGGAAGGCAATGTGAGGAGTGGAGGAAATGCCTTAATGAGATGCTGAGCCACCAGATCCATCATCCTCGAGGGCTGCCCTAACTCAGGACTCCTGTTACTCGTGTTGTTTAAGCTATTCTGAGTCATGCTTTTTGTTCCACATAACGTAAGTTTCCTAACTGATACATCCTGGCCTAGGGAAACCCGCCGAGACACTACCTTCTCTGTGCCTTCCATGGTTAAACCATGGAAGAAGGGATGCCTCCCTCCAATGCATCTCTACAGCCTTTTGTTCTTCCCTCTCATATTGTATGAATGCCCCTTACTAGACTGTACACAAATTGTAGGTCAGGAACCACAGCTTGGGACCTTTCACATCCTCACAACACCTAGCTGTTAGCTGGTGTTCAGTGACTTTTTGAAAGCTACACTACGATTGCCTCACTCCATGACTGGGTCTGTGGCTTCCTTTATCACCAAGATAAAGTTTTTTAAAAGGGCTGAAAGAAAGGTTAACAGAAGTTTCCCTGATGCCCAGAGAACCAGCGAGTTTCACAGGTTGTGATTCTCCAATCTGAATGTATTTTTCAATCACTGGAGAATTTTTTAAAATACAGAGGGACTTCCCTGGTGGTCCAGTGGCTAAGACTCCACACTCCAAAACAGGGGGCCCGGGTTTGATCCCTGGTCAGGGAACTAGATCCCACATGCCACAAATAAGAGTTCGTATGCCTCAACTAAAGATCCCGCATGCCTCAACTAAGACCCAGCACAGCCAAATAAATAAATCAATATAAATAAATAAATAAATAAATAAATAAATGAAATATAGATTCCGGGGGGCTGGTTCAAGAGGTAAGAGTAACCTCACATATTTACTACTAAACGGCAATAAGTGGTCAGAAGATGATCTATTATTAATAAAGGAGTGAAAATGGTGAAGGAACTGAGAGACGCTGATGAATCTCAGGGCAGAGTGGGACTGGAAAGGGGCATCACAGTTCAGAGGATACAGAGAGAACAGCTTGAGAAAAGTGCTGGTTGCTGGGTTGCTGGGTAAAAAGAGTGGGAGTGGCAAAGGGCCACAAATTGAAATGACTCCTACCTCTAGGACATGTAGCATCAGAATTTGCCCCTAGGAGAGGAATTCAAAATAAATGAACAACATGATTGGATGTCTGATGAAGGGGTTGCACCTTTGGGCTTGACTCTTTCTGTCTTGATATTGAGGGTCACTGAGTGATCACCTTGTCTCCCTGGGCCCCCTAAAATGAAGCCTTCTGGTTGATCCATCTGGTCTACTTATACAGAGCTTACAGGCAGCCTATGAAGGAAATGGAACTTCAAAAAGGTAGGGAAAACTCCAGCCACTTATCCATATTAATTGCCATAGTTATTCTTTCATGTATAAGATGGAACAACCAAGATTCACCAGCTACTGCAGCACACAAACAGAACAAATAAGATGGGCCAATATGAACAGACAGAACAGTGGCCCCAAAAAAGCAGCAATAATTTCTGAAGGAGAAAAGAACTTTAAAGAAATCTCATTTCTCTCCAGAGAAAGTTAAGTGGCTACCTCATCCGTTAAACAAGAACATGCAGCTATAAAAAGGAGCAGTAAAAGAATGAGTTCATAAATTATATATATAATGTATAATTTTACACATACTGATTTTATATTTGTAAAAATTACATGCATATGTATGTACATATCATTTAAATTTAGTTTGCCCCACTAGAATGTAAGTTCCATGAGGGCAGAGACTTTGTTTTTTCCATTTGCTGTGTTCCTACTACCTAGAATCTGACACAAAGAAAGAAAAATAAAAATATAACCAACCCAAAGGAAAATAAAAGGGGGTGAAAGGGATACTATGGATGAGCTAAAATTCTTGCCTTTCAAGGTAGAGAGTCAATAGATACTTCTTAAAGTTGAGAAATCACGAGAAAATATTATAGGACTTCCAGGTCAAGATGGTAGATTGAACATGTGGATATACTTTTTCTCTGTCTCAAATCCAAATAACGTTTGGAAACTGGAGAGTAGATGGATGAGGACTAACTTTCTTAACTGACCTGGAGCACCTGAATTCCAGGCTTATAGGAGAGAAAGTTGTGAAAGGTCCATTGGTAAGAGATGGGGTGCAGAGCATGTATGGTTTGATAAGGTAGAGGTGAGATAAAAGAGGACTGGACCTGCATCTTCTGAAGAGGGAGGATGATAAATACTAAAAAGTTGAGAAGTGTGTGTGTGTGTGTTTGTATATACATTATATCTATATCTGTCTGTCTATCTATCTATCTATCTATCTAAAACTTAGTATATGGAGGTAACTACCAAAAGAATCCACTAAAAGAATTTAAAGCAGTTAACTCTGAGGAGAGCAAAATGAGAAGGGGGCTTCTGTTGTTTGTAACAAATTTTGTTGGACAATTTGTAAACTGTGTACCTATATAACCATAATAATTTTTTAAATTGTTGAATAACAATAAAAAGTTATACACTACCAGGTGAAAACAAATAGCTAAAAGTGGTCACCTCGGGAGAGCAGGATTATGATGGAGGGGGCTGAATGAAGCATAGAAATATTTTCATACCTTTAAATGTCATTTGAGCTTTTATCTCCATGTGTGTTCAGTAAATATCTCTCTTTCTTTCTTTCTATCTATCCATCTATCTATCTATAAATAGACTGATTACAAAAATAGTCAAGATAATTGTCCTCCTTGTATCCATGCCCTTGTGTAGTACCTTCTGCGTTGGTCTCCGGCTTTGGTCACTTGACTTGCAATGGCCAACAGGACAGTAGACAATGGGACACAAATGTGATAGAAGCTTGAAAAGTGCTTGTGCATTGGGGTTTGCCCTCTCTTGCTGCTCTTGGGACTCTTAACAGTGCGGTCATATAAAAAAGCCCAGGCTAGCCTGCTGGAGGATAAGACAACATGTGGAACAGGTACCAACTATTCCAGCTGAGGCTCTCTTAGAACAGCTAGCCCCTGGTCAACCTGGCAGCTGACCACAGAGGCCCAGCAAGACCAGCAGAAGAACCACCTAGCTGAGGCCAGTCCAAATTCCCCATGCACAGAATCACAAGCTACTGAACAGTTACATGTATAAGAATGAAATTAGAACATTCTTTAACACCATACACAAAATTAAACTCAAAACAGATCAAAGACCTAAATGTAAGGCCAGACACTATAAAACTCTCAAAGGAAAAAATAGAACATTCTTTGACGTAAACACAGCAATATCTCTTTTGATCCATCTCCTAGAGTAATGAAAACAAAACAATAAACAAATGGGACCTAGTTAAACGTAAAGATTTTGCACAGCAAAGGAAACCACAAATAAAATGAAAAGACAACCCACAGAATGAGAGAAAATATTTGCAAATGAAGTGACCAACAAGGGATTAATTTCCAAAATATACAAACAGCTCATGCAGCTCAATATCAAAAAAACAAACAACTCAATCAAAAAATGGGCGGAAGAACTAAATAGACATTTCTCCAAAGAAGAATACAGATGGCCAGTAGACACATGAAAAGATGCTCAACATCACTAATTATTAGAGAAATGCAAATCAAAACTACAATGAGGTACCAACTCACATTGGTCAAAATGGCCGACATCAAAAAATCTACAAACAATAAATGTTGGAGAGGGTGTGCAGAAAAGAGAACACTCCTACACTGCTGGTGGAAATGTAAATTGGTACAACCACTACGGAGAACAGTAAGCAGGCTCCTTAAAAAACTAAAAATAGAACTACCATATGACCCAGCAATCCCACTCCTGGGCATATACCTGGAGAAAACCATAATTCAGAAAGATACGTGCACCCCAATATTCATTGCAGCACTATTTACAACAGCCAAGAGAAGGATTCAACCTAAATGTCCATCAACGGATTAATGGATAAAGAAAATGTGGTACATATATACAATAGAATATTACCTAGCCATAAAAAAGAATGAAATAATGCCATTTGCAGCAACATGGGTAGACCTAGAGATGATCATATTAAGTGAAGTAAGTCAGACCGAGAAAGACAAATATCATATGATATCACTCACATGTAGAATCTAATTTTTAAAATGATACAAATGAACTTATCTGCAAAACAGAAACAGACTCACAGATTTTGAAAACAAACTTATGGTTACCAAAGGGGGAATGTGCGGGGGGTCGGGGGGAAGATAAATTAGGAGATTGGGATTAACATACACACACTACTATATATAAAACAGATAATGAACAAGGACCTACTGTATAGCACAGGGAACTCTACTCAATATTCTATAATAACCTACATGGGTAAAGAATCTGAAAAAGAATATATATACATATGTGCATAACTGACTCACTTTGCTGTACACTTCAAACTGACACAACACTGTAAATCAATTATACTCCAATAAAATATAAATAAATAAATAAATAAATAATTTTAAAAAGAACCATGATCTAAATAAATGTTTGGAGACTTCCCTGGTGGTCCAGTGGTTAACACTCCACACTCCCAGTGCAGGGGGCCTGGGTTCAATCCCTGGTCAGGGAACTAGATCCCGCATGCTGCAACTAAGAGCCCATATGCCCCAACTAAAGGTCCCTCATGCCACAACTGAAAAAGATCCTGCATTCCACAGCAAAGATCCCGCACACGGCAATGAAGATCCCGCATGCCCCAGTAAGACCCAGCACAGCCAAATAAATAAATAAATATTTTATAAACAAACAAATAAAAGTTTGTATTAAACTTTTAAATTTGGGGCAAGTTATTATGTGTCAAATGTTAACTGATAGATGCAGATACAAAGATAGAAATAGAAATAAAATAGAAATCATATATTTCTAGATCCCAACCCAGATTTCTAGATTTCTGGATCCCAACCCAGATTTATGAGATCATACTAGAGGGTGTATCCTGAGAATTTGTGTTTAAAAATCTCCACAATGACTCTAACACAACCTGGACAAGCATTTGAAAACCACTGGTGTGAAGCAAAGATCAAAGGGTTTGGAGATCTGAGTTCCAAGCCAGGTACTTCTACTTACTAATTGTGTAATCTTGGGCAAGTGAAGTTAAACTTCTCTGAGCTTCCATTTTATCCTCAGGAAAAGAGAGGAAAGTTGTTATGGCGATTAAATAGGCTGGTGTATGCAAAGTGTCCAGCATCATACACGGAACTTCTTCCCCCACCTCCTTCAGCAATCCCTAACGGACCCTTACAGAGGAGGCTGATTCTGTATATAATTCTGGAAAGCCTGCGGGTGGTTTGGCTATGATACTGGATTCTTATTGTCCTTTCTATCTTTAATAAAGCACAAGACAGAGAGAGGTTGATGGAAAACCACCCACAGAAGGGTTTTATTTCCCTCATTTGTCAGGGTGACTTTATAAAAATGTTATAGTGTGAAATAAGAATTTTCCAGGATAGAATGGAACAGGCCATGAGGAAAAAACAGGGCTGTTATCAGATTCATGATTTTGAATGAATGATTTGGAAAATCTCAAATACAAGATGAGAAGTTTCCAATGAGGGGACAAGACATCTTAGACCCAGAGCAAATAGCATGACAGCAACCTCAGAATGTCAAATTGCCTCCACTTTCTGTTTGAGTCTGTAGAGCGAATTAGGGTGACTGGGAGCAAGCTTTGTAGAAGTTTGAAAGGCGCGGGCCTCGGTGTTCCCATCTGTAAAATGACAGGCTTGAATTAATTGCTCTCTGAGGTCGCTGTGAACACTGACATTCTATTAATTTACAGCCAGAACATTTCTCCTCCTTGTCTAACTGTATTGTGCTTTCTACTCTCTGTTTTGAAAAGACTTTCTTTAAGATAAGCACATATGTGGCCTATCATCTATGTCTGTGTTTCTTTTCTTTTTTTACATTTTGGAGCACCACACTATCCAAAGAAGAGCTATATGCACTGCCTCAGTTTCCCCTAAGTAACCAGCATTTGTGAGGACAAAAATAAAATGGCTTAGTGACATTAAAAACAAACAAACAAAGGAACAAATAGAATGATTGGCCACGCTTATTTGTCAATGCCTGTTTGCTCTCATATCAGCCAGAAAACTGGCACAAACTCAGAACATTCATTTTACTGTATTACAAACTGCATCATTAGTTGATGTTGGAAAGAGAACATATACTCTGTGTGGACTCCTAGTGACCAGAGTCCCAGACTTTACCCAGGTTTTTGTTACCCAAGCATCTGTCCCTGAGCTTGGGGGCCCTGCCCGGGGTAGTGTTATGCAAAGCCCCTATCGTGAAAGAAGTTATTATGCAAGAAAATTGGAACTGAATACAATCAGACAAGCTTTACCCATTCTGGACTCAGAAAACCATCTAACTGGCAAGCAATACGTTCTAAAAATACTTGAAATATAAAACTATTTAAAATCTTTTTTTAATCCTATCAAAGAGATTGATGGCATTTTTTACAAAGTGAACATTTTAATATTACCACTTGATGATCTTTCCCAACATGATCATAAAACCATGCATGGGATACACAGACATGGCCATGGACACATTCACTGACTGCATATCCCAAACTAAAGGCACTCAGTACACTACCAGCTAGGCCAGTGATAGCCCAGCTTTGCAGGAAAAGGGGAGCGGACACTACTACCCACATCACTGATTAGAACTTGGCCGCTCCAAGCATATTCTACGGACCAGGGGCATCAGCATCCCCTGAGATACTGTTAGAAATACGGATACTCAGGACCCCACACCAGACCCAGTGAGTCAGAATTTGTATTGTAAAAGGTTTCCCAGGTGACTCACGTACATGCTAAAGTTTGAAGAGCACTGGAGTAGAGCATCTCCCTTATCCAGGTGGGATTATTTTCTCTCTGGGAGAGACTGTAAAAACTGGCCACAGATTTCTCCCACTTCTGTTTGCATTCCGCTTTGCTGCCCCATCAAGACGTGGAGTCTTTTTCTCTACCTCTTTGAATCTGGGCACTTTATGTCTTGCTTTGAACCACAGACTGAAGTAAAAGTGATGATGCTGGAGTTCTAAGCGTGGGCCTCAAGTGGCCTTGCAGCTTCTGCTTTCACCCTCTTGAGACGCTGAGAACACTAAATGAAGAAGCTCAAGCTAGCTGGCTAGAAGATGAAAAAAATGCGGTGAGTGAGGCCCAGCCAAGAGCCATAACCATTAACCCAACATGTGAGTGAGTCATGTTAGATCATCCAGCCCTGGTTGAGCTGCCAAACGGTAGCAGCCTGGATAGTGTCCTCTGAAAGGCCAGCAGAACAAAAAATGAGCCCAATTTCATCTTGGTGGAAGAAATCACCTTTGCTGATGTAAAACTAAGGGTTGGGTAAGTTTATTCCTCGGGAAGCCCCTTTGGTGATAGGTTCACAAATGATGGAATGACAGACCTATTCATGCTGGGTGATTAACACAAGCTCTACAACCAGTGTTACCCTCTCCACAGCTCCCTGGATGGATGCTATGAAGAAATAATAAATAAATAAAAGCCATGATCTGAAAGGATGCTCAACATCACTAATCATTAGAGAAATGCAAACCAAAATTACAATGAGGTATCACCTCACACTGGTCAGAATGGCCATCATCAAAAAATCTACAAACAGTAAATGCTGGAGAGGGTGAGAAAAGGGAACCTCTTGCACTGTTGGTGGGAATGTAAATTGATACAGCCACTATGGAGAACAGTATGGAGATTCCTTAAAAAAATAAAAATAGGGGCTTCCCTGGTGGCGCAGTGGTTGAGAGTCCACCTGCCGACGCAGGGGACATGGGTTCGTGCCCTGGTCTGGGAAGATCCCACATGCCGTGGAGCGGCTAGGCCCGTGAGCCATGGCTGCTGGGCCTGTGTGTCCGGAGCCTGTGCTCCACAACGGGAGAGGCCACAACAGTGAGAGGCCCGCGTACTGCAAAAAAATAAATAAATTTTTTAAAAAATTAAAAAAATAAAAATAGAACTACCATACGACCCAGCAATCCCACTACTGGGCATATACCCTGAGAAAATCATAATTCAAAAAGAGTCATGTACCACAATGTTCATTGCAGTTCTATTTACAATAGCCAGGACATGGAAGCAACCTAAGTGTCCATCGACAGATGAACGGATAAAGAAGATGTGGCACATATATACAATGGAGTATTACTCAGCCGTAAGAGAAACGAAATTGAGTTATTTGTAGTGAGGTGGATGGACCTAGAGTCTGTCATACAGAGTGAAGTAAGTCAGAAAGAGAAAAACAAACACCGTACGCTAACACATATATATGGAATCTAAAACAAAAAAAAAATGGTTCTGAAGAACCTAGGGGCAGGACAGGACAGGAATAAAGACACAGACATAGAGAATGGACTTGAGGACATGGGGAGGGGGAAGGGTAAGCTGGGACGAAGTGAGAGTGGCATGGACATATATACACTACCAAATGTAAAATAGATAGCTAGTGGGAAGCAGCCGCATAGCACAGCTAGATCAGCTCAGTGCTTTGTGTCCATCTAGAGGGGTGGGATAGGGAGGGTGGGAGGGAGATGCAAGAGGGAGGAGATATGGGGATATATGTGTACGTATAGCTGATTCACTTTGTTATACAGCAGAAACTAACACACCATTGTAAAGCAATTATACTCCAATAAAGATGGCTAAATAAATAAATAAATAAATAAATAAAAGCCATGCTCACAATTTCCTGATATCTGGCTCCCAGATTTATGCAGAGACCTCTGGCCTGTCTGGCTGCTCTCTTCCCCATGCCTGATAGTTTCTGCTCGAATCCAGACACCAGCCAAGGCAGTGACTTAGGAGTCTTTGGTGAGTAGTGCTGAACTGGAAAGACTCTAAGCTTTGGGGTCACCCAAACTGAGATTCAATCCTGACCCTGCCACTTGCTAGTTAGGTGATTGGGGAAATTATCTACCTTTTATGAGACTCAGCTTTGTCATCTGTCAATTGAGATTAAGAATCCCTATCTATCAAGATTGTTGAGATTATGTATAAGAAAGAGGGCATATTATGAATGCTCCCTAGTATATTCTGCATAAATGAGGCTAGGGGTGTGAAAGCCATAACATCCCTGACAAGTGTCATTTTGAAAAAGACAAAACACCAGACCCCACCCCCTGACCACAACCCTGCCCACCCTTCCAGAACACCAGACTTCTATACAGCTGGACACTCCGACTACAGTCTGCATGTTTATCTGATGCCTGCTTGGCAGCCATTCCATTTACAGCCGTTGGAAGGAGGGGGCAGGGTGATCAGCACTCATCTCTGGGTCACCAGGTCAAGTGGGTACTAATCAGGAAAAATGTTTGGCTATTAAATGCTCCATTGAGTGCTTTAAATATCACCTGACGTGTCATACATCTGGATTAGCCGTAGAAAATCAATCTTTACCATATGCAAATTAAGGACGAAATGAGATTGTCCTTGTGAGCCATTGCTGTGCCTTAGCACACTGGTCCTTCAGCTTTATTTAACTGGCCTGAATTTTCTCCCGTTTTGCTTCAGTTTGTGACTTGAAACCCATTATCCCTTACGCAGTTTATGGTCAGAGAGCGCTGATCCCAAAGATAACCTTTAGAGGGATTCTGCAAGTGGCCACTGGCTTTGTTTCCTCATCTCCCCCGTGTAGACTTAGCGGCCACCGGGAGTGAACTTAGCTGTGCTGACCTTGGCCCTGAAACCATCTCCTAAAAACTGGATGTTTATCTTGGTCGTGATGCACATGGTGCATGCATGTGTGTGCCTATGGGTGCAAATATGTATTCTAGGAATATATTCAGGAAGTTAAGTTTTCCCTTAAAAATAAGACACAATCTTTATTCGTCACTCTTCTTGATTCTACAGAGCAGTAAAGCCTTGGGATCGGACTTCTCAGAGCTGGATTAAATCACTGGTCTTGGGATGTCAGAAAACAGGCAAGTTTTTGACCACTCCCCACACTGCTCTGTTCCAGCCCATACAAATTACTGTAGCAGAAAACCTCAGGTAGGGAAATGGAACAAAATCATTGGCGACCTCCCAGGGGAATGAAATGCTAACTTTAAGGCCCAGCAGCCGCCAGCTACCCAAGAATTTAATAACGCTCTGCCTTTGTATTTGGTAAGCTCGCAATAGGATGCAGCTAATTAGCCTGCCTGGGAACCAACTGGCAGGGATTGGAGTGGGATGGAACGGAATGATGAATAATCGTAAACTCTGTGTACTACTCACAGTTTGCTAAAAACTTGCAATAAATTATCTCACTTAATCCTCTCAACAGCCACGTGAGGTTGGTTTATTATCCAAGTTACAGTATGAAAACTGAGATGCAAACAGATTAAATTAACCTACGAAAAACCTTAAAAATGTTCATGCCTTCTGACTAGTAATTCCTTTTCTAGGAATTTACCTTGGGAAAATTATAAGAAGTCCAACAATAAAGAGATTTATTGACAGATACCTACAAGGAAGGTACTTATAATCGTAAAAAATTGAAAACAACTTACATTGTGCAAAAATAAAAAATCACTTGGATAAATCACAATAATTCAATATAGGGGATGCTCAATAATCTCTAAAACTCAGGTTTCTGGGGCTTCCCTGGTGGCGCAGTTGTTGAGAGTCCGCCTGCCGATGCAGGGGACACGGGTTCGTGCACCGGTCTGGGAAGATCCCACATGCCGCGGAGCGGCTGGGCCTGTGAGCCATGGCCGCTGGGCCTGCATGTCCGGAGCCTGCGCTCCGCAACGGTAGAGGCCACAACAGTGAGAGGCCCGCATAACGCAAAAAAAAAAAAAAAAAAAAATCAGGTTTCTGAACATGATTTAAGGAATTAAGTGGATTATGATTTAAGGAAATAAGTTGACTATTTTAAGATAAAGAGTATTTTAAAAAGAGAATTGCCTCCTTTACATACAGTATAATCCCTATTTTTCAGTATCTGTGTCTATGCCTGGAAAACAAGAGGAAAGAAATACACTAAAAGATTAATAATGGTAGTGTGTGTTTCATGAGTCCATTAACATGTTCCTCTCTTTTTATTTTTCTCTATTTTCATAACTCTCTATAATATATAAATATCATAATTAAAAGTGAATGACAATAAATTAATAAAATAATAGTAATATACATAAAATGTGTTAATGTTAGCTTACTCATGAGGAACTCGTGAAAATCAGGAAACTAAAACATATGAGATACTCGGAATGCTTTTGAAGGTCAGAGTAAACATATACCAAATATACTTATTTTACCAAAACCATTTTTCCCATTTCTAACTCATTTATCTTTAACAAGATAAACAAGATTTCACGAGGCTCTGGTAATGATCCATCTGTGAAATCACTGGATGTTTGGCTCGTCCCTGCAATTTTCTATACTTATCTTCCTTATCCTTCACAAAGTACTGTCAGTGTTTGGGAAAATGGTTTTGTGAAACTTAGTAAATTGCTAGGTAAAATATTTCCTCGGATAATGGTGTGTCTGACACTTTAAAACATCTGAAAACTCTCCGAGTTATTAGATCTCGGGTAGAGGAGGTCAGATAATATCTCTGGAGACGGCTCCTATTAGGGGAGCTTTGGGTGATATAAAGTATGAGCCAGGGGTGGAGGGAAATGGCAGGCTCCAACTGCAGAATTCTAAACAGACATTTAGGAGGAATTTCCAAACAAGAGGCACAGGCCCTGTTTCTATCAGAGTGGAGGGAAGCAAATTGATTCTGCAAGGGAAAAATCTGGCCTTAATGAGGAGACTTCTTATGATGTCCAAATTCCATTTCTTAACATTTATTTTTTGGTTAAGCTTCATTGAAAGCTATAATTTTAGCATTTTTGATTTGGGGACTTCGAACTTTCAATGTATGGGTTTTCCAAAATTATTAAACTCATTTGGATTGTAGTGATAGTTTTTTAAATGTATTTTTTTTTTTAGTTTTTGGCTGCGTTGGGTCTTCACTGCTGCACATGGGCTTTCTCTAGTTGCGGCGAGTGGGCGCTACTCTCCATTGCTGTGTGCGGGATTCTCATCGCAGTGGCTTCTCTTTGTTGCAGAGCACTGGCTCTAGGCGCAAGGGATTCAGTAGTGGCACACGGGCTTCAGTAGTTGTGGCTTGTGGGCTCTAGAGTGCAGGCTCAGTAGTTGTGGCACACGGGCTTAGTTGCTCCGCTGCATGTGGGATCTTCCTGGACCAGGGCTCGAACCCATGCCCCCTGCATTGGCAGGGGGATTCTTAACCACTGCACCACCAGGGAAGTCCATACATGTAATTCTCTTTTTTTTTTTCTTTACCATCTTTATTGGAGTATAATTGCTTTACAATGGTGTGTTAGTTTCTGCTGTATAACAAAGTGAATCAGCTATACATATACATATATCCCCATATTTCCTCCCTTTTGCATCTCCCTCCCACCCTCCCCATCCCACCCCTCTAGGTGGACACAAAGTACCAAGCTGATATCCCTGTGCTATGCGGCTGCTTCCCAGTAGCTATCTATTTTACATTTGATAGTGTATATATGTCCATGCCACTCTCTCACTTTGTCCCAGCTTACCCTTCCCCCTCCCCGTGTCCTCAAGCCCATTCTCTACATCTGTGTCTTTATTCCTATCCTGCTCCTACGTTCTTCAGAACCGTTGGTTTGTTTTTTTTTTTAGATTCCATATATGTGTGTTAGCATATGGTATTTGTTTTTCTCTTTCTGAATTACTTCACTCTGTGTGAGAGTCTCTAGGTCTACCCACCGCACTACAAATAACTCAATTTCATTTCGTTTTATGGCTGAGTAATATTCCATTGTATATATGTGCTACACCTTCTTTATCCATTCACCTGTCGATGGACACTTAGGTTGCTTCTGTGTCCTGGCTATTGTAAACAGAGCTGCAATGAACAGTGTGCTACATGACTCTTTTTGAATTATGGTTTTCTCAGGCTATATGCCCAGTAGTGGGATTGCTAGGTCATATGGTAGTTCTATTTTTAGTTTTTAAAGGAACCTCCATACTGTTCTCCATAGTGGTTGTATCAATTTACATTCCCACCAACAGTGCAACAGGGCTCCCTTTTCTCCACACAGTCTCCAGCATTTATTGTTTCTAGATTTTTTTGATGATGGCCATTCTGACCGGTGTGAGGTGATACCTCATTGCAGTTTTGATTTGCGTTTCTCTAATGATTAGTGATGTTGAGCATCCTTTCATGTGTTTGTTGGCAATCTGTATATCTTCTTTGGAGAAATGTCTATTTAAGTCTTCTGCCCATTTTTGGATTGGGTTGTTTGTTTTTTTGATATTGAGCCACATGAGCTGCTTGTGAATTTTGGAGATTAATCCTTTGACAGTTGCTTCATTTGCAAATATTTTCTCCCATTCTGAGGGCTGTCTTTTCATATTGTTTATAGTTCCCTTTGCTGTGTAAAAGCTTTTAAGTTTGATTAGGTCCCGTTTGTTTATTTTTGTTTTTATTTCCATTTCTCTACAAGGTGAGTCAAAAAGGATCTTGCTGTGATTTATGTCATTGAGTGTTCTGCCTATGTTTTCCTCTAAGAGTTTTATAGTGTCTGGCCTTACATGTAGGTCTTTAATCCATTTTGAGTTTATTTTTGTGTATGGTGTTATGGAGTGTTCTAATCGCATACTTTGACATGTACCTGTCCAGTTTTCCCAGCACCACTTATTGAAGAGGCTGTCTTTTCTCCACTGTATGTTCTTGCCTTCTTTATCAAATATAAGGTGACCATATGTGCATGCGTTTATCTCTGGGCTTTCTATCCTGTTCAATTGATCTATATTTGTGTTTTGTGCCAGTTCCATACTGTCTTGATTACTGTAGCCCTGTAGTATAGTCTGAAGTCCGGGAGCTTGATTCCTCCAGCTCCATTTTTCTTTCTCAAGATTGCTTTGGCTATTCGGGGTCTTTTGTGTTTCCGTACGAATTGTGAAATTTTTCGTTCTAGTTCTGTGAAAAATGCCATTGGTAGTCTGATAGGGATTGCATTGAATCTGTAGATTGCTTTGGGTAGTAGAGTCATTTTCACAATGTTGATTCTTCCAATCCAAGAACATGGTATATCTCTCCATCTGTTGGTATCATCTTTAATTTCTTTCATCAAGGTCTTATAGTTTTCTGCATACAAGTCTTTTGTCTCCTTAAGTAGGTTTATTCCTAGATATTTTATTCTTTTTGTTGCAGTGGTAAATGGGAGTGTTTCCTTAATTTCTCTTTCAGATTTTTCATTGTTAGTGTATGGGAATGCAAGAGATTTCTGTGCATTAATTTTGTATCCTGCTACTTTACCAAATTCATTGATTAGCTCTAGTAGTTTTCTGGTAGCATCTTTAGGATTCTCTATGTATAGTATCATGTCATCTGCAAACAGTGACAGCTTTACTTCTTCTTTTCCGATTTGGATTCCTTTTATTTCCTTTTCTTCTCTGATTGCTGTGGCTAAAACTTCCAAAACTATGTTGAATAAGAGTGGTGAGAGTGGGCAACCTTGTCTTGTTCCTGATCTTAGTGGAAATGGTTTCAGTTTTTCACCATTGAGAATGATGTTGGCTGTGGGTTTGTCATATATGGCCTTTATTATGTTGAGGAAAGTTCCCTCTATGCCTACTTTCTGGAGGGTTTTTATCATAAATGGGTGTTGAATTTTGTCGAAAGCTTTCTCTGCATCTATTGAGATGATCATATGGTTTTTCTCCTTCAATTTGTTAGTATGGTGTATGACATTGATTGATTTGCGTATATTGAAGAATCCTTGCATCCCTGGGATAAAGCCCACTTGATCATGGTGTATGATCCTTTTAATGTGCTGTTGGATTCTGTTTGCTAGTATTTTGTTAAGGATTTTTGCATCTATGTTCATCAGCGATATTGGCCTATAGTTTTCTTTTTTTGTGACATCTTTGTCTGGTTTTGGTATCAGGGTGATGGTGGCCTCGCAGAATGAGTTTGGGAGTGTTCCTCCCTCTGCAGTTTTTTGGAAGAGTTTGAGAAGAATAGGTGTTAGCACTTCTCTAACTGTTTGATAGAATATACCTGTGAAGCCATCTGGTCCCGGGCTTTTGTTTGTTGGAAGATTTTTAAACACAGTTTCATTTCAGTGCTTGTGATTGGTCTGTTTGTATTTTCTATTTCTTCCTCATTCAGTCTCGGAAGGTTGTGCTTTTCTAAGAATTTGTCCATTTCTTCCAGGTTGTCCATTTTATTTGCATATAGTTGCTTGTAGTAATCTCTCACCTACATTTAATTCTTTAATTCACCTGGAATACATGTAATTTCTTTTTTACGTAAAATATTTATCCACTGAGAATTAGTATTAGTAATTTTATTAATAGTAATCATCCCCACTACCATTTGTTAGCACTTGTTATCTGCTCTGAATTGTACTAAGTCCTTTTACATACATTAGCAGACATCACTTGCTTTAAACTTCACAACACTATGAAGATCTGGGAACTGAGCCTCAGAAAGGATGAGCAGGGACAGAGCCCTTAAACATTCTGCTGTGATGTCATTTGCATCACAGACCAAAGAGTTACTTCAGGCATGGTCCCTTCCTGCAGTTTTTGTTTGGCTCCATTATTCTGCCTGTCCAGTCTTGCATCTTATCATTCAAACAGCTGATAGGTCAAGTCTACCCCGATGAGTCTACATAATCAAAATTATTCTTGACTATTCTTACCCATACATTCTCCCAAAAGATTTTTAAAATAATTTTTATGTTTTAATTATCCAAGTAATACATACTCATTATTGAATGCTTAGGAAGTACACATAAGCAAGAATAATAAAAATTAAAATCACTTATGAACTTGCCCACCCAGAGATGATCACTGTGACAGAATTTCCATGTTCATCCTGTTTACTTATGATCTGTCTCCTCATTAGAATATAATTTCCATGTAGTGGGGGTTTGTCTCTTTTGATCACTGTTGCATCCCTGGGATCTATGTAATGGGTGACATGGTCTGCTGCCCAGACCACAAGTCCAGGACCAAGGTGCTCATTACCCAGTCTGCTCAGAGTGCTGGCTCACAGGTTAGCCCTTCTCTAGGAATAGCCTTCAGCCAAGGGGAATGCCTCTTCCAAGGTTACATCTCCTCCACAGAGGTAGCCCACATCAATGACCTGTGGGTTTGAGGGCATAAAGGCCCAGCCCCCTGGCCCCAACTTGGAACAACTCCAAAGGGCCATTTCATTCCAGAGCTCCCTGTGGAACTGGCTGAGACCTATGATGTGACTGCATCAGGTTCACCTCCCTCTGCCCAGTCTTGCTTCCATAACTCCCCTACCGATGCTATTTCTGAGACTACTCCCAGTTAACCTCCTGAAGGTGAACTTCTGCTACAAAGTCTGTTTCCAGGGAACACGACCCAAGTTAATGTAGAACACAGCCTGACACAGAGTCGGCTTTATAATATTTCTTGAATGAATATACGCAAAAATTTTTAGGGGTCCCTCCTTCATTCCTGGTGATTCTCACTCTTCAGCAATGAAGCAGAAGCTCCATCATGCCCCATGAAGCGAAAAGAAGTCAACTATTCCTGTGCAGCCATCAACACTATTGCAGCTTCTTCTCATTACTGCATCCTCGACTCTTGATGATGCCCCAGGGCCCCATCCACTGCTTGTTAAAACCGGTGACCAGGACAAGATCCCAGCTTGCCTACTGATTCTGGGTAGCTCTGCACCCAAACTCCACTGTTCTCCCCAAATCCTGAGGCTTATTATCACTGCTTACTGAAGCCAGGGGATCTGCAGAGATTCCAATCCTGCTAAGCCTGCATTCCTGGGTCTCTGCCCCAAGTTACAGTGGTCCTGGAGGGTGGGAAGGATGCTCCCTCCTCAGTGTCTTGTTCAGATAAGGGCACTCCACAGTGGAAGTGGCCTGGTCTTTCAACTTTCAGATCTTGGGTTCATTAACATGGCTACTTCTTGAGAGCATGACCCAGTCAGGATGACTGTGTTGGGACAAGTAAGACAGATCTGGAAACCAACACATGCCCCCAACTCTTGGTCAAGTCGTCACCTACTCTGATGAAATCTCTCTCTGGGTCTATCTGAGGTCAGGATACCTAGAAACAGAGCCTGAAATTGGGTATTCTTGAACATTAATTTATTGAGGAACACTCTCCGAAGAAAGGGAAGCAGCATGGGGAAGGGGGAGGAACTAAAAAATATGTGGTCTCTGCTGAGTCAGCTTCAGCCTGATCCCATGGGGAGCTTTGGAGCAGAGGTTCTACCACACATTTTTGAAGAGCTAGAAACTAATTCCTATAAGTTGTTGTCATTGTTCTTTTTTGCAATAAGATACATCACTTGATACACTGTAGAAAGTATGACTGTCGATAGGATCTGACAGAATCCACATTACACTATAAGGGGCCAATACATCTGTTATCAAAATTTCCCCTTTGGTTCACCCACAGAACATTTTCATTGCAGCCTCTGAATCAAGAAATGAAGCTTCACTCAATTTCATAGACAATCAAGGGGAAAAAATCAAGAAATGAAGCTTCACTCAATTTCATAGACAATCAAGGGGTCAACATCCACAAAGCAATCAATATGATAAACCACATTAACAAAATGAAGGATAAATATCACATGGTCATCTCGATAGATGCAGAAAAAGCTTTTGACAAAATTCAACATCCATGCGTAATAAAAACTTTCAGAAAAGTTGGTATATAGGGAACATTTCAACATAATAAAGGCCGTTTATGACAAACCCACAGCTAACATCATACTCAATGGTGACAAAATGAACGCTTTTCCTCTAAAATCGGGAACAAGACAAGGATGCCCACTCTCACCATTTATATTTAACATAGTATTAGAAGTCCTAGCCACAGTAATCAGACGAGAAAAAAGAAATAAAGGCATCCAAATTGGAAGGGAAGAAATAAAACTGACACTATTTGCAGGTGACATGATACTGTATATAGAAAACCCTAAAATCTCCACTCTCAGGTACACACCCAAAAGAAATGAAAACCTATGTCCACACAAAATTTTGTACACAAGTAGCAGCACTACTAACAATAGTTGAAAAGTGGAAACAACCCAAATGTCCATCAACTAATGAGTGACTAAAAAATATGTGATATATCCATACAGTGGTATGTTATTCAGTATAAAAAGGAATGAAGTATTGATAAATTACAAGTAAGACAGATCTGGAAACCAACACATGCCCCCAACTCTTGGTCAAGTCGTCACCTACTCTGATGAAATCTCTCTCTGGGTCTATCTGAGGTCAGGATACCTAGAAACAGAGCCTGAAATTGGGTATTCTTGAACATTAATTTATTGAGGAACACTCTCCGAAGAAAGGGAAGCAGCATGGGGAAGGGGGAGGAACTAAAAAATATGTGGTCTCTGCTGAGTCAGCTTCAGCCTGATCCCATGGGGAGCTTTGGAGCAGAGGTTCTACCACACATTTTTGAAGAGCTAGAAACTAATTCCTATAAGTTGTTGTCATTGTTCTTTTTTGCAATAAGATACATCACTTGATACACTGTAGAAAGTATGACTGTCGATAGGATCTGACAGAATCCACATTACACTATAAGGGGCCAATACATCTGTTATCAAAATTTCCCCTTTGGTTCACCCACAGAACATTTTCATTGCAGCCTCTGAATCAAGAAATGAAGCTTCACTCAATTTCATAGACAATCAAGGGGAAAAAATCAAGAAATGAAGCTTCACTCAATTTCATAGACAATCAAGGGGAAAAAATCAAGAAATGAAGCTTCACTCAATTTCATAGACAATCAAGGGGTCAACATCCACAAAGCAATCAATATGATAAACCACATTAACAAAATGAAGGATAAATATCACATGGTCATCTCGATAGATGCAGAAAAAGCTTTTGACAAAATTCAACATCCATGCGTAATAAAAACTTTCAGAAAAGTTGGTATATAGGGAACATTTCAACATAATAAAGGCCGTTTATGACAAACCCACAGCTAACATCATACTCAATGGTGACAAAATGAACGCTTTTCCTCTAAAATCGGGAACAAGACAAGGATGCCCACTCTCACCATTTATATTTAACATAGTATTAGAAGTCCTAGCCACAGTAATCAGACGAGAAAAAAGAAATAAAGGCATCCAAATTGGAAGGGAAGAAATAAAACTGACACTATTTGCAGGTGACATGATACTGTATATAGAAAACCCTAAAATCTCCACTCTCAGGTACACACCCAAAAGAAATGAAAACCTATGTCCACACAAAATTTTGTACACAAGTAGCAGCACTACTAACAATAGTTGAAAAGTGGAAACAACCCAAATGTCCATCAACTAATGAGTGACTAAAAAATATGTGATATATCCATACAGTGGTATGTTATTCAGTATAAAAAGGAATGAAGTATTGATAAATGCTAGAAAATGGATGAACTTTGAAAATATTATGCTAAGTGAAAGAAGGAAATCACAAAAGGCCACATATTGTATGTTTCAATTTATATGAAATGTCTACAAGAGACAAATCAATAGAGACGGAAAGTGGATTAGTGGTTGCCTAGGGTGCATGAGTTCGTTGGGGGTTGGGGGTGGGGAAATGACTGCTAATGAGTAAGGGTTTTCTTTCACGGTGATGATAATGTTCCACAATTAGATTGTGATAATGGATGCACAATGCTATGAATATACCAAAAAGCACTGAATTGTACACAAACAGGGCAATTTTATGGTATATGAATTATATCTCTAAAAAGCTGTTTAAAATAAAACTAGCACTATCTCCATAAAAGGCCCAAGAGTTAATCCACAAATTAAAGACAAACCGTTAACACTCACAATTATAATGCCCATAAATTGCACAAAGTCCCATCACTTGGAGGGATGCAACAATAAATTTTCCACCACTATGAACAGCAAATCATGGCTACCAATGTGAGCATTTAGGAGGAAAAATACCGACAGCAAATAGGGAAATATACATCAGTTTGACACTAATTAGTGTTGGTTTCAGTCCCTATTTTGTGGGTTGCCATATAGGTTTTGTATTTTTTCCTCCAACCTTTACATCCATTGCCAAAATCAGGACATTGCATGTCTTAGGGAGGGGTTTCCTGCTAAACCAGAAGAGTCTCAAGCAAACCAGGATGGTTCATTATTCATGGACAAGAGAGAAGGAAAAGGTCTTTCCTTCCCTGTGTCATGCTCCATGTGAGGGCAACAGACTGGACTATTTGAACCCCAGTGTCCTGCAGAATTTTTATTCCTAATGTATTTCATCTTCTCTGTCGATCTTATGAATGAGACATTTTCTTTTGTATTCCATTTATTGTTTGTATATAGAAAGGCTGCTGACTTTATATATTAATTTTCTAACTACCTTACTGAATTTTCTTATTGTCTCCTAGGTTTTCAGTTATTTTTTTCTGGGTTATTCAAGGTTTATAATCATGGCATCAGGAAATAATTATAATGTTGCTTCCCCCCACCCATCCATTATTTTAATCCCTTACTTAAAAACCACTTTATCTGTAAAGGATAAAACTTCCAGAAAACCCCAACAGTCAATTCAGAAGGCATATCTTGTCACTTGCTTTAATGACAATACTGCTATTAAGTATTTCGCTATCAAACTGACTTTTGGGCAGAGACAACCTTAGCATTTCAAGGAGTATCTATATATTTCTATTTTATCTCAAGATTTTATGAAGAATGGATATTGAATTTTTTTCAAATGACTTTTTTGAATCCTTGATATGAACAAACAGTTTTTCTCCTTTGATTGGGGTGAAGTGTATTGATGATTTCATAATATTGAATCATCCCTGGCTTTATTGAAACTGGATCTCACTGAGCCATGGTTCATAATTTTGCTAATACAATGCTCAGTTCTAGTTACTAATTTTTATTACAATTTTTACATCAATATTCATGAATGAGCTTGGAGGTCTTCTCTGTGTTCTGTCTGATTTGAATGCCGGTGTTATTTTTGGCTTCCTATCTATCGTTGTTGGGCTTGGAGACAGTTTTCAGTGTCGGATTTCTCTGTTACTTGAATGTTTGAAATTATTTACCTGAGAAACCATCTGGGCCTGGTGATTAGGGGATGATGCATTTTCACTTTCTTCTCTGATTATTGGCCTGTTTAGAATTCTTATCTCTTCTAGAGTAAATTTTGGTGATTTCTATATTTTCTAAACAATTAATCACTTCATCCATGTTTCAATCTAATTTGCACCGAGGTTTGCCAATCATTCCTTGAAACTTCTTTTAATATCTTCTGTACCTCTTGTTAATTCTTTCTAATTTTTTATTTATTTCTAATATAAGTGGTTTTGTCAAAGAAATGGCAATCAGATTTTTAATTTATTGATTCTTCTTTTTCTGCTTTGTAATTTATTAATTCTTGCTCTCAATTTATTACCCCTGATGGTTTTTCCTAACCTCCTGAATGCATTTTTAAAAATTTTTCACTTGTAGTTTCTAATACATATATTTATGGCTTTATTTCCCTGTGAAACCAGCTTTGGCCATTTTCCATTAATTTTGAAACTCTATATTTTATTATTGCTAATTTCTAACATCTGCAATTTCAACTTCAATTTTCTCACTGACCCAAAAATTGTCTAAGAGGAAAATTAAGGGTTTCCCTCCTTGTTATTGCATTATCAAATAAATGTAATTACACTAATAAATATGATGTTGCTTATTGGTTTATAAAAAATATTATTCATCATGCTAAATTAGTCAAGACCCTGGCAGGAAGCAGAGGGCACACTGAAAAGAATTTAACTAAACAGAATTGAATGAGGATACTAAGTATAGACGCATAGGCTGGGTTGAGGGAACTGACAAAAGATAGTGAAGTGCCCAGGACCTAGCAACAGTGAGAATCCATTACCACCCCTAGGCCTGAAGAGACAAGGGCAGGGAAACATATTACTGCAGCCACAGAGGAACACCACCACTGCTGAGACTCCAGGGGGTGGAGTGGAATGCAGAGAATAATTATCCAACCCCTCATCCTCTTCCAGGTTTCTGCCCACATCCAACAGCCAAACACAGAGGACCCAGTAGATACAGTCTGTGGAAGTCAGCCTCAGAACGACACAGAACAGGGTAGAAAAGGGAGGAGAAAAAAAGTTTGGGAACAAAAACTGGGAATAGCCCAGTAGTAAATATCATTTTCCTCTTATTCAAACATCAGAAATAGATATAAATTCCGTTAATGCTCTGTGGTCCGGTGATGAATTCTATTTATTGTTTATATAATTTCAAAGCATCCTTGCATTCCTAGAACCCCTGACATATTCTCTTCATTATACTTTTCAGTTGCTGTAACCTTTTATTAAGAATTTTACATCTACGCTCATAAATGAGACTGGTCTATAATTTTCCTTTTTGAATGGCAATCAGTGTTATGCTTGTCTTGTGAAATGAATCAGAGGAACTTTTCACAGTTTTAAGTTCTGCAATAATTTATGTAACAAAAGAATTGTGCATTTCTTAAAAGTTAAAAAAATTATTCAATCATGCTCCTGCTAGGAACTGGTGGTCTTCTTTCAGGTAATTCTTGGATAAGTTTTAGAGTTTTCCATAATTATTAGTTTGTATAGATTTTCTACTTTTTTTTTTTTTTTTTCTGCGGTACGCGGGCCTCTCACTGCTGTGGCCTCTCCCGTTGCAGAGCACAGGCTCCGGACGCGCAGGCTCAGCAGCCATGGCTCACGGGCCCAGCCGCTCCGCAGCATGTGGGATCTTTCCGGACCGGAGCACGAACCCGTGTCCCCTGCATCGGCAGGCAAACTCTCAACCACTGCGCCACCAGGGAAGCCCTAGATTTTCTACTTTTTGAGTCAATTTTGGTCATTTATAATTTCCTTAAAAATGGCCCCTTTCCTGGAGATTGATTTTCTCCAATAAGTCCATTTTCCCCAAACTTGGGGTAGAATGGTCCTGGTAAAGGGCTTCTGCATCTCCCGGGCCAGCCCAAAGGGTTGTCATGGTTGCAGCATGGAGAGATCCTCAAAGGTAGGTTAAAACAGTTAAAACTAATAAGAGGGGTTTTATCTTGAGACAGGATTGTTCAGGCTTCCCCACAGCTGTTGACAAAGGCTGTGCCCCATGGAGCTGATCACAGGAGAATGAGCTTAAGGTGACCTTCCATCCAGAGTGATTCACCATGCGGTTGGGTAAACTCAGCACCTGTCTACCCTGGAAACTGACCTCTCAGAACCACGGCTGTGATTTAGCCTCCTGCTTAGCAAACGTGACAAGGAAGTGGGTGTGAGGAGAAAGAAGGGGAAGCAGGGAGCCCAGCTCTAATGACGATGTGACTCCCTGGCTCGGCCACTTTGGATGTGTCACTGTGACTAATCTCACTGGGCTTCAGTTGCCTGATCACTGAAATGAGAAGCTCTGAGGACTTTGCAGATTTATGATTCTATTAACAGATTCCCCCCAGGAGTAAGCTTAACACAAACAGTTTCATGCCTCACCTCCAGTTCTCTCCCTAATAAGAAATGGATCCTCCTGTCTAAGTAACAGTGTCTGAGATCTGCTGCAGGGGGGACCAAAAGTCCCTGCTGTTTCCCATATATCTCCCCTCCAGCCTAACCTGCCTTGGACTTAAAAGTTTTCGCATGCTGGGTTTAAGGCATCAACAGCCCGAGCGAGAACACTGTCCTGGAGAAACAACCTTTGGAGTATCTGACAACTTCAGAGGCACTAATGCATCCAGTTGGTAAGGTCCTGGGGCAGCAGAACGAGCTGATGGGGATGGAGAGGTCTAGTGCATGGGATGCGGCTGGGGAAGGCCAGCCTGGAATGACAACCACAACTGCAGGGGATGGATGGGGAGAGGTACAACTGGCAGGCAGGGGACAACATGGTGGCTTTTGGGCCGCTAAAGGTGGAAGTGGCCTGAAACACACATTAGCCTGTGGGAGTCTGAGGAATGATGAGCATCAAGGACTCTGGCAATGTAGTATCTTTGGAAGCCAACCAAACTGGGTTTCCACCCCAGTTCTGCCACTCACTACTGGGCTACTAAACCTCTGTGAGCCTCTTTCCTCAACTGCAAAATGGGAATAATAATGCCTGTCTTTAGGGCTGATAGGAGAGTTAGGTGAGATAATGTATAAAAGGTACTTAACCATGGTGACTGGTACAAGTGAGAATTCAATCCATATATCTATTATTATAATAATTCCCAGTTTTACCACCATCCTTCTCTGGAAGCCAATTTTAATTAATGTAACTAATTACAAACATTTTTGTGTTCCTGCCAAGCACCGTGTTGTTCACTGTTTGGGTTTTACGGAAGAATGTGGCATATTCCCTACCCTCCAATAGCTTCCAATCCAGTGGAGTAGATTTGTACACAACCAAGTAAAACACACAGCAAAACAAGCACAAGAAACAAACAGAGATGCCCCAGCATACTGTGGGTTACCTAGGAAGAAGCCATGCACTCTCAGGGTAGGAGTGGAGAATGCATCGGGGAAGAATCCTTGCAGGTGAATTAGGCCTTAGAATCTGAGAGGGTCCTCTAGTCCAACACCCTCACTTTGCAGTTAAGGGCCCAGGAAGATTTAAAAAATCCAGGCTTAACAATCATTCAGATAGTGAACCCAGACTATGTGCCAGTCATTGTCAAGACTGACTTTTCAAACCTCACAATAACCCTATGAGATGGAAATTCTTGCCATCACCATTTTACAGAAGAAGAAACTGAGGCACGGTGAGGTGAAAAGACTTGTCCAAGGTCACATAGCTTGCAGGTGGGAGAGCATGGATTTGACCCATGTTGTCCTGTCCACCACAGCTGCCTCTCTTAACAGCAGAGCTAGAGCTTAAGCACACGACTCATGACTTAAAACCCCAGGCTCTCCTGTTCTCTCACACAGCTGCTTCCCAGAGGAAGAGAAATGTTTCAGAAGGTGAGGAATTCTGGGTGATCTTTCCAGGCTGAGGACAGAGCAGGAGCAATAGCATGCAGATCTGAAGTACTGTGTTGTCGGAAGCGTGTGCAGGTTCTCATAGCTGAAGGGCAGAATGAAATTAATCAATAAAAGACAGCAGCTGAGGTTCCTGCACCGTTACAAACCTCAAATATCAGGAAAAGAAGAAGCCAGGAACAGCAACATTCGATAAACTTTAGACATAAGGGGAGGAAAAGAGCTGTCATTTGGGCATCAGGCTCCCCAGTCAGCATAGAGACGATAGAGATTTAAAGCAAACCTCCATATATCTGGAGAAAACCATAATTCGAAAAGATACAGGCACCCCAATGTCCACTGCAGCACTATTCACAATAGCCAAGACATTTAGGAAGCAACCTAAATGTCCATTGACAGAAGAATGGATAAATAAGAAGTGGTCATGTATACAATGGAATATGACTCAGCCACAAAAAAAGAACGAAAAAATGCCATTTGCAGCAACATGAATGGACCTAGAGATGATCATACTAAGTGAAGTAAGTCAGAAAGAGAAAGAAAAATATCTATGATACCACTGATACATGGAATCTCATTTTTAAAAAATGATACAAATGAACTTATTTGCAAAACAAAAACAGACTTATATCAAAAACAAACTTATGGTTACCAAAGGGAGAACATGGCGGGGTGGATAAATCAGGAGCTTGGGATTAATATACGCACACTACTGTATGTAAGACAGATAACCAAGGACCTACTGTAGAGCACAGGGAACTCTACTCAATATTCTGTGATAACCTATATGAGAAAGGAATCTGAAAAAGAATGAATATATGTATATGTATAACTGAATCACTTTGCTATATACCTGAAACTAACACAACCTTGTAAATCAACTATACTCTCATAAATTTTTTTTTTAAATAAAGCAAATCTCAACTCTAAACCCACTCCTCATCTTGGGTTCTCTAGCTCTGCAAATATTGATACTTCCACCATCCATTCCCTTGCTAGTCAGAAGACCAGGAGGCATCATAAACTCATCCTTCTCCCTCGTTCCTCTGTCAAGTCTATTTTTTAAATATTTAAAATATTTTTAATTTTGAAATTGTCTCCTGTGTTAATCTAGGTTCTCCAAGAAGCAGATGCCAAGTGTGTGTAAACATGCAAGGATTTTGATTAAGGGAAATGCCTATGAGAGAAAACATGGAGGAAGCCAGGAAGGCGGGAAGAGTCATCAAACCACGATGCAGTGTGACCCCAGGTGAGAGAGAGGGAAGGAAGGTTGGGTAGAGGTATCCTATACTGCTGTGTAGTGTAAGGAAGTTTCCACAAAGCCATTGGGGAGTTCTGGAGCCAAAACCAGCCATGAGAGGAGTCCACGGTCTCCTGGGAATATTCCTGCATTTGTATTACTGCCACCCTCAATGATTGGCGGAGAGCAGTCCATGGGAAACATGGCTTCAAAACAAGCATGATGTTGGATTGCAGAGAATGACAGCAGGGCCCCTGGTCAATTATGTTCCCTGTCACTGGAGATCTGTGAGACTGGGCTCATAGGTACCACCATGTGAGGATAGACTCCTGGCTCCTCACCAATCCTACCATCACCAGCCCAGTTTAGACCCTTCCATTCTCTGGAGGATTGCAGCAGAACCCCAACTGGTCTTCCTGCTGCTAATCTTTATCCCCCTAAACCTTTTTCCACACAACAGTCAGAAAGACCTTTCTAAAACACATACCTAACATGTAAATCTTCTGATTAGAGCCTTCGATAACGATTTTACCAATTCCTTTGAAATCTATAAATGGAGTTCTTGCTTTGAATAAGAGATTGATTGAACAATTAATCAAAAAATATGTCCTTGAACTAGTTAACACGTGCATTATTCCAGCACTCAGACCTCTGGGTGAGGTAAGACTCTATGGAGACTGAAAATACAATTTAACCAAGATACTTAAAGCATTATCTCCACTGAAAGTCTAATAAATGTCTTGTTGATCTTGTTGGGGAATTAAAACTTTTGTAAAATGTGACTTTGCTAAGCTTATTAACAGCTGATTATTAATGATATTACAGCAAAAACACAATTAAACTCAAGCAACTACACTTGGAGTTCTTCATTTGGAATTTTGTTGACCTTGGGATTTTCCAATACTTTACGGACACCCTGCCATCTAGGACTCAGGGGTGGTACCACCTTTTGGAAATGGTATTAACTGATCCTACCTAATCATGAGGTAAACAAATCATTAGCCATGGAAAGACTGGAGGAAGTTCTTGCCACAAGACATGAGAATCACAGTGTGGCTCCCTAGGAACACAAGGTAAACATTTGCTTTCATGTCAGTAACTTAAAAGTCTGTAACTCCTGGGACAACTGGACCATTACACGTAGCCCTGATCACTAGCTTTTATCTAAGGATGAGACCATAATTTTATGTTCACTCCCACCTATGCAATGCTGAAATCCTTTGACATAGCAATATACGAGGAGAAATACCTATTAGGAAAATCAGAATACCACTGAACATTGTCATGGTGATCAGTTAATTGTGTGAAACCTGAAATTGGTTCATAATGTAAACTGAATATTACTTCTAATACAAAGGAATTTGAATCACCCTTTAGTATCGGGACCAGTTCATATCTGCCTGAGAAGCAGCATGGTTTCTCCAAAAGACATTCATCATATTAGTTTAGCTATTATACAAGTAGTCCTCCAGGAATTATCTACATGAAAGTTTGAAAAACTCCTAGGCTTGATGGCTAGTTATTAATCCCAATAATGCCAACACGTACAAAAAAATCATACACCAGCACACTATGACACTGGCTTCTAATATCTTCCATGATCAAGTAACTCATAACAATCATTTCAGGTAAATGGCTTCTTGATTGTGGTAGATTCTTTTTCCAAATGCCTCCAAGCTACTAAAGATTGAGGGTCAGAGGACCAAGATTCTAAATCCCTCAATCGTTGGCCACCAGCCTACACCTTTGGCAGGTTCCTAGGAAAGAGACAAGAAAGAGGCTAGGGTGAGGGAAATGCAAGGTTGCTCTTGCTTTGGCCCCAGAATTACACAGGAAGAGTCCAGGCTTGGTAGCTGAGTTGGACCACAGAAGGGTGACAACCTTTGTGTCTCTGGCCAACCAACTACACTAAAAACAGTCTGTGATGGTCTTATGTATCAACTTGGCTGGGCCATGGTGCCCAGGTAGTTGGTCAAACATTATTCTGCAAGTTTCTATGAGGGTATTTTTGGATGAGATTAACATTTTTATTGGTTGACTGAGTAAAGCAGATTCCCCTCCATAATGTGGTGGGCCTCGTCCAATCAGTTGAAGGTCTGAATAGAACAAAAGACTGACCTCCCCTGAGCGAGAAGAAATTCTGTACACACACACATGCGTGCACGCATGTGCAAAAATCAGAATGCCACTGAACATTGTTATATATATAAATATAACAATCATATATAGATACAGATATAGATATAGATCCTGTTGGTTCTGTTTCTCTGGAGAACCCTGTCTAATACACAGGCCAGGAGGATTCCTTGAACTTTCTCTCAGCCCACAGCTGTGAAGAAGAAATGAAAGGTAAACCTTCCACCCGCCAAAAAAAAACCCTGACCCACAGAGGGGGTGTTTGTCTCTCACCAGGGCTGATAGCTGATCTGCCTAAGCTCACACACTGAGGCTCTCCCAGGGCAGAGGGAGCCTCTGAAGTAGGCATTTGACAGTGAAGTGTTTCCACCCCAGAGTGCTGGAGCCTATTTTACACTAGGCCCACATCACCTGGATGCTCAGAGTCACCAAGATGCCCTGTGCTGGATATTTTCCACTTGACCCTTTCTATCCAATCTGCCTATCCATACCAACCCAGGAAGCTGATTTTGTGAGCCACATCAACAGGCTCTCTTACCTCCAGGCCTCCAGTTGGATTCAGCCACTCCCCCAAAGGTCATTTCTCCCATCTGCATCCCTCCCCAGGGGGCCTCTCTGTCTCGGGGTTCTGAAACCTCTCCCTCTCCTCAGTCCTTTAGAAGCACTCATTGAACCCTGCTGTTTCAGACTCCTATCAGTCTACGTGTTCTGCTGAAACTGTCCACACCTCTGTAAATAATCTCTTTCTGAAACTCTCTTCAAATTACCCAATTTAAACGTGTGATCTCTTTTCTGACAAGACCCTGACTGATCTACCACCTCCATTAGGGGTGAAAGATTTAACAAAATAAAAATACAGGATGCCCAGGTGAAGTTGAATTTCAGACAAATAACAAATTTTTTTTAGTATAAGCAGGTGCCAATATTCATTGTTTATCTGAAAAATTAAAATTTAACTGGGCATCCTGTATTTTAACATTTTAACTGGCACCTCTAGCCCTCACCATCAACTAGGAAAATATCTTGGGGATTTTGGTGAACTTCAGCCAATCCCTGAAATAAACAAGGTTAATGACAGACTCAGAATCTTAATACTCATGATGCACATATGGTCCTAATTTTCAGGACTGTTCTCTCTCTTTTTTTTTTTTTTTTTTTTGCTGCACAGCATGTGGGATCTTAGTTCCCCGACCAGGGATCAAACCCACACCCCTTGCAGTAGAAGTGTGGAGTCTTAACTACTGGACTACCAGGGACATCCTGCAGGACTGTTCTCTGAGTTGTATACATGTGTGTGTGTGTGTAAATGTGTGCATATACACTGAGAGAGAAAAAGGAAGAATGTGAGGAAAGGTGAGAGCAAGAGAAATTAATGGGATATAAGCCTGGAAAGGAAGGATGGGACTGGTTATTCAAGAACTTAAATCCAGTGATGACAACTTGGGCCAATCCACTCTCTATGACTTTATCAAACTGTTGGATACACAATAAGAGTTCTGGCCCTCCTCTGCATTATCCAGAGTTTCTTACATATCTTATATGATTGACTCTGATGAATCTGGCTCTCCAAGTTTGCTTTGTCTTTTAAAAAAATCTCCTGAGGGCTTCCCTGGTGGCGCAGTGGTTGAGAGTTCGCCTGCCAATGCAGGGGACACGGGTTCGTGCCCCGGTCCGGGAAGATCCCACATGCCGCAGAGCGGCTAGGCCCGTGAGCCATGGCCGCTGAGCCTGTGCATCCGGAGCCTGTGCTCCGCAACGGGAGAGGCCACAACAGTGAGAGGCCCGCGTACCGCAAAAAATAAATAAATAAATAAAATAAAATAAAATAAAATCTCCTAGATTTATATCAAAGGATAAAATTGGACTCTAGGAATCCTGCTAGTCCTACTAACTTTAAGCCACCTTTGGATATTATTTCATGTTCAATTTGTAGGACAGATTCTTGATCATAAGATGAGATAAAAAGGTTCAGTTTAATTCCCCTTTTCTTATATTTTTCTTACAAAGACAGAAAGAAAGAAAGAATAAGAAGGTGAATATAAGGAGATTTGATAGCTCAAATTAAGTGGCTGGAAAAAAATGGAGACGTTGTGGCTCTAGTAAATCGATAGGGAAAAAAACAGAAACATGATGTAATCACCAAATAAGTTATTATTTTTCTCAGCCTCCAGCTATTATAATTTCACTGGATATCTCATAAGCTCTTACTGTTCTGGGAGATACTCCAAGCCATGCTCCAGTATTTCACAAAGAAAAATTTGCCACCAGTCTAGAAAGTGTTTGATGAAGTATTATTGCAAGTGCCTTTTCAGCAGCATGGTGGGGTGAAACAGGAAGAGGAGGGGCTTCTTTCTTAAGACGGATGAAATTGAGATCGTTGTTTGAAGGACGAGAAGTGAATACAGAGCTCCTCTGAGAAGATATACACACTGTAATGACTCAAAGAGCTGAAATTTTTGAGATGAGTATCAGAGCAAGAAAGTAATAGTGAACATGAAGACAGAAAGAGGAAAAAGAGAAGGAGGAAGAGGAAAAGGAGATGGGCTAAACGGAAAACAATAAAGGAACAATTGAGGTTTTTTCTAACTCAATTGTTAAAGTACAAATTTTTATCAGTGGATAATAAATTAAAACCTTCCTTAACACCAGAAAACCTTTCTGCTCTATATGAATTTACCCTGTAGAGCAGTGGTTCCATTATTTCTTAAAAGTCTTAATAAATTCACCATATTGGATCCCCCTTGTTGGAATGAAAGATCCCAAAGTCATGAAAGAAATAGATATAAAAAGGTGGGGCCCACAGAATTTCTAAGATGCAAGTGTTAACCAGCAAAATGTCACTTAGGCAGGTATCCCTAGAAGCAGACCCTGAAACAGAAATTCAAAGGCACACGATTTATTGAAGGAAGATCTTGGGAGAAGGGGAATGGAGGGAGCAGGATGGGGCAAGGAAGAAGCTAAGCTTGGGTGTCGTCCCCACTGGAGACAAGCCTCAGCCTGATCCCCTGGGTTGTTCTGGGGGATGAAGTGCAGCATAACTTTGGTCCCACTTTAAAGCCAGCAGCTGGCCTTTCGTACCCCCATATCAGTCAGTCATGGGCTGCCTCTCGAGGTGAAATGTGTAACCTCAGGTTCAGCCAAGGGCAATCCTCTGGAGAAGGAAAAAAATTATGAGCCATTAGCAGCCATCACTCACAGCAGGCAGGAGCTGGGTACACCAGCAGGTAAAGGGCATCTGGTGGGAGCCTAACTCCAACTGTGGGCAGGATTTGAGTGTTCTTCCCTGGAAGTTCCCCAGCCCCAAGCAAAATCAGAGGATAGAGACAGGGACCACCCAACTCCATATGCCAGAAGCATTCAGATATCCAACCCTGCCAGGACACTAAGTGACACCTGTTTTAGCCCTAGTCTTTGCCTTTCCCTCCCTTCCTAGGGTCACAATTGACACAGTTCTGGCCCCTGATCCTTCTGCATTCCTGTAACCCCCCAGCCCTCTCTACCATCTCAATCTTGGCTTAGGGCATCTTGGCTACCAGTCCACCCTGAGGCGGGCACTCTGTCTCGCTGAGTCCTCATCCCTGCTGGGATTTGGTCTGAGAGACCATAGGAGCCTTTAGGCTTAGGAAAGACATAGAACACTGGAGCCTGAAGGACCTTCAGAGACTCATGCAGTCCACATGCAGGCCACAGGGTCTGTGGTGGGGAAGGACCTTGCCACGTGACTGGTCTAGTCTCTTACCACAGAGCCCAAAAGTTTTACAAGCATCAACCGGCTCAGATGTCCACTCCCAGTCCAGGTACCTTTGGTTAGAGTCTTAAGGTACATAGGGCAGTCTCTTCTAGGCAGGGACTGTGGGTAGAGCAGGCAATGAACATACATTCATCTGACCCAAAGACAGCCTATCCACTGGCTGGTCAAGAACCAATCAGATTTTCTTCCTCAAAGATGCAAAATGAGATGCACAGAGATTATGGTTAGCAAGGATCAGTACCCCCACCGCCTTAAAAACGATCACGGTGTAGAGAGAAGCCAGTGGAGGTCATGTAGGATTTCAACAATATCTACATGTCAGGTACTTTCATAGGTTAAGAGATCTTCACACAAGGACATTGACAATTATGGAGGCAAACGTGAAAATTCATGCAAGCTTCTGTTGCTTTTTCTTGTCTACACTGCAGAAAACACAGTCCTTGCCCCCCCCACCCCCACCAAGACTGGCATTTTGGTAAGGTTTTATTTTTTAATTTTTTTTTTTTTTTTTTTGGCCACACCATGCAGCTTGTGGGATCTTAGTTCCCGCACCAGGGATCGAACCTGGGCCCACGGCAGTGGAAGCACGAAGTCCTAACCACTAGACTGCCAGGGAAGTCCCTTGGTAAGGTATTTTAAATTCTGCTACTTCCAAATGACAATTAACCAGTTTCTCAATTTCAAAAATCTAGCCTGCTGTGAATTGAGTTAGGAATGGTAGAATTTGTCTAAGGAGCTTGACAGTTTTATGCATTTTGCCATGGAGATTATAGCCACTGCAGCGTGGGGACGGGGGCTGGCTTGGGGGGGAAATGAGTGCTCACTGAGCATTCTGTTCAGGCAACTGCCCATTATCCAGGGGGTGGATGATCCAGTTTGGGGATTTTTCATGCTTCTGGCTTCTCCTCCTTGCTACTGTCTGCCCTTTGGCCACATTACAGATCAAATTAGAATGTCTTTGAGAAGATAGAAGGGGAAGGGACAGGTAGAATTCAAATTGGTCAGTTTTGCAGCTTGTTCGCAGTTCTAATGCATAAGATCAAAACCAAAGGCTAACGTGGGGTTTTGGATTATCAGTGGATTATACTGAACCTATAACAGACCTCCCCTCCATTCCTAAAGAAATCGGAGTCTGACGAGGATTCACTGTACTTCACATGGACGTCAGGGCTCAGTACACAGAATCCCAAACACAAGCATTTTAAAAGTTTAGAGCTGGAAAGGGCCTTAGATATGATCCAGCCTTGGAAAACTGAGGCTCTGAGATCTGAAGCGAAGTGTCCAGAGTCACGCCATAAGATGATTGCCAGTGGCTAGTGAACAACCTGAGAGGAGAACTGAAACCAGTTAACTCAAAAATTACATATCTGTGGTTGGTTGATACGTGACATATTAATTAAATGTGCCCTTTTTTGATGCCCTGTGGCTTCTTGTTGGGACTCTCCACCAACCGGGAACTAAAATCAAAATCACCCATTGAGGCACAGATGCCTCCAGCACTGGGAATAGAACCCCTGACCCTAAAGAGGATGTGGGGGTGATCTGGTGGCTGTCCCCTTCCTCCCTCACTGCTCCATGTGCCTCCCTCCTGAAGCCGTGTGCTTGGTCAAAGAGGACAACCTTCCCAGAAAGAAGAGAACCCTTTTCCAATCAAGGGTATATGAGCGACAACGCACCCCTGCTAGGACCTCCGAACAAGAACGCAGCTCTGAGACTGAGACTGGACAGACCCCAAAGGCGTGTCAGGGGGCAAAAACCAGGTTTTCCTTCTGCCTGACTGGAGGAGGGCAGAGTTTAAAGATCAAGAATGAGAAGCCATGTGTTTCACTGCCCACACACACATCGTCATCATCGTCACGATCATCATCACCATCACCATCATCATCCTCCTCAGAGAGAGGAGAAATAGAAGAGGGTTCTTCATGAGGTTTAGGGAGAGCTGAGAGAGAAGAGGAAGGCCTTTTGCTTCTCTTCTGGAGGTTTCCCAGGGTGGCACTCTCACCCAGGTACCTTGCTGGAGCCAGCAGGGTGTAAGGGAGCTGGTACATAGGAGAGGAGGGAGGCAGGCAGCGCGTTCGCCAGCCGTGGTGTAGTGGGGAGGCTCCCATGGTCCCAAATCCCCCCATGGAAAGAGCCAGCATGCTGCCTTGGAAGCTTCCAGGTGAACGAGGTAATACACGGAGATACGCACCAAAAGGGAGCACAATTTATGTGTTGAGGGTCAAAGGGAGGCATGACTGATTTGGTTCTAAGCGAGTTTTTGGAGACCAGATCACCCACAGGCCACACTCAGAGTATGAATTACATGAGCAACATGCCTCAGCAAGGCTGTCAGTATCCTGTCCACCTGTATGGGGAAGCCACCCCACCCTCCACGCAGCACCCAAAGCAGGGGAGAAGGAGGTGGCTGCTACCTACTAACCCACAGCAGGTCACCACAGATCATCACTCACTGCCTGCTCCTAAAGCCCAGCAGTTTAGTAGAACCAGGAGAGGCACAAAATACCACCGTGTCATTCTGGGACCAAACTGTAAATTGTAGATCCTGAGTTGACCCTAGAAATGAACTGGATGAAGTTTTCTGCTGTCCAGGGGAACTGGAACTTATTCCAGGGAGGGAAAGAAAAGGAACTCCCTTGCTGGAGGGCTGTTGTTTTTTTTTTCCCCCACTTTTTTTTTTTTGGATTTTATTATTTTTTTATACAGCAGGTTCTTATTAGTCATCAGTTTTATACACATCAGTGTATACATATCAATCCCAATAGCCCAACTCATCACACCACCACCGCCACCTCCCCACCGCTTTCCCCGCTTGGTGTCCATACGTTTGTTCTCTACATCTGTGTCTCAATTTCTGCCCTGCAAACTGGTTCATCTGTACCATTGTTCTAGGTTCCACATATACGCATTAATATACGATATTTGTTTTTCTCCTTCTGACTTACTTCACTCTGTATGACAGTCTCCAGATCCAGCCACATCGCAACAAATGACCCAACTTCGTTCCTTTTTATGGCTGAGTAATATTCCATTGTATATATGTACCAAAATTTCTTTATCCATTCATCTGTCAATGGACATTTAGGTTGCTGCCATGACCTGGCTATTGTAAATAGAGCTGCAATGAACATTGGGATGCATGTGTCTTTTTGAATTATGGTTTTCTCTGGGTATGCTCAGTACTGAGACTGTGGGTGATATGGTAATTCCATTTTTAGTTTTTTAAGGAACTTTCATACTGTTCTCCATAGTGGCTGTATCAATTTACATTCCCACCAACAGTGCAAGAGGGTTCCCTTTTCTCCACACCCTCTCCAGCATTTGTTGTTTGTAGATTTTCTGATGATGCCCATTCTAACTGGTGTGAGGTGATACCTCATTGTAGTTTTGATTTGCATTGCTCTAATAATTAGTGAGGTTGAGCAGCTTTTCATGCGTTTCTTGGCCATCTGTATGTCTTCTTTGGAGAAATGTCTATTTAGGTCTTCTGCCCATTTTTGGATTGGGTTGTTTTTTTTTTTAATTGAGCTGCATGAGCTATTTTTATATATTGGAGATTAATCCTTTGTCCATTGATTCGTTTGCAAATATTTTATCCCATTCTGAGGGTTGTCTTTTCGTTTTGTTTATGGTTTCCTTACTGTGCAAAAGCTTTTAAGTTTCATTAGGTCCCATTTGTTTAGTTTTGTTTTTATTTCCATTACTCTAGGAGGTAGATCAAAAAAGATCTTGCTGTGATTTATATCAAAGAGTGTTCTTCCTATGTTTTCCTCTAAGAGTCTTATAGTGTCCAGTCTTACATTTAGGTCTCTATTCCATTTTGAGTTTATTTTTATGTATGGTGTTAGAGAGTGTTCTAATTTCATTCTTTCACATGTAGCTGTCCAGTTTTCCCAGCACCACTTATTGAAGAGACTGTCTTTTCTCCATTGTATATCCTTGCTTCCTTTCTCATAGATTAGCTGACCATAGGTGCATGGGTTTATCTCTGGGCTTTCTATCTTGTTCCATTGATCTATATTTCTGTTTTTGTGCCAGTACCATATTGTCTTGATTACTGTAGCTTTGTAGTACAGTCTGAAGTCAGGGAGTCTGATTCCTCCAGCTCTGCTTTTTCCCCTCAAGATTGCTTTGGCTATTCGGGGTCTTTTGTGTCTCCATACAAAATTTAAGATTTTTTCTTCTAGTTCTGAAAAAAAATGCCATTGGTAATTTGATAGGGATTGCGTTGAATCTGTAGATTGCTTTGGGTAGTAGAGTCATTTTCATAATATTGATTCTTCCAATCCAAGAACATGGTATATCTCTCAATCTGTTGGTATCATCTTTAATTTCTTTCATCAGTGTCTTATAGTTTTCTGCATACAGGTCTTTTGTCTCCCTAGGTAGGTTTATTCCTAGGTATTTTATTCTTTTTGTTGCAATGGTAAGTGGGAGTGCTTCCTTAATTTCTCTTTCATATTTTTCATCATTAGTGTATAGGAATGCAAGAGATTTCTGTGCATTAATTTTGTATCTGGCAACTTTACCAAATTCATTGATTAGCTCTAGTAGTTTTCTGGTGGCATCTTTAGGATTCTCTATGTATAGTATCATGTCATCTGCAAACAATGACAGTTTTACTTCTTCTTTTCCAATTTGTATTGCTTCTATTTCTTTTGCTTCTCTGACTGCCCTGGCTAGGACTTCCAAAACTCTGTTGAATAATAGTGGTGAGAGTGGACATCCTTGTTGTGTTCCTGATCTTAGAGGAAATGCTTTCAGTTTTTCACCATTGAGAATGATGTTTGCTGTGGGTTTGTCATATATGGTTTATTATGTTGAGGTAGGTTCCCTCTATGCTTACTTTCTGGAGAGTTTTTATCATAAATGGGTGTTGAATTTTGTCAAAAGCTTTTTCTGCAGCTATTGAGATGATCATATGGTTTTTCTTCTTCAATTTGTTAATGTGGTGTATCACATTGATTGATTTGTGTATATTGAAAAATCCTTGCATCTCTGGGATAAATCCCACTTGGTTATGGGGTATGATCCTTTTAATGTGTTGTTGGATTCTGTTTGGTACTATTTTGTTGAGGATTTTTGCATCTATATTCATTAGTGATACTGGTCTGTAATTTTCTTTTTTCGTAGTATCTTTACCTGGTTTTGGTATCAGGATGATGGTGGCTTCATAGAATGAGCTGGGGAGTGTTCCTTCCTCTGCAATTTTTTGGAAGAGTTTGAGAAGGATGGATGTTAGCTCTTCTCTAAATGTTTGATAAAATTCACCTGTAAAGCCATCCTGTCCTGGACTTTTGTTTGTCGAAAGATATTTTACCACATTTTCAATTTCAGTGCTTGTGATTGGTCTGTTCATATTTTCTATTTCTTCCTGGTTCAGTCTTGAAAGGTTATATCTTTCTAAGAATTTGTCCATTTTTTCCAGGTTGTCCACTTTATTGGCATAGAGTTGCTTGTAGTAGTCTCTTAGGATGCTTTGTATTTCTGCGGTGTCTGTTGTAACCTCTCCTTTTTCATTTCTAATTTTATTGATATGAGTCCTCTCCCTCTTTTCCTTAATTAGTCTGGCTAATGGTTTATCAATTTTGTTTATCTTCTCAAAGAATCAGCTTTTACTTTTATTCATCTTTGTTATTGTTTATTTTGTTTCTATTTCATTTATTTCTGCTTTGATCTTTATGATTTCTTTCTTTCTGCTAACTTTGGGTTTTGTTTGTTCTTCTTTCTCTAGTTCCTTTAGGTGTAAGGTTAGATTGTTTATTTGAGATTTTTCTTGTTTCTTGAGGTAGGCTTGTATAGCTATAAAGTTCCCCCTTAGAACTGCTTTTGCTGCATCCCATAGGTTTTGGATCGTTGTGTTTTCATTCTCATTTGTCTCTAGGTTTTTTTTTTAATTTCTTCTTTGATTTCTTCAGTGATCTCTTGGCTATCTAGTAATGTATTGTTTAGCCTCCATGTGTTTGTGTTTTTTACGTTTTTTTCCCTGTAATTCATTTCTAATCTCATAGCATTGTGGTCAGAAAAGATGCTTGATATGATTTCAATTTGCTTAAATTTACTGAGGCTTGATTTGTGACCCAAGAGGTGATCTATCCTGGATAATGTTCTGTGTGCACTTGAGAAGAAAGTGTAATCTGCTGTTTCTGGATGGAATGTCCTATAAATATCAATTAAATCTACCTGGTCTATTGTGTCATTTAAAGCTTCTGTTTCCTTATTTATTTTCATTTTGGATGATATGTCCATTGGTGTAAGTGAGGTGTTAAAGTCCCCCACTGTTATTGTGTTACTGTCGATGGCCTATTTTATAGCTGTTAGCAGTTGCCTTATGTATTGAGGTGCTCCTATGTTGGGTGCATATATATTTATAATTGTTATATCTTCTTCTTGGATTGATCCCTTGATCATTATGTAGTGTCCTGCCTTGTCTCTTGTAACATTCTTTATTTTAAAGTCTACTTTATCTGACATGAGTATTGTTACTCCAGCTTTCTTTTGATTTCCATTTGCATGGAATATCTTTTTCCATCCCCGCACTTTCAGTCTGTATGTGTCTCTAGGTCTGAAGTGGGTCTCTTGTAGACAGCATATATATGGGTCTTGTTTTTGTAACCATTCAGCGAGCCTGTGTCTTTTGGTTGGAGCCTTCAGTCCATTCACATTTAAGGTAATTACCGATATGTATGTTCCGATGACCATTTTCTTAATTGTTTTGAGTTTGTTTTTGTAGGTCCTTTTCTTCTCTTGCATTTCCTACTTAAAGAAGTTCTTTTAGCATTTGCTGTAGAGCTGGTTTGGTAGTGCTGGATTCTCTTAGCTTTTGCTTGTCTGTAAAGCTTTTGATTTCTCCATCGAATCTGAATGAGATCCTTGCCAGGTAGAGTAATCTTGGTTGTAGGTTCTTCCCTTTCATCACTTTAAGTATATCATGCCACTCCCTTCTGGCTTGTAGCATTTCTGCTGAGAAATCAGCTGTTAACCTTATGGGAGGAGTTCCCTTCGATGTTATTTGTCGTTTTTCCCTTGCTGCTTTCAATAATTTTTCTTTGTCTTTAATCTTTGCCAATTTGATTATTATGTGTCTCAGCGTGTTTCTCCTTGGGTTTATCCTGTATGGGACTCTCTGCACTTCCTGGACTTGGGTGGCTATTTCTTTTCCCATGTTAGGGAAGTTTTCAACTATAATCTCTTCAAATGTTTTCTTGCATCCATTCTCTCTCTCTTCTCCTTCTGGGACCCCTATAATGCAAATGTTGTTGTGTTTAATGTTGTCCCAGAGGTCTCTTAGACTGTCTTCATTTCTTTTCATTCTTTTTTCTTTATTCTGTTCAGCAGCAGTGAATTCCACCATTTTGTCTTCCAAGTCACTTATCTGTTCTTCTGCCTCAGTTATTCTGCTATTGATTCCTTCTAGTGTATTTTTCATTTCAGTTATTGTATTGTTCATCTCTGTTTGTTTGTTCTTTAATTCTTCTAGGTCTTTGTTAAACATTTGTTGCATCTTCTTAATCTTTGCCTCCATTCTTTTTCCGAAGTCCTGGATCATCTTCACTATCATTATTCTGAATTCTTTTTCTGGAAGGTTGCCCATCTCCACTTTATTTAGTTGTTTTTCTGGGGTTTTATCTTGCTCGTTCATCTGGTACATAGCCCTTTGCCTTTTCATCTTGTCTATCTTTCTGTGAATTGGGTTTTTGTTCCACAGGCTGCAGGACTGTAGTTCTTCTTGCTCCCGGAGGGCTGTTTTGACTGTGAAATTCCCTATCCAAAACATTCGTCGTTGAAGGCATGGCTGTCCTTTGTCTCCCGAAAGCAACGTGAGAGCATTTGGCCTCAAACTGTGGCTGATGAGACAGTTGGAACTACCCACTAGGCCTGCAAGGACAAACTGGTGAAAGGTATCAGCATCCAGTGAGCAGCTATAATGCCCCACACTGCAATCAGTGCCTCCAGCTTTCTCAGCACCCTTCTTGGAAAGTCTCCACATGGAGGAAGTGTTAGAAAAACAGGTAGTATGTACCAGCATGGGCACTTACATCAGGTCACTGAGATGCCAAAGCCCTTTCCTGCTATGCCAGGTGCCTCCCAGCACAGTTAATCAGAGAAGCTGAGAACCATCCTCAACCCGCAGCCTCACCCCTCCCTCCTGCTATCCCCTCCCCAGGTGCTGTAAGAGTAGGACGGTCAGCAGCTGCGCACACTAATGCAGCCCTGTCTGGGAACAGAGGACCCACGGAGGATGCAGCGGTGACCTCTGGAGGGGTCAGCGACTTGTCCAATTGAAAGCCTACCCTCCCTTTGAACCAGGCACAATCCCCCCGAGGGGCTGGGTTGTGTCTTTCCCTTGGCAAATCACACCAGCCCCTTGGGAGGGAGACTTGCTGAATGTGGCAGTGTTGACACAGCAGTCACTGGACATGTCCCGGGAAAGCAGGCCCCAGCATGTGAGATGAATTTTCTCTGAACCGTGTGGTTTCCAACGTGTCAGAAAAACAAACTTGGAGAAGTCCGTCTGGCTTGTGTGCCTATACAGACCCCCCTTCCAGAGCTGAAAATGCAGTTGGCCATAGCCTCTTCTTGCTTTAAAACAAATAAATAAAGTCGGTCCTTGAGTCTGGTTCTTTGAAACGTGAGGCGTGGACAATGGGGTCTCTTTCAAGTAGCAGCCCCAGTGGCCACGTGACCAGGCCTGTGTGCCCGAGGAGGCCAGTGGAGGCTTCCTCTGCTCTGGGCACTGGGGTCATTTCAGCTGAGCTGCTGGCCCTCCCCTCGGCCTGCCTGCCTCCAGGCCCTTGGCTACTCCTCTTCCACCCAAACATCTGAGCTCCTGTTCCCAAAATAGCTGTGCAGAGGAAACCACCAGGACTCAGGGCCTCTGCAGTGAGTGAATTCTCGGACCGGCAGGGATGCAGGGAATAGGCAGGGCCTGGGTGGAGGGGGCAGGGGGAGTGACTGCCTGTCACTCCTGCAATTCACTAGTCAGGGCTCCGGTTCACCAGCTGGGGAGATGCCAGGAGGCCCGTCAACACCCACTCCCCTCGCTCCTCCCACTGGAACTTCTGTTTTTCCCATACCAGCAAGGCGAGGCAGCAGCCCAAGACAAACTCGTTTCATTGCTTTCCCACCCTGCAGGAAAGGCACTCAAGTGTGTCTGACCTTCACATGAACTGCCAGGAACTCCTTCTTTCTCTCCAGGGACTGTGGCTAGCTGGGCACATGAAAAGGGAAGCATTCTAGCTGCTCCCCACCTCCCACCTTCCCAGGAAATGATGCCAAAGAGGCCTCCTTTGTTTGTGGCAAAAGGAGGGGTCTCTGCTCCTCCCTGGCTGGTAGCAAGGAGGAGGGGCTGGCCTTGAGTCAGAGTCCTGGGAGGGGTTCAGCCTCAGCGCCCTGGGCGCTAGAACTCCGGCAAGGGGGCCACTCCTCTCCCTTCCATTAACATAATGAGGAGACAGTGTCACCCAATTCTCTAAGCCAGGCGTTCTCAGCCCCAGCTGCACATGGAGATCACCTGGGGGTCTCTCAATAACCCCTTACACAAGCCGCCCCCTGACCAAGGAAGTGAGACTCTCTGGAAGGTGGGACCAGGAGCTGGTATTTTCTAAAACTCCCCAGGTGATTCCACTGTGCAGCCACGTTTGAGAACCACCAATTTCACAGTCCTTCTCAAACTCTAATACCTATGAACCACCCGGGATCTTGTTGAAAATCTAAGTCCCTGTGACCACCTAGAGGGGTGGGATAGGGAGGGTGGGAGGGAGAGAGACGCAAGAGGGAAGAGATATGGGAACATATGTATATGTATAACTGATTCACTTTGTTATAAAGCAGAAACTAACACACCATTATAAAGCAATTATACTCCAATAAAGATGTTTTAAAAATATAAAAATCTAAGTCCCAGTTCAGCAGATGAGAGCAGGGCCTGAAGTTCTGGAGGTTGAACAAGGGATGCTGCCACTGCTGGTCCATGGAACACACCTCACACACTTCGAGTAGCCAAGCTTTAGGAGACCTTAAGAGTCTCTAATAACACCCTGTACTTCTCCCTGGCTAATCTGATGGGAGCAATGAGGAGAGAAGATGAGGGAGTCAGACTTCTAGGGCTGGAAGGGACTGCTAGGCTAGAAGCCATGTCTATGCATCTGGAAAATCTCTTCAACGGAGGAGCGGTCTGACAGTGGAACTAGCACTGAATTCAGGGTGGAGTGAAATATAAAGGTAAACCTTAACCTTCAAAGCTGGGATGCAAGAAATGGCAGTGTAAGGGGTTACCTCCGCCAAGCCAGCTCCACACCTGAGGCTAATGGTGGCAACACCCATCTTAACGCTGACACAAGAGTGACATAAAGCCCCATTTGGGGTTGTCCAGAAACATCTGGCTGAACAGGGTGATGGGATCCCAGTGGGTTAAGCAATGAGAGGGATAAGGCGTTTACTTGTCTCAGGGGGGTTCCCAGTATCTCAAATAGGGCTGACATGCTCTGCCTACAATAGGGAAAGCCTTTCTGCTGCTTATAACTTTTTCTGTTTCAGTCATCGCCTTAGAGAATAAGAGTAGCATCAGAATCTCATCATAACAGGTTTCTCAAAGTTATACAGGCACAACATCCAAAGTCTTTGAGCCACAATTGCCAAGCATTCCCTACTTCAACACTTAAGTCAGAAGGACTGGAACAAAAAGCATCGACACAGGCAGGATTTGGGACACACTACTCTCCCCAAAGCTCTTTAACATTGGTAAGATGGGGGGAACAAAAGGACCTACCTCATTGGATTACTGTGAAAATTAAATGAGGCACTATATGTAGAGCACATAGCACAACACCTGGTACATACTAAATGCTCAATAAATGCTAGTTGCTATTATAATTATAATAATAGTAATTACTATTAAAATAATAATATTCCTCTCATAGGATGTGAAAACACCTAGCATAATGCTTAGCATAGAGTAGATGTGCAATAGGCACTAAAGCTAAGCAACAGCTAGGTTAAGTTTTCCTTCTCTGCCTCCCAATTTTTTAGGGTACATCAGCCTTTAGTTGGTTTCCATCTACCCCTCAGTCAGTTTTCTTGGCCTCAGCCCTAAACCTGCTCCCGAATCCCCATCCGACAGCACAGAGAAGGTTTAGAATGCAAATTCCCCTGGGATAAGTGCAGCCAGAAGACCCGCCTGCTTTCCCGAGAAGAGGCCTTCCTGGTGGGAAGTAAGAGGAAAGGGTAGGGGCTTGGGAGAGGAGCGCTTATTTAGAGACCCCGTAAGTGAAGGGCTCAGGACCTGGTGCCGCGCAGATGCTACTCAGTCATGGCCAGCATCCCGCCCCGCTTGAAGAGGAGGAGTCATCCACACCTAAGATGAAATACATGCCTTGGCACCAGGTACCCTTGGCACACATCCACGTGCTAGGAGAATGGCTTGAAAAATCATTTCTTCACCACTGGAAGTTTCTGCCTCTGTTGGAAAATACATCTCTCTCTCTCTTAGGACTCAGAGCAGTAAGTCTGGATGGACTTACAGCAGGCTCACAGTGCCCCCTTGAATTTAAATAGACGAAGACTCCGAGGGAGAGGCTGGGGCTAAGGAGGAGCCATGCCCTGGAATGTGACAGCATATGTTCCCTCGCAGAATTCTACTTCCTGATAACCCTGTGCTGGAGGATCTGCTTTCTGCCAACCTCGGTCTCCATCTAGCTCAAGACATTCTGGGGTGGGAAGTGGCAGAGCAGGCCTTCTGGAGCCCACAGAACCTGGGAGGAAGGAGGCCTTCTGACAGGCGGTCCACGTGGCCTTGGTTGTTAGAAGGGGGTTGATGCTGAGCACAGTGTGGGTTTGTCTCCCCGGCCCCGTGGACTCAGGTCTGTCCCGGAGGAGAAAGCACTAATAGGGGACATGGGAAGGCCTGCGGTGTGAAGAATGTGAGGCTCTGAGGAGAGAGTGTAGCCCAGCTCTGCCTCTCCTCTGCTTTCTGTGAGCTAGAGTGGAGAGACACCTTCCTCTCCTCCACAGAGCACTTTGTCATGCGGAGGGCTCTAGCATTTTCTTTGGCCGGGCTGGCAGCTCCTGGTGTGGAGTGGAACCACAACCTGCCAGAGGTCATGACATCTGGTAGGCATGGCAGTGCCCAGGACAGGCTGCAGTGCCCAGTGAGAGGGAAGGATGGAGGTGCCCATGCTCCCAAGTCCAAGCTCATACTGCTTGCCACACGACAGGCCAATCAATCAAGAGAGTTTGGGGGGCAAGGAATAGCAACTTTACTTAGAAAGCCAGCAGACCAAGAAGCTCATGGACTAGTGTCCCAAAGAACCATCTTGCCTGGGTTTGGGTGCTAGGTTTTTTTTATCGAACAAAGATGGGGAGGTGAGGACGTAAAGTAAAAAGGCAATAAGTCACTGCAAATATTTCCTGGTTCTGGCCCGAAACAGGCAATGCTCTAGGCCAAAGGGCAGCAAAAGAGGCAGGGGAGGACTTCCCTGGTGGCGCAGTGGTTAAGAATCTGCCTGCCAATGCAGGGGACATGGGTTCAAGCCCTGGTCCAGGAAGATCCCACATGCTGTGGAGTAACTAAGCCCATGCACCACAACTACTGAGCCTGCGCTCTAGAGCCCACGAGCCACAACTACTGAAGTCCGTGCGCCTAGAGCCCATGCTCCGCAACAAGAGAAGCCACCACAATAAGAAGCCCGCACACTGCAACCAAAAATAGCCCCCACTCACCACAACTAGAGAAAGCCCGCATGCAGCAACGAAGACCCAATGCAGCCAAAAATAAATATATATAAAATAAATAAATTTTTAAAATATATATTTAAAAAAGAGGTGGCGGAGCCGGGGACACCACGTGGTGGCCAAGTGGGCTTGGGCTTGAGCTCCCAGAGGGTTCCTAGGAACCCTGTACGGGAGGAGTCGCCAGAAACCAAAGCCCTGTATTGGTTGGTGGTGGGTGATTACTGTCTACATCATTTAAGTTTTCACCCAAGCCTGGGAGGGCCCGAGGAATGCTGGGACATTTGTCAATTTACCAATATCATTGGGATGAAGCCTATTTTATGCACATAGCCTTAAGCACTCACCCCTTTCCTCTCTCTCTCTTTTCTTTGCCTATCTGGGTTTTTGTCTGCCTCTGCCTTCCCTCCTTCCCCCCATCTCCACGTCTGTCTCTCTCTGTCTCTGTCTTATTTACCCCTTCTCCCATTCCCCACACAACGCTTGACCCATGACAAGCATTCAACAAAGATTTTTTAAACTTCATATTATAGACAAAGTCAAACAGACACAAAAGTAGCAGAATAATTTCCGGAACCTGTGTGTGCCCATCACCCATCTTCAACAATCTTGGAAGTCCCCTCCCACTGCTCCCCCCATATTATCTGGAAGCAGGCTCAGACACTGAATTACTTCACTCATAAATATTTCAGAAGATGTCTCTAAATGATAAGGACTCTATAAAAACCATAACTACGATTCCAGTAACACACTCAAAAATGATCAAACACCAAGTTAATATTATCAAACATCAAGTCAGTGTTCCAGTTTCTCCAATTGTCTGACTTTTTTCACAGTTTCTCAATTCAAATCACCTAAATACGATCCACTAATGTGTTCTGTTAATAAGTGTCCTAAGTCTGCCAAGTCCCTCTTAAGCTGTAGCCAACAGATATTTCAACTGATCACGTCTCTTTCTGCTTCTCTGTGACTTTCCATTTTTCTATCTCCCCTGTATCTACATCTATCTTCCTGTTCCCCACTTTGGTTTCTGTCTGTCTCTGGCTGTCTGTTTCTATCTAACTTTATCTCTCTATGAATATTTTTCTCTCTCTGTGCCTTTATCTGTAACTTACTCTCTCTGCCTCCTTCCCAAGCCCTGTCTTTGTGTCTCACACACACACAGACACACACACACACACACACACACACACACACGCCCAGGAGAGTCAGTAAGGAGGCACTACACACACCTTTGACTGAAAGTGTATGAAGAGTTGGGTCCCTGACTGAAAGGTTAGTGCAGCTTTACTGAGGCACCTCCTGCTTTTTTGTGCTAAGCCCGGTCCACTGGCTCTCTTGAGACCCTCTGCTTATTGAGTGCCCCTCGACAATCTACATGTAGGAGACAGCTGGGACCACAACAGAACAACCAACATGAAGGCTGAGGAGTGCTGCACAGATGTCCGTGGCATTTGTTACTTTATCTGCTGCTCCAAATAAAATTTAAAAAGCTGTAGAATGCTCGATGACCAAGCGCTATTTTACACCAATCATAGGGACAGTGCTCGGTTTTTAAAGAAATCTTTTACAAAGTCTTAAATTATTTGTTAGAGCTGGAGGCAACCAACCCAGAGTTTTTCCATTCTTTTCAGCAGTGGAATTCTTTTTGGAATAAAATCTTACATAAAACCCAGATATATAAAGGGGATAAAAACAGAACATGGGGGGGCTTCCCTGGTGGCGCAGTGGTTGAGAGTCTGCCTGCCGATGCAGGGGACACAGGTTCGTGCCCCAGTCCGGGAAGATCCCACATGCTGCGGAGTGGCTGGGCCCGTGGGCCATGGTCCAAAAAAAAAAAAAAAAAAAACAGAACATGGTATGTGTGGGATGGGGAGGTAGAAGGAGAAGTCTGTAGAAAATAACTTAGAAGACGGACCTAACCAAACTCATTTTGCAAAGGAGTAGACTGCCTGGCAGAGTAGGCGAGGGGACCCACGCGAGGTCTTGCTCTGCCTTCATCGTATAATCAAGGGCAGACCCTAGCTCTCTACTCAGTGCCTCCTACCTGACAAAGCAAATACAGCATTTCATGGAGGCCCTGGACCTGGGGCTTTTTGGTTTTTTGAAGCTAGTCATTTCGGCAAACGTTCTGAGCTGAGTAGTGCCGGAGCTGTGGCTCCTTTGCGCTCAGGATGGAACCTGTTGGTTGGCTCTGGCAGATGACTAACGGCAGGATGACTTTAGAATCTGATCACCAAGGTCAGAGCTGGAGAAATTGAGACTGCCTCTGATGGGAGTGGTCCTGCGCTTGTGGGAAGGCGAGTCCGGAGAGACTGGCTCACAGAGCCGGAGAGTGTCCTTCCTTGATGAAGAGTAGGTGCATCGAACAGATTTGAGATGGAAGGACTGAGTGACAGGAAAGTACCTGCTGGAGGAGAGCTGACCTAGATACCTGGCCCACAGCTGCACACCTGGGCATTCAGGGAAGCCACAGACAGCAAAGCTGAGCACCTAGAAGAGACTCCTGGTTCTTGCTGGCTGGCTACGTGCATCCCATTGGGTCTGCTGCGGAAAGCTGCTAGGGTGGCCCAAGGCAGCAGAATCTTGGTTCGCAATCGAGGTCAATGATATATAAGCTCAGTGGAAAATTACGTTATTCTGTGCAGCTCAGAGAATTGAGAAACACCTGAGCTTCAGGACCAGAAAGACTGCACATAGATTCCAGCCCCACCACTTTCTAGCTAAGCTTCGGTTTCCTCACCTATGAATCAGGATGATGCCGCCTACCTAGTTCACAGTGTACTTTCACATCAGTTATCTCTCAGCAACGTTGCGAAGCATACTGTGATGCTAACTTTATCAATGAAGAAACTGAGCCCCAAAAGGACTCACCCACCCCATCCTACATAACAGGTGAGTGTCCCAGCTGAGCTGATCTTCATGTGGCTCCTGGTCCACGCTTTTTCCATCGCCCCATGATCATGCTGCCTCTTGTCTAATCTCCAGTTGGACCAATGAGAGCACAGGGGCTGAGAAATATTACATCTTAAAACAGCCAAGATTCAAATTTATAAAGAAAGAAAATAGACTACTTGTTGCCTGGGGCCAGGGTGGGAATGGAGATTAACTGTAAATTGGCACAAGAGATCTTATTGGGGGATGAAAATGTCATAAAACTGATTTATGGTGACAGTTGCACAAGTCTGTAAATTTCCTAAAAAGCATTGAATTGTATGCTTGAAGTGGCTGAGTTTTATGATATGTAAAATATATCTCAATAAAGCTGTTAACAAAAGCCAAGATTATAAAATATGTAGTTTCTTAGAATTGTCTGTTTTACTGATCATAGTTGGAAGCAATTAGTATTAGTTTATTACCTTTAAAATTTGTTCCTTGTCATTATGGATTTGAGAAAACAGAAAGATCCACTTGGCTCTATAGTAACCATTAGCAATATGGTTAAAATCTGCTTCACCTTGTTCTCACTGTGAGACCATAGGCTGGTGACCATGAGATTGGTCAACATTAGAGGTAATACATGTAAAGAGCTGGCGGGGGGAGGGGGGAGGGTGGCAAATGGTGGGCTTTCACAAATGGCAGGGTTAGAGGCCTGGAAACACCTTTATACCCGACCATCACAGGGCGAGTCATCGGCACGGTGCAAGGCTGTTGTGACAATTAGAAATACCACGGGAAAGCACCTACACCCCTCCTGGCACTTAATAAATCAAGGCAATAAACATCTTATGTCCACCGGACCTACTGCATCCCCGGGACCTCAGCTCTGCGCCAGAAACCCTCCTCCTCAGGAGACCCCACCCATGTCCCCAGTTCAAATCCTGGCCTTTTAGAGGCTCCATTTCTGCCCACCGTGCTGTCAGGTACATGGGAGAGTGTTCCATCACTAATTCTTGCCCGCGAAGGACCAGGAGGGGAAAATTCCAACAAAGCTGTATTTTAAGAAAGGGCAGTGCCTGCAGGGCTGCCAATGTGGCGCTTACAGTATTTTGTGATGGCTGATTCTACTCCTCCATTGGATTAGAATTGAAAAGTTAAAAGAGCAGCTCTTGGGCTTCCCTGGTGGCGCAGTGGTTGAGAGTCCGCCTGCCGATGCAGGGGACACGGGTTCGTGCCCCAGTCTGGGAGGACCCCACGTGCCGCGGAGCGGCTGGGCCCGTGAGCCATGGCCGCTGAGCCTGCGCGTGCGGAGCCTGTGCTCCGCAATGGGGGAGGCCACGACAGTGAGAGGCCCGCGTACCGCAAAAAAAAAAAAAAAAAAAAGAGCAGCTCTTTGTTGCTGTTTTATAAAGGAAGTAATGTCTGCAGTTTGGTGACATATACATTTTTCAGAGTGCTGGGGCTGCATGTTGGTGCTAGTTGGTGCCTGGGTAGGAACAGCCAGGTTCCATGTTGGTAGGTGGGAGTGGACTTATCAAGGGCTTTGCATCACCCCATGTTGTCTCCAGAAAAGAAACCACAGAGGTGTTTGCAGCCCTTTGTCTTAACTGGATCCCTCTGGAAGCAGGGGAACAGGGATTTGAGTGCAAGTAGTTTATTTGGGAGATGATCTCAGAAAGCACCAGTAGAGGAGTAGGGGAGTGGTCAGAGACGCAAAGAGAGACTGAGCAGGGCACAGTAATAAGCAGGTTACCCCTGGAGCAGCCAAGCCTTTGGGGAAGGACTCTAAGAGACTCAGTAGAACAGATTCTCAAACTTGAGCACGTATCAGAATCACCTGGAAGGCGTATGAGAACAGATAGCTGGGCCCACCCTCTGAGTTTCTGATTCAGTAGGTTGGAAGAGGGTGGGACTGAGAATTTGCATTCCTATCAAGTTCCCAGGTGATGCCCAGGCTGCTAGTTTTGGGACCACTCTTTGAGAATAACAGTGAAGAAGTAGCTGGTCCAAAGCGGGAGAAGATGAGGTATTTATATACTGATTCCCATCTCTCAATCTCTCATTGGCTGAAGGCTGTCCTGGGGTGGTTAACTCTCTAGTGCCCTGTGTACCGGCCCTGCAGCCAAAGTCCTTAGATTGAGAGTAACAAGCACTTGCTGTAAGGAGCCACAGGGCTGTATGGGAGTAGAGTTCTGGGGCTCTCACAGGCCAGCCACACCACCTTCAGGAACAGTGTATCTCTCAGTAAAATCACCATCCCCTGAGGTAGATGGAAAGAGCACTAAAACACAGTGGTACCAAATAGGGTTAGTGCCCCAGCTGCTCTCCCACTCATAGCTGTGAGATTTCAAACAAATCTCTCACCCTCTCTGGACCCCCAGCTGGAAGATTTCCAAGGCCCCAGTTGTCTCAAAGATTCCCTGATTCTCTGCCAACTAGATCCAAGGTACCATGCCCAACCACAGCCTATGGAAAGGTCCAACTGAGCAGAGCTCCAAGAAAGCACGGATGTTCACATTTGTTGCCCCCGCCCAGTCCTTCCCCCAAGATGTGACCTTTGCCCAGACAAGTGCTGCCCCCAGAGTGCCAAGCAGTGCCCTGCAAAGCCCTCAGGCTCCCTGGGCTGGGCATCCAGGGAGGTGGGGGTCTTCAGGCCCTGGTCCCCAGGCGCCAGGCTCACTGCTTTCCCTTCACGTCCTTGACAGGTGTATCAAGCATTAATGAGGCACTTAAGTCTCAATCAAGGACATAAGACTATGTGCATTTTCTTTTTCTCTTTTTTTTTTTTTTTTTGCGTTTTCTTTTAATGGGTTATGCAGTTAAAACAATAAGCTGCTTAATCTTTCCATTTGGGGCAAAATGATGTATTACAGGAGACTTGATTGTTTCGCCACCTCCCGCCATTTCCCTGGGCAGACTGGCAATGACCACTGCCATATGGTTGAGCTTTCTGGGCACTTGTGTATAAACAGCAAGCCTGGGGTTCTCCAGGGCACTACAAAGGGCAGTTTGGCCTTTCCAGTGCCAGGGAAGCTCATGGCTCCTGCAGCCGGTGTAAAGAAACACAGGGGACTCAGATTCTGACAGAGTGGGCATCTACGGGTTTTGTCTTTCAAACAGTCACATCTTTTGTAAGAAACAGTTCCCCAATTTTTTATGGACATCCCACACTTCCACATTCTTAATCCCAGTGGTTTGGGATGATAGGAGCCACCTGGTCCTAGGTGAGCCTCATCAGCATATTTTATAACATTGGTCCAGTGAGGATCAGTCCAGTAATAGCCAGTGAGGATGCCAGTCCACTAAGAGAGCTCCTGCTCCAGGTGCCAGAAAATTCCAGCACCAGGATTCTGGGTTTGCTTACAATTTTCGTGAGTTAGATGGAAAGAGCACTGAAATACAGAGCCATCAAAAATTGTCCACGCCCAGCTGCTCTTGTACTCACAGCTGTGTGACCTCAAACAAAACTCTCACCCTCTCTGGGCCCCCAGCTGGAAGATTTCCAAGACCCCTCCTATCTTGAAAATTCCCTGATTCCTTGCCCAGAAAAGCCCTGCAGCCTGACAACTAGATCCAAGTTACCATGCACAGTCACAGCCTGGGAAACATGATGGTAGATAAGTCATTTTGTAAGTCCACGGATGGTAGTTTTGGCAGAAACACGAGTGCAGGGAAGGCAAAACTATATCCCGAGTAAGAGTCTATTCCAGTAAGGACAAAAGGCTGCCCCTTCCATGATGGAAGCAGCCCAACGTAATCAAATATCCTCTTATACAGTGCTCTAGCCTAATTACCTTGGGGCTGGGAGGACTGTCCATCAGCCAGGGTCAGGAAGGGAGGCTTAGCCAGTACAGAAGCCCGGGGCTTTCCTAATCTCTGAGCTTCACCCACCCAGAGACCTAGCAAGTGTTTGGTTAATCTGAACCAAGTGGATGGATGGATTTAATAATGCAAGCCAAAAGTCACCCATATCTGGGTTTGGAATCCCTCTAAAGGCAATAACTGCTTCTGATTTTTAGAGACATTTCAGGAGGAGCCCAAGGATAAGGAGGGGAACAGGAAGGATCCAGGGCTGTGAATGTCTTTGCTTCCACAGGAGAAAAGTCAGAAGATACTCCCTCCATCCACTCTACTTTGCAAGTTAGTCATTCCAACTGCTTTGGAGATCTTCAGCAGGAAACTAAATGTCCAAGTACTTATCATTTGTGTCCTGCCTACTTGCTACAATGGACCTGAAAGAACTTACAATAAAAGCACACGTGGTAGTTTGGGAAAACTGCAATAAAGATGAGAAAGAGACTGTAGAGAAAGAAGAAGGTCACTGTTTCATTTACCAAGGAAGAGAGTTAGTTTAACAGTAATTGAGCTTTGAGCTTCCTGGGTTGGAGGAGCCTGACCCCTTCCTCACAGTTGTGAAGGAAAAGGCAGCAGCCTTTCTCCAGGCAGAGGCATGACAGGGATGGTGTCCCCTTCCTGTGAACAGAGTACCTTGAGCTGTCTTGGTACTGGTATTGGGTATTCCCTGATCTGGTGACCCTGGGGGACGAGGGGGATGAGGTCAGATCAGGGGGTGAGGGGATTTCCCCCAAGCACCACAGTGTATGGGTTTACCAGCCAGAGAGAGCCCTCCAGGCCTGCACTCTCAAGGCAGTTGCCAAATTAAACAGCCAGAGTGGGTTGTCCTTCTAGCCTGGCCAGATGTCCTTCCTCAAACCTAAGCCTGGGTTTCCTTGCCTTCCAAACAGAGGAGTTTTATCTCTAAAGTCCCTTCCAAACTCAACAGTTCTGAGTGAGAGTGGAGTCTCTTGGAGGATGTCTTAGGTGAGTTCCCCTGGAAGCAGAGCCTGAGACAGGGATTCAGTGCACAGGACAGAGGGAAGCAAGACAAGGAAGGGGAGGGGCTGAACTTTTCTACTCTCACGTAAGTTTATCCTGAGCCCAGTGCCGGGGGGCAGGGGGGCGGAGGGTGTGCTCTGGAGCAGAAATTCTACTACACAGTCTCCCCCTAAAGCAATTAAGGGCTTTGTACCCCTTTGTCAGTCAGTCTTCATGGGCTGCCTTGGATGTGGTGTTCATACCTCCTGGGCAAGGTGGGCTCCGAAGGCAATTCTCCAGAGAAGGGGGGCTGCTGTGAGCCATGGCAGCCCCTCATAGCAGCTAGGGGAGGGGAGAACCACAGCCACCAATGCCTGGGACACACAAACATTAATTCTGTCAGACCTCTACATAGAAGAGACTTGCTGGGGATGGAAGAGACATCCAGTGTTCTGTAAAGCCCTCCCCTTTCATTCAACTAATGTGACTGAGATCCTGCTACCTGCCAGGCACCATTCTGGGTGTTGGGATATGAGGCTTGGTTTCCCAAAAATCATTACAAATATTCTGGTTACAGTCCCCCTCTCAAGAAGGGCTGGATCCCTGCTCCACGGCAACCCTACCCAGGGGAGAGTTAATCACCAGCTGCTGACAGGCATCTTCTGGGCTGGGGAGGACGGGAGGAGGAGTGGTGTAGGATGGCAAACGTTAGGTTTTGAAACGCCTAACGTGGCACATTCAAGCAGAGCTGCGGCAGCCACTCCGGGCCAATTTGGAGGCAAGTCTGGCCCCACTCTCCAGGAGTTTCTGGCCAGGAAGCTTACTGTGCAGCTGACTGCAGCCTTCATATGTTTGAGCAAATTCCACTTGGCAGGTGGAGAGCAAGAATTTGCTAGGCAGTCCTTTCCCTTCAAAGCCTTGCGCACTTCTCTCTCACCTTTTAACTTGCATCTGTGCTCACCTCTACAGCCCTACTTCTTCTGTTGGACCCTTTCCCAAGGGCCTGGGCACTCACACTTGGGCAGCCCAGGGGCAGCTCTCACACCCCCAGAGATCGACGGGGTGGGTGGGGGGAGGATGTGCGGTGGGAAACGTGAGCCTAAGAAGCAGGGTCAGATCTGGGCTCCTGCCTGGAGGTCCACAGCAGGCAGGCAGTGAGGGAGGGGCCGCCAAGGAGGGGGACAGGACCACAGCCTGTGAAGCCAGGGGGCAATTACAACAGGTTGTTCAATGTTCCGTCTTCAAGCTCAAACTCCTTCCTGTTCATGGAATTATAAGAGGGATGTTTGAGGCGTAGGAGAAAGGGGCCTAAAGCTAGCATTGTGCTAGTGAAAGTGGGCAGGCCTGGGGTACTGGAGAGAGGTCCCTCACAAAGCACCCATTAACACGCTGGGAAAACCAGGCAGTGTCTGGGGACTCATGCATGGCAACAATGCCAACTGCAAACTGAATTTATTGATGGCTCCAAGCCAAACTATCAACCAGAGACAACCATCATGGGGCTCACAGTTCTGTCTCTCCCTCTGTCTCTGTCTCTGTATCTCTTTCTGCATCTGTCTATCTATATACACACATATATATCATATATATGTATGTGTATATGCATATATTTGTGTGTATATACATATACACACTCACACACATTTCTCTAAAATCTGGACCAGACCACGTTCTATCTTTCAGAGTAAGGTCCAATAGCAAGCCAATTAGGTGGCCACTAGTCTATAACACATGGCCATAATTGTAGGATTCCTGTGTCATTCCAGGGACAAATAAAATACATGACAGAAAAGATATTGACCAAAACGCTAACATTCATTGAGCACTTCATGTGTGCCAGGCACTGTGCAAGCCCTTTCCTTGCATGATCTCAGTTCTCCACAGAAAGCCCAAGTGTGAGGATCATTAGTGCTCCCTTTTGCAGATAAGGAATCTGGAGCAGAGAAGAGAACCAACTAATCCAAGCTCGCACGCCCAGGGCAGGGGGTACTCCCGGCCCAGCTCCTCACTGCTGGCTGTAGACAGACGTAGACTCCAGTACAGCTCGGCCTCATGCAAAAAGTCTTCAAAAGCAGTGTCAAAAATAAACTTGTACAAATGAAGTCCAGTAATAAATAGAAGAGAAGGACTGGGGCAGAGAGGGGACAAAGATGGAGAGGGAGGAGAGAGAAAATAACCACAAAGAAAAATGAAGCCAGGGCGAGGGATGACGCCAGGCCAGACGACTTAGCCCAAGGCGTCCTGCGAAGTAAGGCCAAGGACACGAGGGGGTGGCATGCTCTCACCTGGAACAACTCAATTCACTTTGTCAGAAAAGAGACCTTCCCAGCCCTAAGTCCTGAAATGGATCCGTCCCAGTTTTTCTTACTTAAAGAAAAAAATTCAGAGATTGTTATCATTGAGGAGGAGGATAAGGACGCTTGTCCTTTTGGTTGGTATTCATTGAGAAAAACTTCTCTGAAAGGAACCCCTCCTACACTGTTGGTGGGAATGTTGGTTCTCTCTATGGAAAACAGTGTAGAGGTTCCTTAAAAATTAAAGATAGAGTTGCCATATGATCCAGCAATCCCACTCCTGGGCATATATCCAGAGAAGACTCTAATTTGAAAAGATACATGCACCCCTATGTTCATAGCAGCACTATTCACAATAGCCAAGACATGGAAACAGCCTAAATGTCCATCGACAGAGGAATGGATGAAGAAGATGTGGTACATATATACAATGGAATACTACTCAGCTATAAAAAAGAACAAATAATGCCATTTGCAGCAACATGGCTGCAACTAGAGATTATCATACTAAGTCAAGTACGTCAGAAAGAGAAAGATAAACACCATATGATATCACTTATATGTGGAGTCTAAAATATGACACAAATGAACTTATCTATGAAACAGAAACAGACTCACAGACATAGAGAACAGACTTGTGGTTGCCAAGGGGGAGCGGGGTGGGGGAAGGAAGGAGTGGGAGTTTGGGACTGGCAGATGCAAACTATTATATATATAGGATGGATAAGCAACGAGATCCTACTGTATAGCACAGGGAACTATATTCAGTATCCTGTAATAAGCCATAATGGAAAAGAATATGAAAAAGGATATACATATGTTTGTATATATAACTGAATCACTTTGCTGTACAGCAGAAACTAACACAAACTTGTAAATCAACTACACTTCAGTTTAAAAAAAAGAAAGCCTTCTCTGCCTCAGCTGCCTCTGTGAGGGACTGGGGAGTGGGTAGTGGCCACTGACCAAGGCTGAACTCCTGAGTTCTAAAAAATAGAACATCCATGCCCACATGTATGTCTCCCATCTGATGTTCTCTTACCACCTCTGATCTCTCCTTGTTCTACACCCACACCAATGCCCTGCAACACTGAGGGGGCCTGACATTTCGGTTCTGCAACTGATGGATATGCACTTCAAGTTGCTACCCACTTAGGTGATAGTAAACTGGACTCAGTTATGTGTTCACCCTTACTGACCCCACATCTCATTCCCACTCCTGGAAACTCCTTCTGAAAAGGACTCTGTGCAGTGTGTGTCTGCAATGGTGCATGTTCCGTCTTATTCAGATGGAATAGTTATAATTATAATGAATTATAATTCATTATAGTGTGTGTGTGTGTGTGTGTGTGTGTGTGTGTGTGTGTGTGAATCTATCCTGCCTGGCATTCCATGCACCCATCAAATCAGAGGGCTTAATTATTTCATAAAATCTTCAGTCCTTAGTTCTTCATATATTTATTTTCTCCCCTCCATTTACTCATCCCCCTCTTTGTGAGAGTTTTAGGGGAAAAAATGGTGACACTTCTAATTCTAGCCTCCATATTGTTTTCTGTCATTCTTTCCATCTCTTTACCTTTCTGATACCTTCTGGAAGAGGGATGACCCAAATATCCCTCTCAACAATCACTCTCTAGCTGAATCCTCAATGTTTCTTCAACCCATACACTAGGTGCTCTATTTTAATTCTACTTTTCATACCTATTACCTCTAATTAGTTTCCTTCATAAAGGTTATTTCTACTTCCTGATCTCCCTGAGGATATTTATTACGCTTATTTAAAATTCTTGATCTATTTGTTCCATCAGTTCTGCTCCTCCTACACAAGTTGCCCCATTTGCTGGGTCTCTTAATAGCACATGCACCCCTCGGATGTCTTAGAAGTTTTCCTGAGAGTACTCACCCCACCCACCTTGGGATTGTCAGCTGACAGCCAGAACAGTCCACTTGCCTGGAGATGGAGAGCTCCCACTACGCTCCTCCAGGGTAGAGTCCCTAGGTAGCACTCTGGGCTCAGCCCCAGGCAAGCGTGCCCCTCAGGGTGGGACTGGGGAGGAAGATCGCCAGCCCACCTACACATGTTGCCATCCTCTGCCCTGATAGCACTGTGGGAATTCTCTCTGGCAAGACTGCACCCTGCCCTGTGAAGACCAACACAGAGGGCAACTATCCACCCAAGGCAACGTGGGAGAGAAAATGTGCAGCTGGAAAGCCCCAAACCTGCCACTGTTACTCCACCCTGGAACCCTACCGCCTTCACTGTCCCAGGGTTTTCTCCCAGTTTCTGTGCTGGTTCTGGAGATCCAATCACCTCTCTTGTGCCAGAGGCATTTCTACATTTGGAAATGACGATGCAGCAGTCCATGCTCATGGCCATCTTGTTCAGAAACCTCTTTCCATTTCTGTGACTCCACTCTCTGCCCACCAGGCCCTTCTCAGGGAGCACAGCCTCCAACTGCCAGCCACTGCCTAAATCAGGGCCCTTCCGAACAAGAGACATTTATGGAAGCAAGCCAGGATTTCTTCAGGGCTTCTGACATCTTTGAACGAAGCCAGGCCACCAAAGGCTGATCTTGCCCTCACTTCCCATTTGCCTCCAAAGAATTGCTCTGGCAAGCTACTGTCCACCCAGCCATACACAATCCCTCTGGAATCTTGTACCCAAGACATTTCTTACAGTCAAGTACTGAAACCTTTACTTCTCCTGAGAAACAGATATGTTGTGTTCTCTCTGCTGATAAGGAATATATAACTGACCCCTTTCCCCTTTTGGCTTTGGATGTTATAAGGTTCAGAGCCAGGACTTGAGCTGAGATCCCAGCACATACGTGGAGAGACTCATAGCCTGCATATCCTGATTTACTACTGGGTCTTGTTGACCTTTTTACTTGTCTATTTATTTAGACCCTGATTAGCTGATGGTTAAAAATATATATAGAGAGAGAGAAAGCAAGCCTCTTTTAGAGATCCATGAAATAGGAAAAGAAAAGAATAAGCAAAGGAAGTGACTGTACTTCTCCAGACCTGCATTTTAATTCTAAGCTATATTTTACCATTTTATTTCATCTGTTTCTGTTGTATGTCAACTCAGTTCCACTGTGGAATGAGGCTGGGTACACAAAAAACATATACAAAATAAAACACATAAAGTCTGTGGACTGTGACTTTGTGAGTAATCCTATAAAACACCAAGATATTCTACACATGGCCATTTGTTACATTCAGCCTTAATGGAAGTCGAGGTTGACCAATCAGTGGAAGTGCCCCTGGTTTGCAGCTGATCAAGAAGCTTTTGTTAGAATAATGAAGGCACACACTATGGCCTGGGCTGGGGCTTCAGCAGATTCATCTCACAGGAGGGAAGGTGCCCCTACCGCAAGCTACTTTCTTATTCAGTGAGGATGCTACCAAGCCTTCATGAATAAGGTACATACTTGTTAGGGGATGAATTTGCACTGAGCTTCTCATGCTCTGTTGGCCCATCTGCCCACCAGCAAGGGCTTCCCAGAGTGCAGGTGCAGGTGAGGATGTTAACTGGCCCATGGAGGGGGTCCATGACCACACAAGCATTGAGGGGGAGGAGCTCTAAAGCTTCAAGAGAATTCCAATTCCACCAATTGGAGCCCTGTGATTTTCCAGGCATAGGAGGATGTGTTAAAATTCCTGGCTGATCCACAACTGGCCCCTAAAAGCTTGCTTTCTCCTGCAGGAGGAACTCTTAGAGGAAAACATAGGCAGAACACTCTATGACATAAATCACAGCAAGATCCTTTTTGACTCACCTTCTAGAGAAAGGGAAATAAAAACAAAAATAAACAAATGGGACCTAATCAAACTTAAAAGCTTTTGCACAGCAAAGGAAACCATATACAAGACGAAAAGACAACCCTCAAAATGGGAGAATATATTTGCAAATGAAGCAACTGACAAAGGATTAACCTCCAAAATATACAAGCAGCTCATGCAGCTCAATATCAAAAAAACAAACAACCCAATTCAAAATTGGGCAGGAGACCTAAATAGACATTTCTCCAAAGAAGATATACAGATTGCCAACAAACACATGAAAGGATGCTCAACATCACTAATCATTAGAGAAATGCAAATCAAAACTACAATGAGGTATCACCTCACACCGGTCAGAATGGCCATCATCAAAAAGTCTAAAAACAATAAATGCTGGGGTGGGTGTGGAGAAAAGGGAACCCTCTTGCACTGTTGGCGACAATATAAATTGATACAGCCACTATGGAGAGCAGTATGGAGTTTCCTTAAAAAATTAAAAATAGGACTAACATACGACCCAGCAATCCCACTACTGGGATATACCCTGAGAAAACCATAATTCAAAGAGTCATGTACCACAATGTTCATTGCAGCTCTATTTACAATAGCCAGGACATGGAAGCAGCCTAAGTGTCCATCGACAGATGAATGGATAAAGAAGATGTGCCACATATATACAATGGAATGTTACTCAGCCATAAAAAGAAATGAAATTGAGTTATTTGTAGTGAGGTGGATGGACCTAGAGTCTGTCATGCAGAGTGAAGTAAGTCAGAAAGAGAAAAACAAATACCATATGCTAACACATATATATGGAATCTAAAAAACAAAAAAGGATCTGACGAACCTAGGGGCAGGAGAGGAATAAAGATGCAGACATAGGGAATGGACTTGAGGACATGGGGAGGGGGAAGGGTAAGCTGGGACGAAGTGAGAGAGTGCCATGGACATATATACACTATCACATGTAAAACAGATAGCTAGTGGGAAGCAGCCACATAACACAGGGAGATCAGCTCGGTGTTATAGGAGCACCTAGAGGAGTGGGATAGGGAGGGTGGGAGGGAGACACAAGAGGGAGGGGATATGGGGATATATGTATACGTATACCTGATTCACTTTGTGATAGAGCGGAAACTAACACACTATTATAAAGCAATTATACTCCAATAAAGATGTTAAAAAAAAGAGAAAGATACAAGAAAAATCTCAAATAAACTATCTAACCCTACACTTAAAACAACTAGAGAAAGAAGAACAAAGAAAACCCAAAGTCAGTAGAAGAAATCATAAAGATCAGAGCAGAAGTAAATGAAATAGAAATGAGGAAAACAATAGCAAAGATCAATAAAACTAAAAGCTGATTCTTTGAGAAGATAAACAAAATTGATAAACCTTTAGCCGGACTCATCAAGAAAAAAAGGGAGAGGATGCATATCAATAAAATTAGAAATGAAAAAGGAGAAATCAAAACTGACACTGCAGAAATACAAAGGATTATAAGAGACTACTACAAACAGCTATATGCCAGTAAAATGGACAACCACAAAGAAATGAAAAAATTCTTGGAAAGGTACAATTTTTCAACACTGAAGCAGGAAGAATTAGAAAATATAAACAGACCTATCACAAATATTGAAATTGAAACCGTAATTTTAAATCTTCCAACAAACACAAGTCCAGGACCAGATGGCTTCACAGGCAAATTCTATCAAACATTTATAGAAGAGCTAATACCGATCCTTCTCAAACTCTTCCAAAAAATTGCAGGGGGCGAAACATCCCCAAATTCATTCTATGAGGCCATGATCACACTGATACCAAAACCAGGAAAAGATATCACAAAAAAAGAAAATTATAGACCAATATCACTGATGAACATAGATGCAAAAATCCTGAACAAAACAGTAGCAAACAGAATCCAACAACACATTAAAAGGATCACACACCATGACATCTTCCAGATAAACTTCCATTAGAATAAGTTTTGCTGCTTAAAAAGAGGTTTAATAACCTGGACTAGAGGATCTCTTGAGAGTTTTTTATTTGGCTTTTGTTTATCTCCCAGCTCTGAAAGTCTACAGTTTTTCAACACAGAGCTGCAGCCCATGTGGTTTAAGAGACTGGGTGTTAAATCATCCCATTAGGATTGGAAGCAGTTCCTAAATCACACCCTACGAGTGCCTGAAGCAAAGGCCCAAACATAGCTGGGAGCAGCAATTTTGAGCTCAGAAAAATCTAGTCACAAAAATATAAGAATTACTGAATCCTACCCATCAGAGATGACACACAGTAAAGGAGGCATTGCAGCTCTACCCCACCCTCACCCCGTCCCTCTTTCCTTCCCCTCTGGAGGTTTCGGCTAATGATAGAAATTGGGTAGGTGCTGGTTCCCATGTTGCAAATTTTTCTTCATTGATATATATAATTTTATTTCATTTCTATTCAATAATTCTTTGGAATAAACCTTAAGATATGCAAAATGAGCAATGAAGATGAAACTGTGAGATGTTAAAAAGTATCCTGGAAAAGATATTTCTAACCCTTTCTCCCCCTGGGCACAACTTTGAGGTTGGGTAAATTTTCTTGATTCTTAAAAAAATAAATCATAAAAAGAATATATGAGGGAGTCCTCTAAACTATCAAAATATTTACATTAAAATTTAAGATATTTAGTGAGTTCACCATCTCATACATGTTTATACCTAAGGTACTGTTATATCCCGTGACACAGCCATATTTCCTGAGAAAAAGAGCAACTTCAGAGCCTACATTGCAAATATCTTATGTTTTTCATTCTTTGGAAATATTTCACCACTGGCAAATAAAATGATGGTAGAGGAGTTTGTTCATTTCAACTGTGCATAAAAAGATAAACCTGTTCTTTCTTAATTGCCAACAGGAGAAAATACATGAAACTTCTAATGGGATATTGAAACAAATTAAATTCTTGCAACTGCTTGTAAATACTTTGTGTAAGCAACAGCTAGAACTCAGGAAGAGTGAGATCCTGGTGATACTAATTCCAGTCACCCATTTAACCATTACTGAGTGTCTTCTGTGCACCAGCACTGTCCTGGGTGCTGGGGACACGGCAGTGAATGAATCTCTAAGATGCCTTCAAACGTTGAAATATTAGTCCCATCATTTTATGAACTTGGCATATGTATTGGAAAGATGTTTCCATTTTTAAATCTCTGTCTGCTGCTCTGATAAATAATGTTCTCCCAGGTTCCCAAAAGGAGAATTAATTTGGTGAGACAAATCAGTTGTTGTTCCACTCATTGCTATGGTAATAGAAAAATTAGGTTTTTAATTAAGGCTGAGGAAGGATGGAAGAGCAGTAGGCAAATAAACGCCCACACGGTTTGATGCAGAAGGGGTACAACAGAGTCTCCTTTTTTTCTATGGGATCTAAAATTCTCATCGTTAGAGCAGCTTCTGTAGGTGAAGGCATTTTATCTAGGAGGTCCCAGCTACATGCAATTTTTGCCTTGGAAATATGTTAGCACCCACTGACTTGGCATAAGGATTGAATATCAGCCACTTTAGGGAGATACACTGTGGGTATCACTGTTTTGAAAATGAGTAAGCTGAAGCTTTGAGAAGGTAAGAAACACGCTCCGGGTCACACAAATGTGAGACGGTGTGAGGATTCAAATTCAGGCAGTTTGATTTCAGGATACTCTGATCCTTTAACCTGTATTGACTTTTACTACATAAAGGTCTCAAAGTATCCAGTACATTTATCATCCATATTTATTTTTTGAAATCACTACGCTATGTTAAATTACAGAAGGAATGCATGTTAATTGGAAGAAGAAGAAAAGAAGGAGGAGGAAAACAAGAAATGGGGGGAGGGGAGTAAAGGAAAATACAAAAGAAGCATAGAGACAGCTGCTCCATTTCTACTACTCACAGACTGTGCATTCTCAGTGGGGACGGCATGGCTCCTAAGGGATCAAAAGTTGGTCCTCATTGGGAGAAAAACTTATTCTCTACATATGTAAAGTAGAGATAGCCATACAATACATAACCAGCTAGACACAGACTATACCTGTGGCATTAAAATTTCATTGGGGGGCAAAATTTGGGGGAAAAAAGGCTTGGAGGGGGTGTGATAATTTTTTTCAAAGTTGAGCATACTGACATAGGTATCAATTTTAACATACTGGTAGCCATCTGTACAGATTTTTCTATCTATGCTATGTTTTCTTTTTACAAGAATGGGATTATGTGCACATACCGTGCCTGTGTCAATAAAAAACCTTCATAATAATATTTTATACCATTAACAAACAACTCCTACATATAGTATCTTATTTGATCCTTACAATAACTTGGGAAGATAAATATTTTTATTATTATGTCCATTTTACAACAGAAGACACTGAAGGTTAAGGAGGTGAATTAACTCACCCCGAAGTCTCTTAGCCAGTGTAAATAGCAGAGCCAAGATTTAAATCCTATTTCTTAAGATCTTTGGATTTATCTTGCTATTTTTTTCAAGCCTCTTGAATAGAAAGCTTAGTTCACTTATTTTTCATCTTTTTTAGTTTTCTGATAAAAGCTATAAATTTTCCTGTAATATCATAGGCTTTATCACAAGGTTTATACTGTTTCTCCATCAGACAGATACAAGAAAATCTTCCTTATCCTTGCAAACTTGTTACAAGTTTCCAGTCAGATACTGTTGAGGGAAAGGACTTTGTGAAGCTTAAAGAGTTTTCCTTATGATACGACCTTGTACCTTCTTAGAGGATTCTGACTATCTGTCCCTAAACAGGCCTTAAACAGATTTCTGGGACTTCCCTCGTGGTGCAGTGGTTAAGAATCTGCCTGCCAATGCAGGGGTCACGGGTTCGATCCCTGGTCCGCGAAGATCTCACATGCCGCAGAGCAACTAAGGCTGTGCGCCACAACTACTGAACCTGCGCTCTAGAGCCCGTGAGCCGCAACTACTGAAGCCCACGCACCCTAGAGCCTGCACGCCACAACTACTGAAGTCCGCGCACTCTAGGGCCCGCGTGCCACAACTACTGAGCCTGAGCAGCACAACTACTGAAGCCCACACGCCTAGAGCCCATGCTCCACAGCAAGAGAAGCTACCACAGTGAGAAGCCGTGCACCACAACGAAGAGTAGGCCACACTCGCCACAACTAGAGAAAGCCTGCGCGCGGCAACAAAGACCCAACGCAGCCATAAAAGAAAACTAAGGGAAACCAGGAAAATGATGTATGCACAAAATGAGAATATTAATAAAGAGATGGAAAATTTTAAAAAAAAAACAGATTTCTGGCATCAGGATGCTATAATAGGCATGCTCTCCCGGGTGAACTCCTTTGCCTCTACCTTGTTCTAGACGCCGTGCCCAGTCCCGACACTTGGGGTCTTGTTCACAGCTTGACTGTGGTGGGAACTGAGGGGCTGACTATTGGTTTAAATCAACAGCAGGCAACCAGCAGCAAATAGGCCTTGAAAAGAAATGACACTAAGAAACACCGGTTTACATTTGACCATGAATTTTTTTAGGGATTTTTTGTTCTGATTTTTTGAGAAGAAGATGGAATTTTCTGTCCAGCTCAAACCTTGCTGGCCAAAAGGTAGAAAGAGAGCATGGGTTTGCAGGCAGGCACTTGGGTACCAGCAGATGAACCTCTGCAAGAGTCGTCCTTACTCGCTGGGACCCTGAGTCCTGCAGAGTGTCCAGAGAGGGGATCCACGTGTAATCTGACCCTTCCCTGGTAAATCACTCCAAATACACGGGCAGTGTTCCTCTGCTATGTCTCTACCTAGAATGGTTTGGTGTCTTTTCAGGGCCTTTTCCCACTGCCTTCACTGCAGGCCACTCTGAGCCAGTTTAGCCCAATTCAGGCTCTGCTCTTCCAGGGACAGCATGCAGGAAAATATTCTGGTGTCTTATGAAACTTGTTCAGCTGAGACCTTGGCTACAAGGTTTGCTATGGCAACCTGACCAGATGATTAGCGAGAAAGCTGTGCTTCCTGCTGGGGTGTGGGATGTATGTTGGTGTGTGCACATGAGCATGTGTAGCATGGAGGAAAGGAACGATGACTAAGAAAACAAACTTGTTCCTAGTCCAATGGACCCTGGACTCAATTGCAATTTCAATTTCAAGATAGCCTGAAGCCAATTCTTTTCGAGTTGGTTAGATTAGTTCTTTCTTTGCTGTGGAAATCTTCCCCTTAAAGTGTTTCCACCAAATTTTATTGAGATATAGTTTCTTCATAACCTCCCAAGATAATGGACCTGCAAGTATCCATAGGTGGATGGACGCTACGCCTATCAACTTGCAAATGTTGTTAGTGGCAGATGACAGGTATGTCAAGACTGCTTATAAGAATCGGATGCATCTTTAAATGTTAATTAATTTTTTTGAAATTAAGTCTAGAATTTCTACAAGGTGTATCATCAAACATGATTTACAGATTTTGAATTTCATGTAGTACACTCAATGTCTGTAAAAAATTCTGCATCCTCGGTACCTAGTTATATAATTAAAGAGTTTCACACACTTCGAATATTTATTTCATAAAACATTTTAACTTCTCAAGTGTAAAACATCTGAATCACATGTCACTGAAAAAAAGTACAAGAAATGCTATAATTGGAGATTTTAAAAATTAGAGACAAAATGAAACTATACATCTCCCTCTCCTCTCAGATATGAATAATAACAAAAGATTTACTGGGTGCTTATCATGTACCAGGCTCTGCTCTAAGAATTTTATACGTCCCTATTCACTGAATCCTAACAAAAACAGCACGCAGTAGATATTATTATTATCTCTGTCTTACAGAAAAGGGAATGCAGACACAGAGAGAAGTTGTCCAAGTCAGAAGGCAGTGAATGGCGTCATTGGGATGCAAACTGGGTGACCTGGCTCCACCACCCTTCTGATAACTCTCCCCAGAGTCCTCCCAAACTAGGGATCTGCCCCAGGATGGGGGAAAGGATGGAGATCCCCGCTCAAAGCCCACCCCAGCACTTTTCTATATTGCTCCCTCTCTAGCTCTCTGACTCTCACCTCCTACAGATCTTGTTTCCTTTCGGGTAGGAAAACAAGTTCATCATCACGCTCTCCTTCAGAAACTTGTTCAGAGCATAAACTTTGGGCGTCTGGTATTCAAGCAGCCTAAAATTTTAAAAGTCTTATCTGTCAAAGTTACTGCCTCTGCCATGAGCTTCAAACGCCTGTTTCAAAACCCAAAGCTGAGCACTGGCTCATTTCTATCTCCCCATTTCAGTCCATTCCTGAGGAGGTAAGCCTCAGCCTCACTGTCTAATTTTAGCTGAGGAAGGACTGTAGATTAAAATGAATTAGTAAGAATGAAGACACTTCAAGCAAAATTTGAAAATATTATTCCTCTACATGTTGTATCTAGGAATAATAAAATTATTGATTGCATTTGTGAGAAGTATATGAACCAGTAAATAAAATGTGTTAATATTTTAACCGTTCAGATGGGCTGTAATGTGTATGTTATTCAAAGTAAAGCTGGTAGATTTCCAAGCCCTCTGGGTCAGAGTGCCATTTCTGAACATTCATTCAACCTTCTGGAACAAAATCATCCCAAATTTTAGCCACCTGGAGTCTATACTTCCCAGCCTCCCTTGAGCTAGGTGTGGTCATTTGACCAAATTCTGGTTTAGGACACTTCTGCTTACTGGCCTTGTGAGCTTGAATAAGCCACAGAGTCTCAATCACAGAACGTACCAGAAAGAAGCATGGAGATAAACTACCTAAAAGCAGAGGAAGGATGAAAGACCAGAGTTGGGAAGTGAGGTTCCCAGGTTCCCCACGATCCACTGGAAGGGCTGTGTCTGTAGCCCAGTTGTCTGCTGGCTATGGTAAGTTCTTTATACTACCCCTCAGCCCCCTCCCCTTCTCTTCCCTAAAATTCAGCTTCTTCTTCTGCAGTGTGAGGGCAATAACAGCACATAGGTAGTAGACATAGTGGATGACTCCCCAGGTTCCGTTCCACGTAGCAATGAGGTTTGAAAAATGGAGACTCACTCCAGAGGTGAACCCTGATTAGTCTCAGCCAATCATAATTTCCCCCACTTCCCCTACCAGTGATTGATTCACAGCCTTTGATATTCAGCTTGTTAGCCTTTGATATTCCTAATTAGCCTTTGATATTCCCTTGGTACAGTTTTTGGACAAGGCATGGGCATGTGATCTAGGTTGGTCCAATCAGAATTAAGATTTTTATTTGTTGGCAAGGAAGAAGTACACCCTCCCCCTCCCTTTCCCTCTTCCTCTCTCTCTTCAAACATGAAGGAGAAAGCCTACAGTGCTGCCTGGGTAGCCATCCTACAACCTAAATTATTCTTGTCCTGATGTGTTGTGAACTTAAGAGGCAACATAGGTAAAGCACTTAGCACAGTGCCTGGCCCATAATAAGTGCTCAGATAACAAAACAGTCTGTCCACAGCTACCCTGGCTCATAAGGAAATTACCACATGGTTCCATTCCTTCTACATTAGTCAAGGTGCAAGGTTTACCTTTATAGCCCACCTCATGCAAATAGTTAATATTTCCCACTCAGTGTTCAGGAGGGTGTTTCAAGGGGTCCTGATGGATTGTCTTCCAGCTATAGATCAGTGGGAGTTCATCAGGGAGAAAAAAGTACCTCTCCCTTCCACCCCATTCCTCATCCTAAAGACAGGAGGGCCTTCCTCACCCCCTTTACTCCAAGTATTTCCAGTTCCTCTGTACCTTCCTCCAGTCTGCCTTCTCTTCCCCCGCCCACCAGCCCCAGTCGTACTCAGTTTGGGAGAACAGAAAAACTTGCTTTAAAACACCCATCTTAACTTTCCTGTTGGTCACTGTAGCCTACAGCTTCCTTAAGTCTTTGTTTCTGCCTCATTAGGGAAAAAAAGAGTGGTTTTCAGTGTACCTGTGAGAGAAAAGGAGGGTAGGAAAAAAAAGAACAGGGTACATAAAGATAGATTCTCCACCCTATTGAGGAACAAATGCATTCACCCGTTTAAGCATCCAATCAAGTGTCCGGCTCGTTACAAGGACCTAAGTCATAATAGCTATTGTCACGTGTAATAAGTTCGCTGCAAACATAGCCCCAATTCTCTGTCTGCCTCTTCTCATATCTTTGCCCTTTTGCCATGTGACTTTGCAGCCCCTCCCTTCAAGAGATGGAGACTACTTCCTCACCCCTAGACTCTGGGCTAGCTTGTGATTTACTTTAGTCAGTAAGATTCTGGGAAAGTGATGGCGTGCCAGTGCTGAGTGAATGCTTTCCTCTTCCTCTTAGAACCCTGCCTCCATACCATGAAAATAAGCCCACACTAACCCACTGGAAGATGAGAGATCACGTGGAGGAGAGACAAGCCACCCTAGTGACTGTAGATGCTCGAGTGAGCCCAGCTGATACAAACAGAGCTTGGGCAAGATCCGCAGACCTGCCCAGACCATCTATAGATTCGTGACCTGAGATAAATATTTACCGATGTATGCCACCGAGGTTTTTCTGGTTGTTTTTTCATAAATATGATTGTGGCTATAGCTAACTGATGTGTTGTTTATTATTACTATTATTTTCAACAGGCTGTTGGCTGAAGACAAAAGAGCAATTTTGTGGGCAGGCTGGCTGAAGGCTGCTCAGGCAGAGTCCCATAGATAAGTTGGCCGTGGACTGGGGAGGTGCACTGGGCAGAAAACCAGGAAGGGAAAGAAAGCACCTCCTGTCTTTGCAGCAGTGACCTTCCCATAGTTCCACGGTCATCACTTTTTTGCTTACATGCACATCTCAGAAAGAATTTTGAAAAACTATGTACCCCGTTGCATATTTTTAAGTGCACATGTAAAAGTTTTCATCCTAAGTTTAGTGATTACAAGAGACGTCATTTTCTCTTTGCTGTAAATATTGACATTTAAACATAAAACTATCAGTCATTGAAAATACTGAAGGGAATCTGGGCTCATGCTCACTACCACCCAATTTAAAATATGTGAATAATCTTCACTGTTGAGAAATTTTACATCTTTCATTTTTCTCCTTGAATTCGTATTTATTTGCTACTTCTTTCATCAACCTTTAACATAATTTAACATACTTTTAAAATTTGAGAATCTTTTATTGATCGCCCTATCATACATTAAAAATACATTAAATATATATTCTAATACATTAAAATGCATTTTATTCTTGTGAATGTAAGGCTCTCTGTGTTTCAAAAAATTGGTTCTGGATTGAATTATCACAAAATGGACCAAAACTTCAAAAAATATATATATGACAAGTTTTGATAATTTTTAAACATAGAAAGTGAAATATAATTGGAAAGCCATCTTCTAATGAGTTGAAATATGATCTAGCTTTTCATATGCATTTAATGAAAGAAAAGGTACATTCTGCTGAAAATTAATCAGTCCAGAAGCTAGAATAATATTATTCTTGTTAATAGGAGGTAGAAAAGGTTAAATATTTTATATGGTAAAATAAAATGAGCATTAGCTATCTTTGGATGATTTCATAAAAAGGATTTTAAATTACCTTACTGAATAGCATACACTACATCCAAAACAAGTCGCCTAAACTTTTTATCTGTGGGTTTATTTGATGTATCCTGAATGTCTTGGCAAGCCTTTCAGCTATATTTAAATGAATCGGTGTCACTAAGCTACATGCTTGGGCTGTGCTATGGTGTTATTCCTTTCAGCTGAAGACCTGACCTGGGTTTAGTACTGAGTGTAGTTGGAAAGTACTGCTTACATTTAAATACATTTTTAAAATCTGAGCTCTTTCTTCTTTAGAATTCAGTGATTCCGGCTGATGATCTTTTTGCTTTGCTGTCATTGGACTGTCCTTCAAGAAGCAAAGTTACCTTGACTCCTCCCACGGAGACTATGTATCCAGAACATCCTAACATGGTCAAAATACTTTTTCTTAGACCATCTTTCCTCTAAACACAAAATGTATTTACATACCTTGTAGCAGTGAATCTTAGTCAGATTGGGGGTAAGTGAGGGGTATGCCTTTTGCTTTTTTAAAAAAAATAATAATAAAATGGTAGAAAAAATTTGTAAATTCAAAGGTATTCTCATTCAAATCAAACCAGAAAAATGTGTATATGGAAATTAAGGATCTAGACAATGATTCCCTTAAAACAACCCATGCTCAGTACCCCTTTGAACTTTTTCACAGGCCCCTAGGTGTTACTGCCTTTGTTCACAAGGTGCTTTCCTACCTATACAAAAGGCTCTGGCATCCCTGTCTCATCTGATCTTGCAGGACTCTGTATCCACTTTAAAGATGTGCAGACAGAAGCTCGGGAACATTAGGTGATCGTTCCAGGCCATGTATGCGGTCAGGGATAGCGTCAGGATCCCAAATCCAGTGCCTAGACCTCTCACCCTGTAGATGAGGGCCTGGATGCTATAACGTGTTGGCAAAATGTCCACTGTGTGTCAGGCACTGGGCCAGGCTGGAGGAGGCATCCATGGGCCTCCAGCCAGGGTTGAAATAATATTGATAAGCTATTCATAAAGAAATACGTCTATTATCAATCAATGGATAGATGGATAGATAAGGACAGAGAGAAAGAATAAGAAATTATGTAATTCTTGTTAGGACTGATCATTTTCAACATGAGAAAAAAGACAACTATAAAATTTTTAAATTTAGTCATAAACCATATAACCTTAAATTTAAACAGGAAATAACCATATGAACACATGATCTCTCTTTCTAAAAAATGTCCGTTTCTTACCACTGTCCATTGGAAAAACCTATAAGTAACAATAACTCAGAGGCAGTGAGCACTCCTAATGCCCCCCAGCTACCAGTTTACAGAAAGTACAGAGGATGGAGGAACATGATAACCAACACAGTGGAGATGCGACGCTGAGGCCAGAATGTGGAAATTCTCCAGGCCAAAAGCCCTGATTTCTCCAACAAATAAATGGCATAAGAAAGTGGAGGGAAGGGTGCTAGACACGAGTGGTGAACCAAATACAATGTGTAGTCCTTGTCTGAATCCTGCTTTAAACAAAATAACTCTAAAAAATATATTTGAGACAATCTAGGGAATCTAAACACAGAGTAGGTATAAAATAATATTAAAGAAATATTGTTTTATTAGGTGTTATGTTATTATGGTTATGAAAAGTACCTTCAAATATTCAAGATATATATGCTATATATATGGAATCTAAAAAAAAAGGTACCGATGAACCTAGTTGCAGGGCAGGAATAAAGAGGTAGACACAGAAAATGGACTTGAGGACATGGGATGGGAGGGCAAAGGTGGGGCGAAGTGAGAGTAGCATCGACATATATACAGTACTGAATGTAAAATAGTTGGCTGGTGGGAAGCAGCAGCATAGCACAGGGAGATCGGCTCGGTGCTTTGCGATGACCTACGGGGGTGGGATAGGGAGGATGGGAGGGAGGCTCAAGAGGAAGGGGATATGGAGACATGTGTATACATACGTCTGATTCGCTTTGTTGTGCAACAGAAACTAACACAGTATTGTGAAGCAATTATACTCCAATAAAGACCTATTTTAAAAAATTTAAAAATAAATAAAATGCTCCACTAAAAAAAAAAGATATATATGCTAAATATATATACGTTTACAAATATATATATTTACGGACAAAATGACTGATGCTTGTGATCCCCTTTGAAATACTGCATTGCTGTGGGTGGGAGGTAAATAAGGGGAGGATTGAAGAAATAGCAATTAAGTAAACCTCATCTTGAAGTGCTCAGAAAGGAGTGCTCTCCTAAAGATACCTAACCAAACCACTGCTGGACACTGTGGCTGCCCTGCCCAGATCCCCACCCATTCCCTTGCTGCTGTGAATGATACCCACGGGCCCTTCTCTGCAAAACTGCCCTTGGCCAACTGAACCGCGGCCATCTTGCCAGGAGGTTAGGCATGACCCCGCCCCACAAGCCAACAGTCAAAGACTCACGCAAGGGTCCAAAATGCAGGCACCCTTGCCTCTGTGGCGCAATTTACTCTCCAGAGATCCCCGCGGGATCAGGCTGAATCCCACCCAGACTGCATCCTTTTTAGCCCCTTCCCCTGCCTCATCCTACTTCCTTCCCTCCCTCTGTCCTGAGAGCTCTCTCCCATTCAAATGTGTGCCTAAGAACCCCACCTCACACTCTGCTTATGACAGACTTGGTGTGGAGAAGAGGGCGGGGTTGTCCCCAATGTGACAGTAGAGGATAAAGCCAAGGACCCACCAAGCTGGACTGGAAGGATTAGAGAGAAGTTGCTAGGTGTGTGTGGTTGGGGCATAGTAGGACTAATTATACCAATAAAACAGAAGGACTTGGGGATAAGCATGTCAGCAGCAGCAGGAGACTCCTTATACCTTCAAATATCCCTTTAGAGCTCCCCCATCCGAGCAAAAGGGAGCTCCGGACAGTGACCCTTTAGTTCCAGAGGGCTGGGCAGGTGAGGGATGGAGAGTCTGGCGGGCTAGCTGAGCAGCACTGGGACAGGACCTCACCTGGGGCTCCAGAGACCTGCCTCCTCAGTGCCCAGAAAGTCCCTGGAAGTAACTTTAGCCCTTGCCTCTGGGATTCACCTGATCCTGTGCTCTGGCTAGAATGAACATTTTATTTACATCTGCTCAGAACAGCCCTCCTTTTCTGGGAAATATTCCTCCAACCTCATTCTAGTAAAGGTTGCCAAGAACAGTACCTCACCCTAGACATAATGATTGGTCCAGAGACAGGCACATTACTAGGCCAAGACAAACAAGGGCTAGAATTTTCAACTTGTAAAAAAAATCACAGTATTTAATACCCTAACTAGGCAATACAGTTATATAGTTCAACAATCAAAAAGTCTAGAAAGGTATAAGGCAGAGAGTTTTCCTCCACAACTAGGCAATTTGGGTGCAAATATAAACAAATACAAATTTATCAACTCACCCTCCTTTTATGTTACTTAAACGGCAGGGTAAAGTACACATTTCCTGCTCCTGGATTTTTTCCCTTAACATTGTATCTTGGTGGAGATCTTTCCATATCACTCTAGGAAGTACTTCCTCACCTGTATTTTTTTTAAACCTAGAGCTACAGAGTATGCTATTGAATATATACAGCATGTTTAATCAGTGCCCTCTCAATGGACATTTAGGTGATTTCCTATCTTACCTGTTTCAAACAACACAGCAATGACAAATCTCGTACATATATCATTTTACATGTCTGGGAATATATGCATGACAAATTCTTAGGACTGAAGTTGCTTGTCTTGCTATATGTGAGCTAATCCCCCTCTACAGGAATTACACCAATTTTCCACTCTCACCTTTAACGCACAGAAATGCCCATTTCCCCACAACCATGTCAAGAGAGAACCATCAAAATTTTAGATTACTGCCAATCTGGAGAGTTTCAAAATGGCCTCTTGCGGTAGTTTTAATTTTCAGCATTTTTTAAATCTTTGGGTTGGAAGATCAAATGCATGCAAAGCTCTCAGGAGGGGACCCAGGCTGTCAGTCTCCACACCTCAGCCCTACAGAGAAGGCCAGTTTGGGAGACAGTCAACCACAGGCAGACAGTAGCAGAACTGAGGGATAGAAAGGAGGTGGAGGGTCCCTGGCTCCAGGTACCACCCCCCGACACACACTGGACTGCACCAGCCAGTGACTCCACTCTTGATTTAAGCTGGTGCAAGCTGGGGTTCTGTTGACCTGCATCCAGATTGAGGAACACAAATATCCTCTTCAGGCTACCATGATCTGGTCGCCAGGTGGACCTGCCAGCTGTCAGGCCAGGAACAAGAACATCTGTAAGATGCTACTGTAGGTACAATACACCACTTTGGGAAACTGATGGTTTCTAACAAAGTTCAACATACACCTACCCTAAGGACCAGCAATTCCACTCCTAGGTATGTACCCTGGGGAAATGACTGCCTATGTCCCCAAAAAGTCATAGCTGCTTTTGTCATAACAAACACTAGATATTACCCAAATGCCCATCAACAGGAGAATGAAAAAAGAAAAAACTGAGGTATTTCTTTGGATAAAGTACCACTCAGCAATAAAAATGAATAAACTACCAATACACACAACAACGTGGAAGAATCTCACAAACATAATGTAGAGCAGAAGTCAGACATAAAAGCATACATCTCACATCGTTCCATTGTTACGAAGTTCAAGAAAAGGCAAGACTAATCTACAGTGATGAGAATAGCTGTTTCCCCTGCAGAGTGCATTTCCTGGAAGGAAGCGTGAGTGCACTTTCTGGGATAATGAAAATGGTCCATGTCTGGATGAGTCATTCTTTTGTGTGCATCACACAGATCATGTTCACACGATCTCGTCTGTTACCATTCGCTTATCCAACAAAGTCATCCAGTCAGAAGCTTAAGGAAATAAACAGATAAGCATATAAAGGAACCGAGACTCTGGGGCACATTGCCTCTGTGTGCTCTCCTCTAAACACACTAGGAAATCGGCCTTGACCTTACTTGGGATTGGCTGAGGGTCAGAGGAGTGGGTCCGGTTTGCATTTTTTTAAATACTTAAAATATTTTTAAAATGTATTGGTTGTTCCAAGTTTACTGTGAAAAGAATTTTGCATTAAACAAAACAAGTGATGGGAAAGCAACTGTGAAGAAGTGTCACCTTTCCCCAACCTCAAGGATGACTTTTCCTAGTTCATGTCTTGAAAAAGCAGGGTGCCCTAGGTTATCTCCTCCATCCTCATTGGCCACCTCTGGGACCCTGGCACCAGCCTCCTCTCTGGGATACTGCCCAGCACAGGCTCCAGCAGAGAACAATGTGAATGAGCCACTTTTGTCATGACTGCTTGACTTTTAACTCCTATAAGCCACGAGCCCTGATTTTCCAAAGTCCCAGCCTCCTCTTTGCCCAGCCTCTGGTTTCTAGGAGGGACCTGCCTAGTAGAAGCTTTTCACTGATAGCTGTGTAGACATCCAGCCAGACAATAATCCTGGACAATAACGTGTAAGGCTCTGCCCCTTCGTGAGGGAGCAAGAGAAGGATCTCTCATAACACATGTATAATTGCTCCCGTCATGTAAAACACCAGTGGGAATTCCTTTAAGCCACGTCAACACGTCTCAATGATTTTCAAATATAACGTGCAAAAGATATACCTAGGATGTTACGTGAGATACGTATTCCTAGAAAATAGATGGCAAAGTCAAATGAAGTAATTAAGGAGTGGGGTTTTTTTTTAAGATTTATTACTTATTTATTTTTATTTTTGGCTGCGTCGGGCCTTAGTTGCAGCACACAGGATCTTCGTTGAGGCACGCGGGGTCTTTCGTTGCAGCGCACAGGCTCTTTGTTGTGGTGTGTGGGCTTCTCTCTAGTTGTGGCGTATGGGTTTTCTCTTCTCTAGTTGTGGCGTGCAGGCTCCAGGGCACGTGGGCTCTGTAGTTGTGGCGTGCGGGCTCTAGTTAAGGCATGCGGGCTTAGTTGTCCTGTGGCATGTGGGATCTTAGTTCCCTGACCAGGGATCAAACCCACGTGCCCTGCATTGTAAGGCGGATTCTTTACCACTGGACCACCAGGGAAGTCCCAAGGAGTATTTAATAAAAGAACTATTTACAAACATGGGGGAAAGATTAAGGGAAACGGACAAGGGTGGTACAAGAGTGGGACCTGGTGCCATCCCTAGATCTCCAGGGTCAACTGAAGGAAACCGGGAGGAAGAGTTGTTGGAGAGACATGCCTGAAAGGAACTGCAGCATAGAGTAGAGGGCAGAGCAGGAGGTAACCAGGGGAATAAAACCAGGATCTCTCTCTCTCCTCCTGTCCTCTCTCACTGGTGCCCTCCACTGACAGAGAGCAAGGGAGCCCATCAATGAAACCCATGCCAGCCATAGAGCTGCCTCCCAGGCTCAGACCAGGTTGGTGAAGTTGGAGAATAGATTTGGAGAGACAAACAGAAAATATATTCAGATCAAGAGTGATTACCAATCTGATAATTTAATTGGATTATCTGGTAAATTCTAAATGTCACAGTTGATTGGTGATATTGGCAAACTGGCCATGAACAAAATAAGAGTGATGAAGGTGTTGGGAAGTTATTTTGAGGATGGTTTTATAAAAATGGGAATATTTAGTCTGAAGACAAGATTTGGAAGGGATAGCCAGCAACTATCTAGTTTAACTGGTTTGATCTAGTATGACCTGTTTTGATGGTTTAACTGGTTTGAACCACTCCACAAATGCATGTCAAATCTCTTTACTTTTTCTAATTACCTACTTGAGTACACAGAAGCTTCATCAACAGTTGGTTGAGTATATCCCTCTTGAGGCTTCCCATCCATCCAAACTGTATTGTCCCAAAACCCCAGGGAGTTACTTAGTCCCAAAGGAAGCAGCCTACTCCAATGCTGCCTGAGGGAACTGGAATCTGGGCATCCTGTGACAACCACTGTTTCTCACTGCCAGACTGTGGCTGCTGGAGCTTAGACCCACACCATTCCTTGCATGCTTGTGCCCAAGGATAGTCCCTGGGCAAGCACCACAGGTCACAAGCTCAGGCACCAAGGTGACAGCTCTTCTAGCCCACATTTGCACCCTTAGTCTCTTTCCCAGGGTAGAAATGGGCAAGCTGTCCTCAGGAGTGCTTGGGCAGTTTCTCATTCTAGCACCTGCCACATTACAGACTATCAGGGAGAAAGAAAACCTTTTCTCTACCCTCTTATGTTCAGTCCTTGGGGGTGTGCAAATTAAACTGACAAAAGACAGATTAGCAAGAGAAAAGAAAGATTTTTATTCATGGCTGTACACAGGAGTTCACAGGGAAAAAATGTGACTCATGGTTAGAATTGCATCTTATATAACATCTTAACAGGCAATGAGGAGGGCAGAAGGGCACTACTGGAAAGACAGGTGACTTTTTAAAAAGATAAACGGACGCTTAAAATAACAGATAGGAATATGATAATTTCGTGACAAGGTCTGCCTGTATGTGGTGCCAAGTTCTCACCTCTGAGAAGATTAGAGTTGTTCCTGAAGAGGTTATTGATGACCATCGAGTTTGTGGGGGAGGTTCTGCTTTTAGGTAGATACGGGATTTCAGGTTATCAAATGCCTTGAACTCAAAATAATTTTTTTGCCAGAGCGGTATATCCTGATGCCCTTGACAACTCAGAACCAATATCTGTTTCTTCTTCCCCACCTACCTGTCCAACTCCCCGTAGGTAAGCCTGATTTGTTTTCAAACCTTTAAAAAGCTTCCCTGGTGGCGCAGCGGTTGAGAGTCTGCCTGCCGACACAGGGGGCACGGGTTCGTGCCCCGGTCCGGGAAGATACCACGTGCCGCGGAGCAGTTGGGTTCGTGAGCCATGGCCGCTGAGCCTGCGCGTCGGGAGCCTGTGCTCCGCAACGGGAAAGGCCACAACAGTGAGAGGCCCGCGTACCGCAAAAAATGATTCTCCCTTGACAGTTGAGGCCATCCTCCTTACACCCAGAATTTTGAGAAAGCTGCCCTCAGAGGTACCAAGATAGCTTTCTCAGCAGCTATAGTATGACACAGAGGATGACTTCCTCTCACTAAGAAGACAACAAGGGTAAGGTATATTCCCCTGCAAAGTGCTCTGATGGTGAGCCATCTTTCCACAGAGCTACTTGACACATTTTTGACAGAATGACACCATGCGGGCCCTCATATTTGGGGGCTACAGGGACAGAAGGTTCAGAAAGTGAAAGAGAGTGACAGATTTCAGTTTGATACTAAGAAGAAATTTATAATGATGAAAGCTGTTCCAGGAAAACTGGATCTAGAGTGATTGTGAACTGTGCATACGCACAGCTACGCACAGATTAGGAGGATCACAAACTAAGAAGAGACGGATTATTGAACAAATGGTATTGGGGAGAATAACCATTTCTGAAGGGGAGAAAAGTTAGACTTCATTCAGACTTCACAATAAACAAAAATTCATCTGTGTTAAATATGTGCTAAATACTTTTTAAAGAATGTAAAAATATAGATTAAAATGTAAGTGATACTTAAGGTTTTTACAGAATGGAGGAATGTGTCTATGGATAAAAACAGTAAAAAATTTCCTTTATTTATTTTTTTTATTTTATTTTTGGCTGCATTGGGTCTGCGTTGCTGTGTGCAGGCTTTCTCTAGTTTTGGCAAGCAAGGGCTACTCTTCACTGTGGTGCATGGGCTTCTCATTGCAGTGGCTTCTCTTGTTGCAGAGCATGGGCTCTAGGCCCACGGGCTTCAGTAGTTGTGGCATGCGGGCTCAGAAGTTGTGGCGCATGGGCTCAGTAGTTGTGGCTTATGGGCTCTAGAGCACAGGCTCTGTAGATGCGGTACACAGGCTTAGTTGCTCCGCAGCATGTGGGGTCTTCCTGGTCTTCCTGGACCAGGGATCAAACCCTAGTCCCCTGCATTGGCAGGTGGATTCTTAACTACTGTGCCACCAGGGAAGTCCCACAATAAAAGATTTCAGAGAGAAAACTACAACTCCATAAAATTAAAAATATCTTTCCATCAAAACCAATAATAACAAAAAGGTAAATTTTAAATTAGGAAAGAAATATTAAAATAAGTATGAAAAATATAAAGGTTATTGTTTTAAGTCATAAAAAGTTCTTTTAAGTTACTTTTAAAAACAGTATCATCCAGCAATCCCACTCTTGGGCATATATCCAGAAAAGATGAAAATTCGAAAAGACATTTATACATGTACCCCAATGTTCATAGCAGCACTACTTAAAATAGCCAAGACATGGAAACAACCTAAATGTCCATCAGTAGATGAATGGATAAAGAAGATGTGATATGTATATACAATGGAATATTACTCAGCCATAAAAAAGAATGAAATAATGCCATCTGCAGCAACATGGATGGACCCAGAGAAGGGAAGCAAGTCAGACAGAGAAAGACAAATACCATATGACATCACTTATATGTGGAATCTAAAAACATGATACAAATGAACTTATTTACAAAACAGAAAGAGACTCACAGACATAGAAAACAAACTTACGGTTACCAAAAGGGAAGTGGGGCAGGGATAAATTAGGAGCTTAGGATTAACAGATACACACTACTATATATAAAATAGATAACCAACAGGGACCTACTATGTAGTACAGGGAACTATATTCAATATCTTATAATAACCTATAATGGAAAAGAATCTGAAAAGCAATATATATATGTGTGTGTATATTTGTATAAATGAATCACTTTGCTGTACCCTTGAAACTAACACAACATTGTAAATCAACTACACTTCAATTTAAATAAATAAAACAATATCACGCCAATAGAAAAAATGCAAAGAAAAGGTAGAATTAAATCACAACAGAATGAATATCCATTGTAAGCATATGAAAAAAGACACTCAATGCCTCTAGATCAAAGAAGTAGGAAATAAAACACTGGCAAGTATAATTTTTTGATTATAAAGTTGACAGGGTGTTAGAATGACAAAGCAGGCAAACTTTTATTGAGAGAGGCTCTCTTTTTTAAAAAGAGGGGCAAGATAGGTTTTGCAGTGGTAAGCTCCCCATCTCTTGAAGAGATTTAAGAGCAACTGGGTACCAGCTCTTAGAGACAGAGCAGTGAGGATTCTAGGCTGCAGGGAGATGTTGGGGCCTGACGAGTGACAAGCAACCCCCTGCTTCTGTGGGCTTTCAGTGCTGTTCCAGAGTTGGACTGCCACACAGCTCACTTTCACAGTAGAGATCCTCCAGAAAAACAGGTTTTCCAGGACCTTACTTCCTACATTTCTATGTCAATGCCTCCAGTGCTTACAGGTAAAAACTAGAGCAAAGACGCTGTCCTTAAAGCACTGGCATAGGGGTGGGTACGCTATCGAATTAAGGACAAGCTCAGTTGTCCAAGGTAATGTGATGCAGTATGTATTAAAAAAAAAAAAAAAAAGGTCTGCCTACGTCTGTCTGGCAGCTCTTTTGTGAGTGATGAGTTACTGAATGCCACCCAGTGCAAGGGCACTCAGGAGGCCCAGTCAAGCTGGCATGGCGTGACAGCTTCTTGCATTCCTCCGGGGAAACAGCCTCAGTAAGTAGCAGCTATTGCTGCAAACCAGAAACCAGTAACCAAGAGGTTCACTGCACAAAGTATTGATCCTTAATTATTGATCTTCTTTTAAAAAGAAAACTAGTCTCCCTCTCCCTGTCCTGCTTCCTCTCCCCTTCTCTCTCTTTCTCTTTCTCTCCGTTAAGACACCTACACAAGTAGGTACGTCAGGGAGAAAACATTCAAAATGGGTGCAACGCGCTCAATGATTCCCCTCTAGGCCATCACTGAACCGCAGTGGCTGGCTGACTCACTGTTAAGCTCATCCTCAATAATGTTAACCTTTCCTCTTCCATCTCAAGGTCAACTTCACTCTTCAACTGCATCTAAAAATACTACCATTTTGAATGTCCTAGATATTAGCTGCCACCTTGGCTACTGTGTTAGTGCCAGTCCCTGTCAGATTCCCCCACCCCTCCCCTGACCAAGAGGCAGAGCACACTTTTCCTTGAGCTCCAGGACAATCCAAACTCTTAAGAGTGCTGCAGATCTCAGCTGGGTAGGTGAATGCTCTATATCCCCTGTTGCAGGGCTGGGTCTATAGGGGCAGGAGGCCTCGGACCAGCCCTCTTTCTCTCTCACACATACTCAGCCCCCAGGCTCACTTCTGCTCTTAAATGTGTCAAGCAACAGACCCCAGGAGCCCCATTCAACAGAGCCAGACTGCAGTGCTACCCAACTCCTTGCTGCAAACAAGACCTGGTTAAGACCTTTAAGAAGCCCTGAGCACTGAAACTATTATGATGTTACATATCTCAATCAAAAATATTAGACAATAAAATACATGTTAAAAGATTTAACAAAGTTCTGATTTTTTTCCATCTATCTTCCTTGGGTTTTCTGACGTAAAACTGACATAAAATACATGAGTTTCAGGTGTACAACATGATGATTCAATATTTGTATATATCACAAAATGACCACCACAATAAATCTAGTTAGTTAACATCCATCCCACATAGAGTTACAAAGAAATTTTTTTCTTGTGATGAGAACTTTCAAGATATACCCTCTCAGCAACTTTCAAATATGCAATACAGTATTATTAACTATTGTCACCATGCTGTACATTACATGCCCAGGATTTATTTATTTTATAACTGGAAGCTTGTACCTTTTGACTCCCTTCCCCCATTTTTCCTACCACTCCCACTTCCAGCAGCCAACAATCTATTCTCTGTATCTGTTTGTTTGTTTTTAAGATTTCACATATAAGTGATATCATACAGTATTTGTCTTTCTCTGTCTGACTTATTTCATACAACATAATGCCCTCAAGATCCATCCGTGTTGTTGTAAATGGCAAGATTTCATTCTCTTCTATGACTAAGTAATATTCCATTGTGTGTGTGTATGTGTGTGCGTGTGTATATACATATATATATATATATCTCACAGCTTCTTTATCCATTCATCAATTGATGGACACTTAGATTTTAACTCTTTCTTACATATATATTTTTTTCGGATTCTTTTCCTTTATAAGTTATTACAAAATATTAAGTATAGTTCCCTGTGCTTTACAGAGAGGCTAAGTCATTTGCCCAAGTCACATAGTTAGTATATGATGGAGCTGGCATCTAGACATCTCTGAACTATCCAGGAGTCACTGACACTGGTGAAATGGAGGAAGGATCTTACCACCTGGCAATAATTTTCAAATGAGAACCTGGGGCTGGAGGTCTCTCTGCCCCTTTGATCTGCAGGATGCCCTTCCTGGTCCATGGGGGGAGCAACAGATTCCACGAGGGCCGGGGGAAGTAAGGAAAAAGGGATAAGCATTTCCTGAATGTACTCATCATCTTTCCAGAGCTTTCTAGTAGGATAGCTGGTTCTTGAGAAATAGGAACTCATGCTCCAGCTGGCTCTGTGCACTCAGGTGTTCACCCAGGTGGCATCCGTGTGGCCAATAACTACTTGTTCATCCAAAGCAATAGTGGAGTCTCAGAGCTGCTAGAACCACTGGCCGGGAAGCTGCCCTCTTTCCTACTGCCCACAGGTATCCAGTTTCCTCCTGTGACTGCCAGCCCTGAGTGCCTGTTTCTTCCCTTCACAGTCATTACCAGCAGCAGGCTGGCATGGGAGATGGAGAAGGACAATGTTTGTTTCCAACCATCAACGGTTGGACACAGGACCCGCCCCAAGCCGTGGATTCCAGGCCCAGCCCTCTCTTCTGCAAGGTGTTGGTCTGACTTGGACGGAGATGTGTCTGCACCTGCCAAGTTCAACACACAGTGGAGACAAACACAGCTCTATCCCTGAAAGGCCCCGCCTACGGCAAAGGCAAGGCACAGGGCAGTTCATCTGGCAAACAAGGCGACTGCGGGGTAGGGGGGTGGGGTGGTACACCAGGCTCCAGGGCAGCCGGATGGAGCGGGGAGAGGGTGGCTAGAGGGCTGCACACTGAGGCTCTGGGAGAGGAGCGGCAGGCCGAGTTTCTACTGCTGCCCACCTGCTTTTTCCATCTAGATATTTTCCCTTTGGCCTTAAAATCACCCCACAAGGTTTGACTGATGCCTTTGGTTGTTGTTTTAACTGGTCCTCCTCAGAAAGGGTTTTCAGCCTTTCCAGGAGCTGGCGCAGCTTCAGAGCAAAGCAAGCTCTCCCACACACACTCCCTTCCTCACCAAGCACCAGGCCAGACCCCTGGGCTATGACTCCACCAAACACCTCCTCCCCTGCACCCAGCTTCAGCCCCTTCTCTGCCACCTTTTCACCCAGTAGAAAATGCACCATGTTTAAAAGAGATTCAGCCCAAACCAGTGGCATCCCTGGAATGTAGAAGAAATCCCTGCTAGGGCATCCAACAGTCCTGCATTATGTGTCCTGGGCAGAAAGGGAGGACAGGGCAGACCACAGTATACCACTTCTGGATGGTTCCTACCCCCATCCTATAATCAACAGCTTTGACCTACTTGAAGAGCTCTTTACAAGTCTCCACATTAGCTGATTTGACTTTTAGCCACTGTTCTCTAATGGAGACAAATAAAAAAAAAAACCTAGGCAACCACCCACATGGATAGCACGCACCTTGATAACAGAAAGAGTCTGTAGGGCGCATTTCTAGATTGAGTTGAAGCTGATCTGAGACACTAAGTGACTTTATAGTTAGAGTTGAACTTCACTCATTATTACAAAATACTAGTTATACCGGTCCTGACACATCTAATACCAACTTAATGGTTGTTTATTAAACTCTCCCCAATTATGGCTGCTTATCATATCAAAGGGCTGAGAAAACACCCCCCAGATAACCTTGGGAAGACAAAACAGGTCCAAGTATAATGGAGCTTAACAGAGACCTCAGGAAGAGAGCAAGAATGAAGGTGAAAGCCATCCTTTAAATAAACCATGTTACTGTTTGCAGGTGACATGATACTATACATAGAAAATCCCAACGATGCCACCAGAAAACTACTAGAGCTCATCAATGAATTTGGTAAAGTTGCAGGATACAAAATTAATGCACAGAAATCTCTTTTATTCCTATACTAACAATGGAAAATCAGAAAGAGAAACTAAGGAAACAATCTCATTTACTGCTGCAACAAAAAGAATAAAATACCTAGGAATAAACCTACCTAAGGAGGCAAAAGACCTGTACTCAGAAAACTATAAGATATTGGAGAAAGAAAGCAAAGGCAACACAAACAGGTGGAGAGAAATACCACATTCTTGGACTGGAAGAATCAATAATTTGAAAATGACTATACTACCCAAAGAAATCTACAGATTCAATGCAATCCCTATCAAACTACCAATGGCATTTTTCACAGTATTAGAACAGAAAATTTTACAATTTGTATGAAAACACAAAAGACCCTGAATAGCCCAAACAATCTTGAGAAAGAAAAAAGGAGCTGGAGGAATCAGGCTCCCTGACTTTAGACTATACTACAAAGCTACAGTAATCAAGACACTATGGTACTGGCACAAAAACAGCAATATAGATCAATGGAACAGGATAGAAAGCCCAGAGATAAACCCACACACCTATGGTCACCTAATCTATGACAAAGGAGGCACGAATATACAATGGAGAAAAGACAGTCTGTTCCATAAGTGATGCTGAGAACACTGGACAGCTACATGCAAAAGAATGAAATTAGAACACTCCCTATCACCATACATAAAAATAAACTCAAAATGGATTAAAGACCTAAGTGTAAGGCCAGACACTATAAAACTCTCAGAGGAAAACATAGGCAGAACACTCTTTGACATAAATTGCAGCGAGATCTTTTTTGACCGACCTCCTAGAGTAATGAAAATAAAAACAGAAGTAAACAAATGGGACCTAATTAAACTTAAAAGCTTTTGCACAGCAAAGGAAACCATAAACAAGACAAAAGACAACCATCAGAATGGGAGAAAACATTTGCAAACAAGGCAACTGACAAGGGATTAATCTCCAAAATATACAAACAGCTCATGCAGCTCAATATTAAAAAAAGAAACAACCCAATCAAAAAACGGGTAGAAGACCTAAATAGACATTTCACCTAAGAAGACATACAGCCAAGAGGCACATGAAAAGATGCTCAACATCACTAATTATTAGAGAAATGCAAATCAAAACTACCATGAGGTTATTACCTCACACCAGTCAGAATGGCCATCAAAAAAAAATCTACGAACAATAAATGCTGTAGAGGGTGCGGAGAAAAGGGAACCCTCTTACACTGTTAGTGGGAATGTAGATTGATAACAGCCACTATACAGTGTGGAGGTCCCTTAAAAAACTATAAATAGAACTACCATATGACCCAGCAATCCTACTCCTGGGCATATACCCAGAGAAAACCATAACTGCAAAAGATACATGAACCCCAATGTTCACTGCAGCACTATTCACAATAGCTAGGACAAGGAAGCAACCTAAATGTCCATCAACAGAGGAGAGGATAAAGATGTGGTGTATATATACAATGGAATATTCCTCAGCCATAAAAAGGAATGAAATTGTGCCATTTGTAGAGATGTGGATGGACCTAGAAACTGTCATACAGAGTGAAGTCAGAAAGAGAAAAGCAAATATATGTTAATGCATATATGTGGAATCTAGAAAAATGGTACAGATGAACCTATTTGCAAAGCAGAAACAGAGACACAGATGTAGAGAACAAACATATGGACACCAAGGGGGGAAAGGGGTGTGGATGAACTGGGAGATTGGGATTGACATATATACACTATTTGATATTATGTATAAAATAGAGAACTGATAGGAACATACTATACAGCACAGGCAACTCTACTTAATATACTCTAGTGTCCTAAATGGAGGGGATATATGTATATGTATGGCTGATTCATTTTGCTGTGCAGTAGAAGCTAACACAACATTGTAAAGCAACTATACGCCAATAAAAATTAATTTAAAAAATAAAATAGATAACTAATGAGAACCAACTGGATATCACAAGGAACTCTACTCAATGCTCTGTGGTGACCTAAATGGGAAGGAAATCCAAAAAGGAGGGGATATATGTATACGTATAGCTGATTCATTTTTCTGTACAGCAGAAACTAACACAACATTGTAAAGCAACTGTACTCCAATAAAAAGCAAAAGAATAAATAAACCATGGATTGAAAAAGTGCTAAAATACTAGACGTACAGAGGAGCCTGTTGTACAACAACTCCCTCTTTTAAGTATTATCATTCAAAATACTGTAATGTGTTTTGCTCTTGGATTCAGCATTATATAATTTCCATTGTAGTGACAAGTAAACTCTCATATGTACATGCTCTTTATAAGATTATAAACACAAACCCTGGTACTATACCCTCTGGGTAAGTTAAGTGATTTTAATCCCTCATATTCACCAAGCTTGATTTTTACCTTGCGCTGTCTTTAGACTTTAACAGGTGAATGGAGATGGGATGCCCCTGTGCTACCAGTGATATCTGCATTGTGATTTTACTGTGCATCAGGCACTTCACATAGTCATTTAATTTAATCCTTAGAAAAGTTCTTAGGTTTTGTTATTATCCCCATTTTACAGATGAGGCACTGAGGTTCAGGCAGACTTATGTTAACATGCCAAGGTCACAGAGCTAAAAAGCGTCCAAAGCCAAGATTTAACCAGTGGGTAGCAAACCTCAGATCCCATAGCTTAATCATTATGCCATACTTCCCTAGTTTGATAGACAACTGATTCGTCAACTACTGATTTAAAATGTTAGCTCTTTGATTTAGTTTTCTCATTTAAAGGGAGTAGATATCGTTGGGGCATGCCCTCCCCGTTTAATAAACCTTTGCCTTTGTATTAGTTTCCTATTGCTTCTGTAACAAATTGCCTCAAACACAGTGGTTTAAAACATCAATTACTTACTATCTTACAGTTCTGGAAGTCAGAAGTACAAAATAGGTTTCATGGGGTGAAAATCAATGTGTCACATGGTTATACCCCTTTGGGAAACTCTAGGGGAGAATCCGTTTCTTGCCTTTTCCAGCTTCTAGAGGCTGTCTGCATTCCTTGGCTTGTGGCTCCATCTGCAAAGCCAGCAATGGCATCATTCTGATCTCAGCTTCTGTCATCACATCTCCTCTGACTCTCCTGTCTCCCTCTTCCACTTATAAGGATCCTGGTGATTATACTGGGCCCACTGGGTAATCCAAGATAATCTCTCCAGCTCAGGAGCCTTAATTAATCACATCTGCAAGGTCCCTTTTGCCATCAAAGATAAAATAGTCACAAGCTCTGGGGATTAGGATGTGGACATATTTGGGGGTTGTTATTCTGCCTACCACAGCCTCTAATGGTTGTGACTGTTTCTTCCAAGGACTTCCCTTGGGCAACTGGAGTCACTTTTCCTGCAGCATAAAGAGCTGGAAGTGTCTGTTAGTGTTGCCAACTATCCTTGCCCCAGCTGAAGCGTTTCCTGGGACATGAGATTTTTAACGCTAAAACCAGGATAGTCCTGGACCAACTAGGGTGGTTGGTCACCTTATCCCAGAATAGACCTTAGCCCATTGGATTATGAAAACCCAACTCTCTTGCCTCAAGTTTGGACAAACTCTGAGGGTTCATTTACACTCCAGAGTTCCCCTACGAGATTAGGCTGAGGCTGCTAATTTTGCCTAAAATTATATTCTTGACTCACTTTTCTCCCTTCCCTGTCCTGCTTTCCCCTCCCTTAGTGAATTCTATGGGAGCAGTTCTTTAACAAACCGTACTTTGGGATGACCAGGTTAAGAAAGAAAGGTTACTATAGCTTTGTTTACATTCATTCAACAAACACTGAGTTCCTACAATGTTTCAGGATGAAAAGTTAAACAGAAGCCAATCCTAGCCTGCAGGAAGCTCACTAAAAATGCAGAGACAATTGAGTAGAACCAGTACAATGTGATAAGCACTGAGAGAGGCATTCAAAAGACATCATGGAAAAGCAAAGGAAGGGTGCAGACCTCGAGGGAAAAGGTACAGGCAGGGTTGATCATTAAAGAAGCCTGGACTTTATTTTGAAAGCTACACAGAGCCATTAAAGTGGACACACATTTCAACCAATTTGTGCAGGTCAGAGGTAAAATCTCCTTGGAGGTGGATAGGGAAACATCCTCACCAACACTTGTTAGTTATCTTTTTGATAACAGCCATTCTAGCAGGTGTGAGGAGATATCTCACTGTGGTTTTGATTCAAAGCTTTTTGATTAAAAAAAATGAAGACCAGTAAGTGTAGACTTGTATTTGATATTTTTAACTATATATAGTACTTTGATAAAAATCAAAATCATTTTTTAAAAGATCACTCTGCCAGAAGTGTAGAAAGAGATTTGATGAATGGGAGCACACCAGGGGATAAGACTAGAGTAAGAGATGGATGGCAAGGCTAATGCAATAATGAAGTGACCAGATTTAAGGACCTGGAGTAAGGCAGCAATGATGAGAGAGAAAGAGATGAATTTGAGAGATACTGTCAATGTATCAAATGGGATAGGTAAGGGAGAAGGAATAATCTAGGGCAAAGCTCAAGTTCTTGCTTTGAGAAACTGAGTGGGTGGAGGTGCCATTAACTGAATGAAGAACACAGAAGGAAAGGACTTTGAAGGGCAAGGAGACAGGAAGAATTGGGCCTGTGAGATTTTCCTTAGGACATGTTTAAAAGGCATGTGAAAACATGTGGGCTAATATAGATTTTATAGACCCAATGATAAGGTCCCTAAGGGAAGGGGACAGGGAGAGCAAAGTTGGGGTGGGATTTACACACCCAGCCCTCTCCCTGCTTTGCTTCCTCTTCTCAATGAAGTTTTGTCCTGGGGCGGGGTGGGGGGGTGGGGGCTGCTGACCAAGCCCTGAAGTCGGTACCCTAAATTCCCATCCCCTAAACCTAGGAGGCAGCTAACACAGCTGTAGATGCCCCTGGGTGTCCTCTCATAAGAAAAGGAAATCACTTCCCAGAAAAGCCACTTCTAGGTTCAGTTAATGGATAAAGTGTTAATTGACAACTCCCTTTGATAAGAGAAGCTGAAAATAATTCACTTCCTTCTATCCCTACAGATCAAAACTGGGGAAATTGTCAGAAAGAAATACTCCACAAAAATGTGACCGTTTTAAACTGTTTCGGGGGTGAGTTATTTCAAAATCAAACCTCATATGCTCTTTAGGACATATCAGAGAATAAGGAAAGGAAGAAAATATCTTCATTCTTTTACAGACATTGACATAGTACTGATACCAGAATCTGTCCATGATAATTAAAAAAATACTCCAATATTTATAAATACACATGAAAAGTCTGAATATAATAGCAATAGAATCTAAGGATATTTTAGAAATTAATTCAAGTGGGATTTATTCCAAGAATGTAAGCACAGTACAAAATTAGGAAATCTAATACTGTATTTCTTCATATTAATGAATCAAAGGAGGAAATCATGTGATGATCATGAGAGGTTTCCAAAAAGCATAACACCCTGATTTTTTAGAAATTCAGTAAAATTAATAATAATATATACATACACAAAACCAATAACATATCCTGCTTTATGGTGAAACAAGTATTCTGATTAAAGTCTCAAACGGAATAAACATGTTAAATATAAAATAACTAAAAATTAAAATAAAGGTCATTAATATTCTAAATGAGAAAGCACGTTTCCCACTATTCGTGTATATTGTCATTGCATTCCTCAAAAACACAAGAAAATCAACTGAAAACCTATTGGAAATAATAAGCAAATTCAATAAAGTGATTGACTGCAAAATAAGTGCAGAAAATCAGTAGGTTTCTTATACACCAAGAAAAAAAATTCACTTAGAAAATACAATATAGGTTCAAGATGGCAGAGTAGAAGGACATGCGCTCACTCCCTCTTGCGAGAGCACCGGAATCACAACTAACTGCTGAACAATCATCGAAAGGAAGACGATGGATCTCACCAAAAAAGATACCCCACATCCAAAGACAAAGGAAAACCTGCAATGAGACAGAAGGAGGGGCACAATCACAATAAAATAAAATCCCATAACCGCTGGTGGGTGACTCACAGACTGGAGGACACTTATACCACAGGAGTCCACCCACTGGAGGGAAGGTTCTGAGCCCCACGTCAGGCTGCCCAACCTGGGGGTTCAGCAACGGGAGGAGGAATTCCTAGAGAGTCAGACTTTGAAGGCTAGCAGGATTTGATTGCAGGACTTTGACAGGACTGGGGGAAACAGAGACTCCACTCTTGGAGGGCACACACAAAGTAGTGTGTGCATCACGACCTGGGGGAAGGAGCAGTGACCCCATAGGACACTGAACCAGACCTACCTGCTAGTGTTGGAGGGTCTCCTGCACAGGCGGGGGCGGCTGTGTCTCACCATGGGGACAAGGACACTAGCAGCAGAAGTTCTGGGAAATATTCCTTGGCATGAGCCCTCCCAGAGTCAGTGGTTAGCCCCACCAAAGAGCCTGCAGGCTCCAGTGCTGGGTCACCTCAGGCCAAACAACCAACAGGGAGGGAACTCAGACCCACCCATCAGCAGACAAGCGGATTAAAGTTTTATTGAGCTCTGCTCACCAAAGCAACACCCAGCTCTACCCACCACCAGTCCCTCCCGTCAGGAAGCTTGCACAAGCCTCTTAGATAGCCTCATCCACCAGATTTCTGATTAAAGTCTCAAACGGAATAAACATGTTAAATATAAAATAACTAAAAATTAAAATAAAGGTCATTAATATTCTAAATGAGAAAGCACGTTTCCCACTATTCGTGTATATTGTCATTGCATTCCTCAAAAACACAAGAAAATCAACTGAAAACCTATTGGAAATAATAAGCAAATTCAATAAAGTGATTGACTGCAAAATAAGTGCAGAAAATCAGTAGGTTTCTTATACACCAAGAAAAAAAATTCACTTAGAAAATACAATATAGGTTCAAGATGGCAGAGTAGAAGGACATGCGCTCACTCCCTCTTGCGAGAGCACCGGAATCACAACTAACTGCTGAACAATCATCGAAAGGAAGACGATGGATCTCACCAAAAAAGATACCCCACATCCAAAGACAAAGGAAAACCTGCAATGAGACAGAAGGAGGGGCACAATCACAATAAAATAAAATCCCATAACCGCTGGTGGGTGACTCACAGACTGGAGGACACTTATACCACAGGAGTCCACCCACTGGAGGGAAGGTTCTGAGCCCCACGTCAGGCTGCCCAACCTGGGGGTTCAGCAACGGGAGGAGGAATTCCTAGAGAGTCAGACTTTGAAGGCTAGCAGGATTTGATTGCAGGACTTTGACAGGACTGGGGGAAACAGAGACTCCACTCTTGGAGGGCACACACAAAGTAGTGTGTGCATCACGACCTGGGGGAAGGAGCAGTGACCCCATAGGACACTGAACCAGACCTACCTGCTAGTGTTGGAGGGTCTCCTGCACAGGCGGGGGCGGCTGTGTCTCACCATGGGGACAAGGACACTAGCAGCAGAAGTTCTGGGAAATATTCCTTGGCATGAGCCCTCCCAGAGTCAGTGGTTAGCCCCACCAAAGAGCCTGCAGGCTCCAGTGCTGGGTCACCTCAGGCCAAACAACCAACAGGGAGGGAACTCAGACCCACCCATCAGCAGACAAGCGGATTAAAGTTTTATTGAGCTCTGCTCACCAAAGCAACACCCAGCTCTACCCACCACCAGTCCCTCCCGTCAGGAAGCTTGCACAAGCCTCTTAGATAGCCTCATCCACCAGAGGGCAGACAGCAGAAGCAAGAAGAACTACAATCCTGCAGCCTGTGGAACGAAAACCACATTCAGAGAAAGACAGACAAAATGAAAAGGCAGAGGACTATGTACCAGATGAAGGAACAAGATAAAACCCCAGAAAAACAACTAAATGAAGTGGAGATGGGCAACCTTCCAGAAAAAGAATTCAGAATAATGATAGTAAAGATGATCCAGGACCTCGGAAAAAGAATGGAGGCAAAGATCGAGAAGATGCAACAAATGTTTGACAAAGAATTAAAGAACAAACAAACAGGATGAACCGTACAATAACTGAAATGAAAAATACACTAGAAGGAATCAATAGCAGAATAACTGAGGCAGAAGAACAGATAAGTGACCTGGAAGACAGAATGGTGGAATTCACTGCCACAGAAAGAATAAAGAAAAAAGAATGAAAAGAAATGAAGACAGCCTAAGAGACCTCTGGGACAACATTAAATGCACCAACATTTGCATTATAGGGGTCCCAGAAGCAGAAGAGAGATTGCATTACAGGGGTCCCAGAAGCAGAAGAGAGAGAGAATGGACGCAAGAAAATATTTGAAGAGATTATAGCTGAAAAATTCCCTAACATGGGAAAAGAAATAGCCACCCAAGTCCACGAAGTGAAGAGAGTTCCAGGCAGGATAAACCCAAAGAGAAACACACCAAGACACACAGTAATCAAATTGACAAAAATTAAAGACAAAAATTATTAAAGGCAACAAAGGAAAAACGACAAATAACATACAAGGGAACTCCCATAATGTTAACAGCCGATTCCTCAGCAGAAACTCTACAAGCCAGAAGGGAGTGGCAAGATGTATTTAAAGTGATGAAAGGGAAGAACCTACAAGCAAGATTACTCTACCCAGCAAGGATCTCATTCAGATTCGATGGAGAAATCAAAAGCTTTACAGACAAGCAAAAGCTAAGAGAATTCAGCACCACCAAACCAGCTCTACAAAGAATGCTAAAGGAACTTCTCTAAGTGGGAAACACAAGAGAAAAAAAGGACCTACAAAAACAAACCCAAAACAATTAAGAAAATGGTAATAGGAACATACATATCGGTAATTACCTTAAATGTGAATGGACGGAAGGCTCCAACCAAAAGACACAGGCTCACTGAATGGTTACAAAAACAAGACCCATATATATGCTGTCTACAAGAGACCCACCTCAGACCTCGAACACATATAGACTGAAAGTGAGGGGATGGAAAAAGATATTCCATGCAAATGGAAATCAAAAGAAACCTGGAGTAGCAATACTCATATCAGATAAAATGGACTTTAAAATAAAGACTGAAAAAAAAATTTTTTTAATAAAAAAATAAAGACTGTTACAAGAGATAAGGAAGGACACTACATAATGATCAAGGGATCAACCCAAGAAGAAGACATAACAATTATAAATATATATGCACCCAAAATACAAGCACCTCAATACATAAGGCAAATGCTAACAGCTATAAAAGAGGAGATAGACAGTAACACAATAATAATGGGGGACTTTAACACCTCACTTACACCAAAGAACAGATCAGCAAGACAGAAAATTAATAAGTAAACAGAAGCTTTAAATGACACAATAGACCAGATAGACTTAATTGATATTTATAGGACACTCCACCCAGAAACAGCATATTACACTTTCTTCTCAAGTGTGCATGGAACATTCTCCAGGATAGATCACATCTTGGGTCACAAATCAAGCCTCAGTAAATCTAAGAAAATTAAAATCATATCAAGCATCTTTTGCAACCACAACTCTATAAGATTAGAAATAAATTACAGGGGAAAAAACCGTAAAAAACACAAACACATGGAGGCTAAACAATACGTTACTAAATAACCAAGAGATCACTGAAGAAAGCAAAGACGAAATCTAAAAATACCGAGAGACAAATGACAACGAAAACATGATGATCCAAAACCTATGGGATACAGCAAAAGCAGTTCTAAGAGGGAAGTTTATAGCAATACAATCCTACCTCAAGAAACAAGAATCATCTCAAATAAACAATCTCATCTTACACCTAAAGGAACTAGAAAAAGAAGAACAAACAAAACCCAAAGTTAGTAGAAGGAAAGAAATCACAGAGACCAGAGCAGAAGACTTCAGAAGCCTCCGCCAAAGACAGAAAAGAAGCTTGGAGCTTAGGTTAATATCAGAGATGCACATGACCTGGGGAATCTGCATGTGATGCCAGTTGAGCCTCAGAAAGTCAGCGTGACCACAAAAGTGCCGAGCAGGGAGAAGGCTCTGCTGGACAAGCAGTTGGAGTGAGAATAAAAATGACCAGATCACAGGGCCAGACCCTGCACGATCCACATGACATTGGTCTAATCCAGTTATCACCCATTGAAAACACCTTATTCAAGCTACTTTGTGAAGTTTCAGAGGATAAGAAGAGGCTACAGCAGTGTGTTCACCAGGAAGGACATAGATTGACACTCATTGGCGGTTACATTCACTAATTCCCCTACAATCTGAAGGTGAATGACATCATCCTTGGTTCTACTCAAGAGACAGGATTCCAAGCCCAGGAGGCAGGGAGTACCGGTGGAGAGAGAACACATCTTTTCCTTTGGGACTCGATAAGACTTTGGCTTTGATTTTGTTTTGCCCTCTTCCCAGCTTTGTGACCTTGCACGTGAGCAAGAATGCCCATTTCCTCACTCTCTTGTCAACTCTCCATTGTATCATTTTTTGGCCTCATTATAAGCCAAATTAGGTAGAAAAAATAAACAAATAAAATAAATAAATAAAAAGAAGAGCACCAAAAATAGGGCATGGATTACAAGCATGTTAACATGTAGAAATGTGTAATAAGAGACTTTGAGGTATTATAATTAATAGCTTAATATTCAATAGACTTTTTGGTAAAATTGTTTAAACTTATAGAGCATTATTTTGTACGTATGCATAGTAATAGCCATTTGCAGTCGCCAATAACCAGGTCATTTAAATGACCAAATTACATAATTCCCATAGGCTGTCTTTACAGAAGGAAGTGGTTTTTTTGGAAGTTTTATTTTTCTATGTTGAAAGTGATAAAATATTCATATATGTTTTTTTAAAAGTGATACACAAGAAGTAGGTGGACTGTCGATATTTTTCCTGAAGAATTAAAATGATCTGCAGATCAAAAAGATTGAGAACTCTTGAAAAAATAAAGGATCAGATAAAGCAGCTAAAGATACAGTCAATTTCCTCCCAGCCCATTCCAGGCCACAGACTCTCTTTGACACCATCACCCACATTTATATTGTGTTACATACACATCTAGATGACACATACAACAAACAAGATATAGAAGGAAAGGTACTTGGAGACACAAATGACTCATTCTCAGCTCTTTTTTTTTTTAATTTATTTATTTTTGGCTGCGTTGGGTCTTTGTTGCTGCGTGCAGGCTTTTCCTAGCTGCGGTACACAGGCTTCTCTTTGCAGTGGCTTCTCTTGTTGCAGAGCATGGGCTCTAGGCTTGCGGGCTTCAGTAGTTGTGGCTCGAGGGCTCTAGAGTGCAGGCTCAGTAGTTGTGGCGCACGGGCGTAGTTGCTCCGCGGCATGTGGGATCTTCCCAGACCAGGGCTCGAACCCATGTCCCCTGCATTGGCAGACGGATTCTTAACCCCTGTGCCACCAGGGAAGCCCCTCAACTCTTCTTATAATGCCTTTGTTTCTACATTCTCCATAGCTGGGGGGAAGCAACATATCTATACAGCATTTAGAAATATGACCAACATCTGAAGCATTTGTCAATGACTGGATCATTTACATTGCTAAATTACCATAACTCCCACAGTCCATCTTTAGAGCAAGGAGTTTTATTTTTCTGTATTGAAAATGAGATAATATTTAATTTAATGTGTCTAATAGTTGCATTCACTACAGTATTCTTAATCCATAGAATTGAAAGTACAAGCAAAGTTTATGAGATTCAATGATCTAAAATGCTATCCTTTACATTTTAAATTTTGTAGGCAAAACAGTCAATTCTGTTTCGTAGTACTCTATCATATTCAAAAGCCTATTTTCTTACTGTGGAAAAGAGATCATGTTTACATAACTTTATGATACAATTAGATTTCATAGTTCTGTGGACTTTTTTCTGTCCCGAAGTAAAATTAGGTTTCCGTATATGGAAAAAGATTTAAAAAGTCAGGGAAGAAATACATCAAAACATTAACAAAATTAAATAATTTTACACAAATTTTTCATCAAGCAGTATACACTACTTTGATAATTATAATATAATATTCCTTTAAAAAAAAAAAGACCAGAGCAGAAATAAATGAAATAGAAACAAAGAAAACAATAGCAAAGATCAATAAAACTAAAGGCTGGTTCTTTGAGAAGATAAACAAAACTGATAAAACTTTCGCCAGACTCATCAAGAAAAAGAGGGTAGGGGCTTCCCTGGTAGCACAGTGGTTAAGAATCCGCCTGCCAATGCAGGGGACAGAGGTTCGAGCCCTGGTCCAGGAAGATCCCACATGCTGCAGAGCAACTAAGCCCATGCGCCACAACTATTGAGCACGCGTGCTACAACTACTGAAGCCCACACGCCTAGAGCCAGTGCTCTGCAACAAGAGAAGCCACTGCAATGAGAAGCCCACGCACCACAATGAAGAGTATCCCCCACTCACTGCAGCTAGAAAAAGCCTGCATGCAGCAACAAAGGCCCAATACAGCCAAAAATAAATATATTTTTTTAAAAAAGAAAAAATTAAAATTAAAAAAAAGAAAGAAAACAAGGGAGAGGACTCAAATCAATAAAATTAGAAATGGAAAAGGAGAAGTTGCAACAGACACCACAGAAATACGAAGCATCAGAAGACACTACTGCAAGCAACTCTATGCCAATAAAATGGACAACCTGAAAGAAATGGACAACCTGGAAAAAATGGACAGATTCTTAGAAAGGTATAACCTTCCAAGACTGAACCAGAAAAATATAGAAAATATGAACAGACCAATCACAAGTAATGAAATTAAAACTGTGATTAAAAATCTTCCAACAAACAAAAGCCCAAGACCAGATGGCTTCACAGGTGAATTCTATCAAACATTCAGAGAAGAGCTAACACCCAGCCTTCTCAAACTCTTACAAATAATTACAGAGGAAGGAACATTCCCAAACTCATTGTATGAGGCCACCATCACCCTGATACCAAAACTAGACAAAGATACCACAAAAAAAGAAAATTACAGACCAATATCACTGATGAATATAAATGCAAAATCCTCAACAAAATACTAGCAAACAGAATCCAGCAACATGTTAAAAGGATCATACACCATGATCATGTGGGATTTATCCCAGGGATTCAAGGATTCTTCAATATATGAAAATCAACCAATGTGATACACCGTATTAACAAACTGAAAAACAAAAAACATGATCATCTCAATAGATGCAGAAAAAGCTTTTCACAAAATTCAACACCCATTTATGATAAAAACTCTCCAGAGAGTGGGCACAGAGGGAACCTACCTCCACATAATAAAGGCCAAATACAACAAACCCACAGCCAACATCATTCTCGGTGAAAAACTGAAAGCATTTCCTCTAAGATCAGGAACAAGGCAAGAATGTCCACTCTCTCCACTATTATTCAACAGAGTTTTGGAAGTCCTAGCCATGGCAATCAGAAAAGGAAAAAAATCAAAGGAATACAAATTGGAAAAGAAGTAAAACTGTCACTGTTTTCAGATGACATGATACTCTACATAGATAATACTAAAGATGCCACCAGATAAGTACTAGAGCTAATTAATGAATTTAGTAAAGTTGTAGGATTCAAAATTAATACACAGAAATCTCTTGCATTCCTATACGCTAACAACGAAAGATCAGAAAGAGAAATTAAGGAAACAATTCTATTCACCATAGCAACAAAAAGAATAAAATACCTAGGAATAAACCTACCTAAGGAGGTAAAAGACCTGCACTCAGAAAACTATAAGACACTGATAAAAGAAACCAAAGATGACACAAACAGATGGAGAGATATACCATGTTCTTGGATTGGAAGAATCAACAGTGTGAAAAGGACTATACTTCCCAAAGCAATATACAGATTCAATGCGATCCCTATCAAATCACCAATGGCATTTTTTACAGAACTAGAACAAAAAAATCTTAAAATTTGTATGGAGACACAAAAGACCCCGAATAGCCAAAGCAATCTTGAGAGGGAAAAAAGGAGCTGGAGGAATCAGACTCCCTGACTTTGGGCTATACTACAAAGCTACAGTAATCAAGACAATATGGTACTGGCACAAAAACAGAAATACAGATCAACAGAACAAGATAGAAAGCCCAGAGGTAAACCCACACATCTATTGTGAACTAATCTATGACAAAGGAGGCAAAAATATACAATGGAGAAAAGACAGTCTCTTCAATAAGTGGTGCTGGGAAAACTGGACAGCTACATGTAAAAGAATGAAATTAGAACACTCCCTAACACCATACACAAAAATAAACTCAAAGTGGATTAAAGACCTAAATGCAAGACCGGACACTATAAAACTGTTAGTGGAAAACATAGGAAACACTTTGACATAAATCACAGCAAGATCTTTTTTTGATCCACCTCCTAGAGTAATGGAAATAAAAACAAAAATAGATAAATGGGACCTAATGAAATTTAAAAGCTTTTGCACAGCAAAGGAACTAAAAACAAGGTAAAAAGACAACACTCAGAATGGGAGAAAATATTTGCAAACGAATCAACAAAGGATTAATCTCCAAAATATACAAACAGTTCATGCAGCTCAATATTAAAAAAACAAGCAGCCCAGTAAAAAAAAATGGGCAGAAAACCTAAATAGACATTTCTCCAAGGAAGACATACAGATGGCCAAGAGGCATATGAAAAGCTGCTCAACATCACTAATTATTAGAGAAATGCAAATCAAAACTACAATGAGGTATCACCTCACACCGATTAGAATGGGCATCATCAAAAAATCTACAAACAATAAATGCTGGAGAGGGTGTGGAGAAAAGGGAACCCTCTTGCACTGTTGGCGACAATGTAAATTGATACAGCCACTATGGAGAACAGTATGGAGGTTCCTTAAAAAACTAAAAATTACCATATGACCCAGCAATCCCACTACTGGGCATACACCCTGAGAAAACCATAATTCAAAAAGACACATGCACCCCAATGTTCACTGCAGCACTATTTACAACAGCCAGGTCATGGAAGCAACCTAAATGCCCATCAACAGACAAATGGATAAAGAAGATGTGGTATATATATACAATAGAATATTACTCAGCCATAAAAAGAAATGAAATTGGGTCATTTGTAGAGACGTGGATGGACCTAGAGTCTGTCACACAGACTGAAATAAGTCAGAAAGAGAAAAATATTGTATATTAACTCATATATGTGGAATCTAGAAAAATGGTACAGATGAACAGGTCTGCAAGGCAGAAATAGAAACACACATGTAGAGAACAAATGTATGGACACCAAGAGGGGAAAGCAGAGGCAGGGGTTGGTGGGATGAATTGGGAGACTGAGACTGACATACACTAATATGAATAAAATAGATAACTAATAAGAGCCTGCTGTATATCCCCATATCTCCTCCCTCTTGCGTCTCCCTCCCACCTCCCCTATCCCACCCCTCTAGGTGGTCACAAAGCACCAAACTGATCTCCCTGTGCTATGTATATGTATAGCTGATTCACTTTGTTATAAAGTAGAAACTAACACACCATTGCAAAGCAATTATACTCCAATAAAGATGTTTTAAAAAAAAGAACCTGCTGTATAATAATAAAATAAAATTCAAAAAAAGAAAATACAATGTATAAACAGATTTCACTCACATTAATATAAGGTACATATGAATAAATTCCACAAACTGGTACATGACCTATAAGATTAAAACTATAAAACTGTACTAAAGGATCTAAGAGAACATAGGAATTATGGAGAGAGATGCTATGTTCTTGGACAGGAAGATTAAAAATGTAAAAATGTCACTTCTGTAAATCTATAAATTGAACTGTCAATCAAAATTCCTCCATAACTTTTCTAGAAACTTGATAAAAATGATTCTAAAGTTCATCTGGGAAAACAACTGTGTAAGAATAGCCAGAATATTCAAAAAATGACAGTAATTAATGAGGATTCATTCTGTCATATTAAATGTGCTATAAATCTATAGTTATTAAACAATGATAATGGAAACAAAATAGAGGGTTGTATATTTAAAGGATGGAATTTCAAATCAGTGAGGCACTAAGGAAAATAAATAAATAAATATATATATATG
>NW_020172142.1:689344-826119 GCF_003031525.2 Neophocaena asiaeorientalis asiaeorientalis | reverse complement strand
ATCTGCCTTTCTTCTTACATAAAAACAATCTTTTTCCTAAGTCTGCTCCCTAATAAATCATTTCACATGAATCCTCAACTCAGAGTCTGCTACTGGAGAATCCAATCGAAACTGCATCACCTTATTTAATTTTCAAATACAAATGTATGAGGCAGGTTTTATTCTATTTTACAAATAAAGAAAACTGAAATTTAGAAAGTTAAGAAATGTGCCCAAGTTAAGTAGAAGACCTGGGAATAAAACCCAGGTCGGGGAGGTTCCAAAGCTCATTTCTTCAGCCACCTTAGAGACCTGTTCCCATCCCAGTCTCTCACTGGTCCCACAAGGTCGAGGACTGGGACAGCTCTTCTGAAAGTTTACCCCAGTGAGTCACATCTGTAAGGCTGGCACATCATGGACAAAGACAGGTCTTTGCCTAACCACTGCCCCGAGAGTCATAAGATAATTGCAAATAAAATACCTGAAACATTCACAAATTCTGCTCACTATAAAGCGTCCTACCACCATATCACACCATTTTCAAAAAGCACCACTTTGAAATTCTATCTCTGACCACACATTCGATGCCTGAGAATGTCAGGTGTATTCAACTGAAAATATTTCTAATTGTCCTCTTTGCCTACCCCCACTCACCCAGTGAGTCGCCATTGAGCAAACGGGACAAATCTGGAGTTACTGACTCCACGCAATAGTTACAGTAGATTAGTTACCTTCCAAGAAGTCTTTAAAGCTTATACCAAGCCTTCTCGTATGTACACACCCCTAACGGTGCACCAGTCACACTAGTTTCTAAGGATCTTTCTCCTTGTTTACTTATGGACTCTCTGAAAACAGAAACTAATTCATATTCCTAAAACCTGTGAAGGTGCCTGACATTTGGTAGGTATTTAATGTTTGTTGAAATGAATGAATGAATGAACAATGATACATAAATGGATAAAGGCGTTACTCTTCAGACTAGAACAGAACAGAAGCCAAATCCCAGAGAGGACACTGGTAGGCTGACTGTGGGTACAGCCACTTGCCTAACGTACCTTTTCGTTCATAGCGGAGTCTGGGGGACCTTGGTTAGACTGACTTAAAGTGGGGTGGCCATGGTGAATCTGGCCCAGGTAACATACTCTGAACATAATTTACATCCATCCCATTGGTCATTCAGGGTTGCAGCCAACAAAGGAAATAATGTTGTGCTGAGAAGAAAAACAAATTAAAAGGAAACAAAGCTTAAGCATGCAGCCTAGCTGCAAGCCAAGAATACTTCCTTCTTAAACAGGAAGCTGGAGCACTGAGCATGACCCCAACCTTTGGAGGCTGCAGATGCTGTATCAGAGTGGCCATCTGGAAGGAGAGTTCTCCATTCCAAGCTCTGCTGTCAGTCAGAGGAGGCCACAGAGTTCAACCAGAAGCTGGGAGAGAATTATTATTGAGCCTCTAGGAGAAATTGAACATTACAATTACAGAAAGTATTACTATTATTTAATCTTAAGAGGTCTAACACTGTCCTACGCCATTATTAGTCCTTTGAGAAACACAGTCTTCCTTTGCTAATAATAACCTAAGACATTTGTGGAATTAATATATTCTGTTCACATTTTATCTGCATAAAATTCCCCAAGAAATTCATTAACCAGGATTTTTATTATAGCAAAGTAACTCATATTTAAAAAAATAAACTCAGGTAAAGATGACCCCTAGATCTTTCTCTATAACCTGGGAAGCAGGTAACAACTTAAGACGGTCTCAAAAGATCCTACTTTATAACTAATCTAAAACCCTTGTATCAAATAGAAAGCCTTTTGGAGCAGGTTCAAGCCCCAAACTACCAGAGTCCTCTCACTTTGTCTGCAGTAGAAATTGAGATAAGTCTATGCCTAAATCAATGTAAACATGACTTGAGATGTATACGGCTCTTTTTGTGTGTATAAACACACACACACTGTCTCTCTCTTTTTCTATCACCGTAATATTGTCAATTTGCTCTAAAGGTTTTTTTCTTCTAAAAAAAACCTTTTCTCTTTTTTCTTCAGCTACTACTGGATCCTTTAACTTTATAGGTATTTTCCAATTCACTGATCAGCATAAATCTCCCCTAAACCAATGACAAGTTCTCCGTAAACCTGTAACTACAAAACCTGACACTGAAGAATATACCAAACCATTCACTACCGCCACAAATACAAAAGGAGAGGCAAGATAACCGGAGATTTACTGAATCAGGATTTTTTTTTAAATCAATGCTTTAGAAACATGGAAAAATATTGGGTTGGCCAAAAAGTTCGTTCGGTTAAGGAATACATTGTTCAATAAAGTTCTTGGTGAAACTGAAAAATGTGTCTACTTAAAACCCAACAAACTTTTTGGCCAACCCAATATTTACTCACACCAACCATCAATTCTAAGTGTCTTCTTCTACCTCTATGCCCCAGAGCATGAGACGTCACCATAAATGAAATCCTTGTCTTGTACTTCCTGCCTTATACGAGCACTAACTTATGTTTTTTTTCTACTACTACTTTCACTGAACAATTTTGGGTCCATCCTTGCTTCTTGAGATATAAAAATGAGTAAGACACACTCCTTGAGCTCCAGAAAACACTCAAAAGGGGAAGAATGGACATGCAAATAAAAGGATTAAAAGCTGCACTATGAAAAGAAACAATACCATTACTGAGCATTTATAATATGCTGCTCATGGAACTAAACATATCTCCTGCAGCCTTCCACCACAGTCCTATGATGTAGACCCTGGGATTATTCCCATCTGACAGATGAGGGGACTGAGGCTTAGAGACCAGTCACATACTCAAGAGTCCTATAACTAGGTAGTGGGAAGACAGAAGAGGCAGCTCAGCCTAGGTAATGCACAAAAGACTTCAAGGAGCAGGAAGTCCCCAGGTTAAGCCTTGAAGAATGAGTAGGAGAAAGAATATATATATATATATGAATCAATTTGCTGTACACCTGAAATTAACACAACACTATAAATCAACTATACTTCAATTTTTTTAAAAAAAAAAGGATGAGTAGGAGGCTTCTGGGTCAAAAACTGTCTGGCTAGGAATTTTAAACAATGTTGCAGGAGGTTGAATTTCTAAAAGAGCTTTTAGAGTCAGCAACTGAAATTTCTTTTTGGTTTGTTTTCCTGTTTAGCCAAAACAAAGCAACAAGATTGCTAAAAAATTGAATGATGTGAAATAGAGTACACACAGAAGACCCTTTTCTAACCTCCCTCCACCCCACTTGACCTTCCTCTCTTCCTAAGATGTTACGATCAGAGATTCATTCTTCTGGGTTAAGGTGTCTTGTCTGCTCTCTGGCAGTTCCCTATTAAAAGCACAGATTAGACACATGCTAGTTATTACCCATTAACACTCTAGCATGAACGAGTGTATCAGATCAATGCTATCCCCGGGGTTCCATTGCCAGTTACTACCTGGGTGACCTTGGGCAATTCCCTGAACTATAAAACGGGAATGATTTATCTACCTGATAGGGTTGTTGCCAGGATAGGAGATGATACATGCAAAGCGCTTAATACAGTGCCTAGCACATTGTAAGCACTCAATAAATGTTAGCTAATCTAATAATTAACAAGACCCTGAGGAAGGGTGGATTAGAGGAGAAGTGTCTAGATGAAGGGAAGGCCAGCAGGGGCAGATTTGGAAGAGACCATCACTGTCTCCAGAGACTTAGCTCCAGAGAGACATAGGGGAACAAGAAGTCAGCGACTGGGCAAGGGGAGACCTGAGGGTCCCATCCCTGGTAAGGTACTGGTTAAGTCTCATATGGTTACACACTGGTTTCCCCATGAAACTTAACAGTCTTATTCATCACTGTATCCTTAACACCCAGTGCCTCCTAAGTGCTCAATAAGTGATTGTTGAATGACTAAATGACTGAATGAAGAATTACCTTTTGTATTTAAAAAGACACATAACATATAGAACAAAGGCAGGAGGGACACACTCTAAAATGTCCATTGTAGTTACATTCACAAGATTACACATGACTGTTTTTTCCTTTGTACTTCTCTGTTTTGTTTCAAATTTTCTGCATCGATCTTTAGTTTTATAATTTGGAGAGGGGGAAAATTCAAATAGTCTTTGGTTTTCTAGACTATCCAAGGTTAGATTGCTCATACTTTTCCCTCATAAAGGAGGGAATTTGATGAAACAGAGCTTCTCAAACTCTAATGTGCTTCAGATCACCTGGAATCTGGTTAAAATGTAGATTCAAATTCAGCAGGTGTGGGGCAGTGCCTGAGAGTCTGCATTTCTAACAAGCTCCCAGGGAATGCTGCTAGTGTTGGTGTGTGTACCACACTGTGATAAGGCAGGTTACAGTCTAATGTAAAATAAACCCCAACCTAAACATATATACAGAGAAAACAAAAGAAAGAAGAGAAGATGTGCCCACAGCAGACGGCATCTCATCCTGAAGCCAATGCAATTTCAGGACATTTATCTCTTAGATTGTGCATTTCAGAATTCTATTTTGCTCACTTGGTCTACTTGGAGGCTGTATTGTTCAAAAGAAGGGATTAGAGTCTACGAAAGCCCTGGGGATACTCATATTTTCTCAACAAAAGGAAGGGCTGTGGCACACCTGGCTCATTTGTTCAGTCTGTCTTCCATTAAACACCACCACTGTTGCTGTCAGTCGAGTTCTCTTTAGATTAATGTCTCCGAAATTAATTTTGTGTTCAATAAACCTCCATAAATATGTTTGTTCAGCAGACCGAATTGGACCCTTAGTTTTAACTAAGGCTAGAAGAGCAGCCACACGACACTCGTCCCCATTCACACGCTGTCGGCCCCGCTCTTTCATTAGTCACTGTCACCAGTGGTGTTCACTGGTCCCTGCTAAGCTCCTCCATATAATAAAATGTTGCTTCTATTGAAATATAATCCTCCCAGAGCACAGAGGCATTTTAGAAATTGGCTGAAGAGGATTACAAAGCATTGGAGAAGAAAAATAAGGAAAAGTGGAAGCAACCCTTAATTTAAGGTTCTCTGACAGCAGGCACCAAATCTTCACTTTTTTTTTAACCCTCATTTTCTCATAGAAATTTTAATACACTCCCCTCTCACCAACCTTGTCCCATTCCACCCACACAGTCTGTTCCCTAATCCTAATATTACAGACTTGCGAGTTGGTTCAAACTCCACATTTTACATATAAGGAGTCTGAAGCCCAGGAAGGTTGGACAACTTTCCCAAACACTCGTTTTTGCCCCATACACCAGGGCTCCCTCCAGGACCTCAAGCTGTGGTCTTAAATTGCTTGAGACCATAGACTCAGGAGTGAACAAACCAGGTTTTTTGTTGTCCTGCCATCAGGGTGTTCCTGGTAAACAGCTTCAAAAGTCAAATGGTGCTTTAATAATATTAATAATAAAAAGTGGCCCTGGATTTTACAATTTTTAATTATAGAAATTTTCGAACACACACAAAAGTAGAGAACAGCATGATCAATCTCCATGTAACTGTCATACAGTTTCAATTATTACTGACATTTGGCCATTCTTGTTTCATCTATTTCCCATTTTACCATTTATTTATTTTTGTTTAAGCAATCGTTTTTAACACCTTGGGTGGTTTTTTACTGCTATGTCTCCAAATGATATAACAGCATTTGCTGTTATCTCTAGATTTAGATATCACCAATTTTAAATATCACCTACTGATTTCCTGTTAAGGCAAATCAAGATATAGCTGTATTTCCCAGCCCCGCATCTTACCCTCTCTGATTCAATTTCTCCAAAGATTAAATTTTAGGTCTCCTGCAGAAATGGGATGAGAATCTAATACCTAACTGCTTCTTACAACGACTTTCAAATAACTACTGTCTCCAGTGACCCACCTCACCCAGCACTTTTTTTTTTTTTTTTTTTTTTTTTTTTTTTTTTTTTTTTTTTTTTTTTTTTTTTTTTTTTTTTTTTTTTTTTTTTTTTTTTTGGCGTAACCACAATTGCTGGCGAAACCACAGTCGCTTGCAGGCCCCCAGCAGTGGAAACATGGAGCCCTAACCACTGGACAGCCAGAGAATTCCTCTCACCCAGCATTTTAAAGCTCCTGTGTTCTCCATATCTGAGCCTTTCCTGTATACTGCATGACAAAAGCAAGAAGTAGAGCCTGTGTTCAAACACACACACACACTCACAGGCACACTCATACACACGATCACACATACCTTGCAACCACTCAGTTTTGAGCTTCATCCTCTTAGCGAAGCCATGAACCGTTTTTCCCTCCTCTCTCTGACTTGGTGTGTGATTCAGGGCTCCAAATGCTTTATAATTCCCTATTTCTTGTTCTCCCTGTTGATTTTGGATAATATCTGGAGAAAGGCTCTGGGAAACACCTTTACTTCATTGTCTTCCAGAATATTCTACTGACCAAGATTTGAAACTGGCTCCCTCACTTATTAGTTATGTCATTTTGAGTGAGAGACTTATCTTTTTTTGAATCTCAGTTTTCTCAACTTTCCTAATAATCTTCTCTTCCTAGGATATATGGATTGAATGAGCCTGGAACACACGAGACTCCTGTTATATCAAGAGATGGATAATGGGGAACTCCCTGGAGGTCCAGTGGTTAAGACTGCGCACTTCCACTGCAGGGGGCGCGCGGGTTCGATCCCTGGTCAGGGAACTAAGATCCTGCACGCCACACAGCGCAGCCAAAAAAACAAGAGAGAGAGAGAAAGAGAGAGAGAGAGAGAGAGAGATGGATATGGCTGGCACAAAAAGTGCTAGAACTTCTGGGGAGGGGGGTGGCTGGAGAGGACAGCAGGTCCCAGCGGTAACTTGATAACCTGCTGGGCACCTCCACCTGCATTCCTAACTCAGCTCATTGCCCAAAGGCCATCCAGGAGCTGGTAGGGCAGGCAGAAGTGATCATCCCCATGGTGGAGCATCCCACTACCCTGAGGAAGAAACTAGAGGTCAAAACTCATGGTCATCCTCACAGATCTGAAATACTGCATTCCACTTTAGTGTTTAATCTGTGTATCTATAAAATTATGGTTTGGTTCAGCAATCCCACTTCTACAAATCTATCCCAAAGACACACTGGCAAAAATAAGAAATGACGTGTTCATATGACTATTTGCTGCAATGTTATCTATAATAGTAGAAAACTAGAAAAAAATTTAAATGCCCATCAGTAGAAAAATGATTGAATAAAGTATGGTATATCCACATAATGTAGTGCTATACATCTGTCAAAATAAGATATGCATATGTATATAAACACATATTTTAAAACAGAAGAATGAACCATACAACTTTTTAAATGGTTACCTATAAACAGAGGGGAATAGAGAAGATAAAATCCAGGCTTCTCTGAATATATACAGTTTTGAGGATTTTACTTGAAACCATGCAAATAATTTACATAATTAAAAAATGAAATTAAATTTTTAAAATGCAATCTCTAAAATCAAAAGCAGAATTAAACAAGTGAACACAGATATATATAGCCTTTGGTAGCCTAGTCCCAAGGGAAAGTACTCTAAGAGATTCTAAAATAAATAATCTGTACATCCCTAGGAAGATATGCCTTAAAGACAAAACTGCAAAATTCTTAAGTTGTTTTCAGTAATCACATTGTTGATGAGAGTGTTGGTATTATTATCCAAGAGTTTGTTGGATGTGTTTTGTTTTTTTTTTAAATGTGCACTTGTGATGGTGTCACTGAGAATAAGGCTGCTCAGTGTGAGGAAAAAGAGACACAAATGTCAGATCAGTGAGGTTTGCTCTATAATCCTAAATCTGAATTGACAGTATCAATGCAAACAGGTTTTTTTACTTCTTTTGGTTTTTATCATTCTTTTAACGTTTAATTTTGAAATAATTATAGATTCACAGGAAGTTGCAAAAATAGAGAGGTCCTGTGAACCCTTCTAGCTTCCCCTAATGGTTACTTGCCATTTATAACTACAGTACAATATCAAAACCAGGAAACTGACATTGGTACAAAATGTGCATATAGTTCTATGTCATTTTATCACATGTATGAATTTTTGTAACCAGCACTGCAATCAAAGTACAGAATTATTGTCACCACAAAAATCTCCCTCATGTTAATCCTTCATGATCGTACCTACCTCCTCCCATTCATCATCCCTAACCCCTGGCAACCACTAATTTGTTTTCCATATGTATAATTTTATAATTTCAAGAATGTTATATAAATGGAATCATGCAGTATGTGACCTTTTGAGATTGGCTTTTTTCGTTCAGCATAATGCCTTTGAGATCCATCCAAGTTGTATCATTTTTTGTTCCTTTTTATTGATGGGTAGTATTCCAATGGTATGGATGTACCCCAGTTTGTTTAGGCAATCGCCCACTGAAAAATATTTTGTTTCCTCTTTGGGGCTATTACAAATAAAGCTGCTATGAACATTCACATTATGGTTTTTGTACAGACACAAGATTCAGTTCTCTGAAGTAAATAGTCAGGAGTATGGTTGCTGGGTTGTTCTATAAGTGTACGTTTCATTTGTAAGAAACTGCCAAACCATTTTTTCATTGTGGTTGTGCCATTTTAAATTCCCACCAGCAATTTATGAGAGAACCCATTTCTCTGCATCCTTGCCAGTGTTTGGTATAGTCATTATTCTTTACTTCAGCTATTCAAAAATAAGATAGTGATATCTCTCTGTAGTCTTAATTTGCATTTCCCTAGTGGCTAGAGATATTGAATATCTTTTCATGTGCCTATTTGCCATCTGTATATACCTTTTAGTGAAATATCTCTTCATGCCTTTTGCCCATTTTCTAATTGGATTGTGTTTTTTTTACCATTGGGTGTTGAGACTTCTTTATATATCCTTGATTCATGTACTTTGCCATATATATTGCTTGCAAACTTTTCTCCAAGTATACAGCTTGTCTTTTCATCCTCTTAACAGGATCTTCTGCAGAGCAAAAGTTTAAATTTTGGTGAAGTCCAATTTATCAATTTCTTTCTTTTATGAATCATATGTTAGGTATTTTGTCTAAGAACTTTTCACCAAGCTACAGGTCCCAAATATTTTCTCCTATATTTTCTTCTAAAAATGTTATAGTTTACCCATATAGTAAGTCTTAAAATCAGGTGGATTGATTTCTCTCACTTTTTTTAAAGACTGTTTTAGCTATTCTTATTCTTTTACCTTTCTATACAAATTTTAGAATAAACTTGTCTATTTCTACAAAAAAATCTTGCTGGGATTTTAAGTGGAATTGTGTTGAATTACAGATCAATTTGGGGAGAAATAACATTTTCTGTTTAGTCTTTCAATCCATGAACATGGTATATCTCTCCATTTATTTAGATCTTCAATTTCTTTCATTAACATTTTGTAGTTTTCAACATACAACTCCTGTGTAAGTTCTGTTGGATTTATACCTAAATATTTTTTTAAAGTGATCATAAATGGTATGTTTATTATTTCAGTTTCCATGCATTCATTGCTAGTGTATAGCGATATAATTCAGTTTTTTATGTTGAACTTTTATCCTGCAACTTTACTAAGCTCATGTATTCTAGAAGTGTTTTTGTAGATTTATAGGGATTTTCTATATAGGCCATCATGTCATCTGCAAATACTTTTATTCTTTTCAATCTGTATGCCTTCTATTTCCTTTTCTTGCCTTGCTACACTGACTAGGACCTTCAAGTACTATGCTGAATAAGAGTGGTGAGAGTACCAGGTGAGTGTGGATGTCTAGGCTCCCCACTCAGCCTCTGCTGATGGGGATGAGGGAAAGCCATGTTTAGTTTAACTGAATGAGATGATAATCTGTAATAATTATCAAAACATTTTTCTAGGGACTTCCCTGGTGGTCCAGTGGTTAAGAATCCACACTTCTACTATAGGGGCTGCGGTTCAATCCCTGGTCAGGGAACTGGGATCCCACACACCATGCATGCGGCCAAAAGAAAAAAAAATTCTATCCTTCCAGGCTATACCTTTCGTGGTACTTTGGCTAAAGAGAGAAATTTTTTCTTGCCCTATTTTTGCCTTTACCCATTGATATTTCTGGATTGCCAGCTTCTGGACAGCTGTACTGGGTTGCAGCCAGTCTGGGATATAAGGAGGCAAATAGAAAACCCAGGGAACTGTGTGGTTCCTCAAGTTCTGAAGTCTCTGGCTGATCCACCACTTCCCTACATTTTTCAGAACCTTCTTTTCTTTTAAATTTATTTTTGGCTGTATTGGGTCTTCACTGCTGTGCACGGGCTTTCTCTAGTTGTGGCAAGTGGGAGCTACCCTGCATTGCGGTGCACAGGCTTCTCATTGTGGTGGCTTCTCTTGTTGTAGAGCATGGGCTCTAGGCATGCGGGCTTCAGTAGTTGCAGCACATGGACTCAGTAGTTGTGTCACATGGGCCCTAGAGTGCGTGGGCTTCAGTAGTTGTGGCATATGGGCTCTATAGTTGTGGCACGCGGGCTCTAGGGTGCACGGGCTTCAGTAGTTGTGGTTTCTGGGCTCTAGAGTGCAGGCTCAGTAACTGTGGCACACGGGCTTAGTTGCTCCGCAGCATGTGGGATCTTCCCAGACCAGGGATCAAACCCGTGTCCCCTGCACTGGCAGGCAGATTCTTAACCACTGCATCACCAGGAAAGTCCCAAGTTGCCTCCTTTTAAGCTTGGTCTTTGTTCTCTGACATCAGGATTACCCAGCAGAAGTACAGAAAGTTAGGCACCAAGGACCTAGACATGGCTGCCAAATGCCACCTCCTTCTCTGGAACTTCCTATTGCCAGCCCTGTCCTCTCATCATATCACATCTATACCTTAGTGTGATTTTCTATTTATTCTACCTATAATACAGACAAGCTGGGAAGCCCTTTATGCCTTGGAGATCTGGCTTGGACACTGCCAATTCCATAGCCTTTGAAAGTCTGGAGTTTTCCCATGAATTCTGCTAATTTCCAAGCACTAATAAAAAGAAGACGTCATTCTGAGGGTGTGACACAGATGGGAGAAAGTGTACACATCTTCAGCACACAGCTCCATGAGCTTTCGCACACTGAATACACCTGTGAAACCAGTACCCAGGTCAGGAAGCAACTTATTCCTACTGCTAGTGATTAGCAGAGCTGAGATTCAACACAGCTGTCTGGCTCCAGAGCCATAGTCCAGAACCACTAAGTTGTGCTGCCAAAAATATGGAGACTGGAGAAGGAGTCTGAATCAAAGTTCTGGAAGAATCACCTCCACGTGGTTCTTTGTATGTAACTTCTATGTGCTCTTTTGTTTATATCTTCCCACTTGCCTCTCAGAACCCAGGGAGAGAGTGTGAGGCTCAGAGCCAGGAAGGGGCTAGCCCAAGGGCCACAGCGGGAAGGGCAAAGTAGGGTTTGAGCCCAGACTAAATCAATGTCCTCTCATTTTACATGGGGGAAACTGAGGCCAGGAGGGGCTGAGTTACACTGCCCCTCCCTCCAGTAAACCCGGCACAGGGTTTTGCTCATGGATGGGGTTAATGTGTCCTTAGAGTCCATGTCTGGACTGGATGATGAGGCACTTGACCCTTCAGACTCCCTGGTTGAGCCTGGGACCTTGGCTGCACTTGTGCTGGTGACAGGAGATCACCAGAGACTCAGGCAGAAGCTGTAGGTGGAAGAGAGGACAGTAAGAGGATGTGTGCAACACACGGTGAGCAGGGCAGAGGCCTCCGTATATTTGGGGTCCAAAGGGGGATGACCTTTGGGCTTGACCTTCAGGGACAGCCCACAATAGCCTTGGCACTTCCTGCACTTTCCCATCATAATATTTATCGTACATTATTGTGGGTGCAGAAAGCTCCTTGAACAAGGACACAGTGATGGCCATCATCTGTTCCTCCTCTAAGTCTTCAGTGCAGCCCTTAAAGAAGTGAGTAAACTATGTTCTTCCAGAAGTGGTAAGTGGCTGAGTGTCCCAGAGGCAGTTCCTTGCTAGATCTACCATAAAAGGTGTCATAAGCACTGAATTCCCTAAGGAACAGAGACACAGTCACTAGGACTTAAGCAGACAGATTTTTCCCTGAATGAAATATGACTTTAATTTGCACAATATGCTCATTTATATTAATAATATCTGAATGAGAAGTGCAATAATAAGTCCCTAATGCTAACCTGGGGCAAAAATCTAATACAAATTAAATTGGCTCTGTTCCTAGGAATTTTAGTATATTGCATGGTGATTTTTTAGCCAAAATTGTGCACAGCATAGCTGATAAATATTTTAATTAAGATCAGAATGGGACAATAGAAAATTGTTGGTTTTCTCCAGTAATGAGCAAACAAATGCCTTCCCAATAAAAGTAGGTTTCCAACAGACATCTGAATGAACAAGGCTCTATCTTCTGTGGAACAAGATAGCAGGCCTACCCAGAAGGTTGTGAGGCCTTGAAATGCTGATGTCTCCAAAATCTACCCCATGAATGTCCTTTTGACTGCAGAGGCATTTTTGGCCTTTGGAGGAAACCTAGATATGGGCAACCAGTCATTTTCTTCTCTATTATACCCCAACATGGAGAAACTCTCCCACTCACAATCTTGAACAGGCAGCCAACTATGTGATTGTGTCTTTGCTCACAGATGGTTGAAACAAATGTAGATACTTGTACCAAACGGGGTCAGTCCCAAGGGTACATGAACATAGGGAGCTGAGCTAGAAGGACAAGTGGTCTTGGGGTCTGAGGGAACCCCCTGAGGGCTGCCATGATGCTCACTGTGAACCTCAGTGAATGGAAAGAACTCCAAGTCTGCAGGGCTGGCAACTGTAGCAGTCAACACAGCAGAGAGTGGAAACCATGAGGATCCAAATGGCAGAGAGAAATGAGAGTCATTAAAATCTCCCAGAGTGCTTAAAATAAACCCTCCTTTTCATAATCTAGTTTGAGCAGTTTTCTATTCCTTGCTAACCAACAACTCCAAGATAGGGTGGACTAGGAAGATGCGGAGTTTGCGTCTCCTCACAACTAGGGCACCTACCAGGCACTGGTGGGGGAACCACAGACACCTAAGGAAGTACTCCTGAGTGACGAGGTAGGACGTTTGCATGGGGGGAAGGGGAGAGGAGAAGTGGAGGCGGGTGGGGGGGGGGGGGGGGGGGGGGGGGGGGGGGGAGGGGTTCCCACACCCAGAGGGGCCAACCCATGGTGAGGGAATTTAACAGGGATGGGGAGAGACCCTCGGGAGATTGGAGGAAAGGAAGAAAATGGCTCTAGCATTTGCCCTGCCCACTTGGGCCCTGGGGAACATGCTGAGGTCCTGGGCCTAATCCTCCACCCTCTGAGGATCCCTTCAGCCGTGCTGTGCCTAAGCCCCACCCCTGCACCCCCACCCAGAGCCTTACCTCCAATCCGGACTCCACACTTCAAGGCCCCCTCAGGCTCCCTGCACTGGCAGGCAGACCCCCAACCACTGTGCCACCAGGGAAGCCCTCATTTACATTTTTATTTTTCTAATAAATTTTTTATTTTTCTAACATTATTTTACTCTTTAGTTTTCTAATATTATTTTACTCTTTATTATTATTCTGCCCCTTTTGGCTTGTTCCCCCCAACTTTTTTTTTTCTGTTGTGATTCCGTTTTACCTTGTTGTTGTTGTTTCACTTACATTTTTATTTTTTCTAATAACTTTTTTATTTTTCTAATTTTATTTTATTTTTTATTCACTGTTATTGTACTGCTCCTTTTGTTCTCTCTTTTGCCATACCGTGAGGCTTACGGATTCTTGGTTCCCAGGCCAGGGGTCGGGCCTGAGCTCCTGTGGGGGGAGCATTGAGTCCAAACCACTGGACTAACAGACAACCTCAGACCCCAGGGAATATTAATGGGAGTTAGGTCTCCCGGAGGTACTCATCTCAGCACCAAGACCCAGCTCTACCCAACTGCTTGCAAACACCAGTGCTGGATGCCTCAGGCCAAACAATCCATAAGATAGGAACACAGCCCCACCCATCAAAAAAAAAAAAGAGAGATGACAAAAAAATATGTTACAGACGAAGGAGCAAGGTAAAAACCTACAAGACCAAATAAATGAAGAGGAAACAGGCAACCTACCTGAAAAAGAATTCAGAGTAATGACAGTAAAGATGATCCAAATCTTGGAAATAGAATGGAGGCACAGATCAAGAAAATACAAGAAATGTTTAACAAAGACCTAGAAGAACTAAAGAACAGACAAACAGTAATGAATAACACAATAAGTGAAATGAAAAATACACTAGGAGGAAACAACACCAGAATAACTGAGGTGGAGGAGTGAATAAATGAGCTGGAAGACAGAATGGTAGAAATAACTGCTGAGGAGCAGAATAAAGAAAAAAGAATGAAAAGAAATGAAGACACTCTCAGAGACCTCTGGGACAACATTAAATGCACCAACATTCTATTTATAGGGATCCCAGAAGAAGAAGAGAAAGAGAAAGGGTCTGAGAAAATACTTGAAGAGATTATAGTCAAAAACTTCCCTAACGTGGGAAAGGAAATAGCCACCCAAGTCCAGGAAGTGCAGAGAGGCCTGTACAGGTTAAACCATAGGAGAAACACACCAAGATACATATTAATCAAACTAACAAAATCAAATTCAAAGAAAAAAATTAAAAGCAGCAAGGGAAAAGCAACAAATAATATACAAGGGAATCACCATGAGGTTATCAGCTGATTTTTCAGCAGAAACTCTGCAAGCCAGAAGGGAGTGGCAGGATATATTTGAAGTAATGAAAGGGAAAAAGCTACAACCAACAATACTCTACCAAGCAAGGCTCTCATTCAGATTCGACAGAGAAATAAAAAGCTTTATACACAAGCAAAAGCTAAGAGAATTCAGCACCACCAAACCAGGCCTACAACAAATGTTAAAGGAATTTCTCTAGGCGGGAAACACAAGAGAAGAAAAAGATCCACAAAAATAAACTCAAAACAATTAAGAAAATGGTAAGAGGAGCATACATATCAGTAATTACCTTAAATGTGAATGGATTAAAGGCTCCAACCAAAAGACACAGACTGGCTGAATGGATACAAAACCAAGACCAATATATATGCTGTCTACAAGAGACCCACTTCAGACCTAGGAACACATATAGACTGAAAGTGAGGGGATGGAAAAAGATATTCCATGCAAATAGAAAACAAAAGAAAGCTAGAGTAGCAATACTCATATCAGATAAAATAGACTTTAAAATAAAGACTGAGATAAGGAAGGACACTACATAATGATCAAGGGATCAATCCAATAAGAAAACATAAGAATTATAAATATGTATGCACCCAACATAGGAGCACATCTCAATAGATAAGTCAAATGCTAACAGCCATAAAAGGGGAAATCGACAGTAACAAACTAATAGTTGGGGACTTTAACACCTCACTTACACCAATGGACAGATCATCCAGACAGAAAATTAATAAGGAAACACAAGCTTTAAATGACACAACAGACCAGATAAATTTAATTGATATTTATAGGACATTCCACCCGAAAGCAGAAGAATACACTTTCTTCTCAAGGGCATGTGGAACAGTCTCCAGGATGGATCACATCTTAGGTCACAAATCAAGCCTCATAAAATTTAAGAAAATTGAAATCGTATCAGGCATCTTTTCCGAACAAAATGCTATGAGATTAGAAATCGATTACAGGAAAAAAAACTGTAAAAAGCACAAATACATGGAGGCAAACAGCACCCGGCTAAATAACCAAGAGATGACTGAAAGAGGAAATTTTAAAATACCTAGAAACAAATGACAATGAAAACACAGTGACCCAAAACCTATGGGATTCAGCAAAAGCAGTTCTAAGAGGGAAGATTATAGTAATTCAATCTCACCTCAAGAAACAAGAAAAAAAAAAAAAAAAAAAAAAAAAAAAAAAAAGAAACAAGAAAAATCTCAAATAAACAATCTAACCTTACACCTAAAGCAACTAGAAAAAGAAGAACAAACAAAACCCAAAGGTAGTATAAGGAAAGAAATCCTAAAGATCAGAGCAGAAATAAATGAAATAGAAACAAAGAAAACAACAGCAAAGATCAACAGAACTAAAAGCTGGTTCTTTGCAAAGATAAACAAAATTGATAAATCTTTAGCCAGACTTACCAAGAAAAAAAAGGGAGAGGACTCAAATCAATAAAATTAGAAACGGAAAAGGACAAGTAACAACTGACACTGCAGAAATACAAAACATCATAAGAGACTACTACAAGCAACTCTATGCCAATAAAATGGACAACCTGGAAGAAATGGACAAATTCTTGGAAAGGTACAACTTTCCAAGACTGAACCAGGAAGAATTAGAAAATATAAACAGATGAATCACAAGTAATGAAATTGAAACCATAATTAAAAACCTTCCAGGGCTTCCCTGGTGGCGCAGTGGTTGAGAGTCCGCCTGCCGATGCAGGGGACATGGGTTCGTGCCCCGGTCTGGGAAGGTCCCACATGCCGTGGAGTGGCTGGGCCCGTGAGCCATGGCCACTGAGCCTGCACGTCCGGAGCCTGTGCTCCGCAACGGGAGAGGCCACAACAGTGAGAGGCCTGCGTACCGCAAAAAAAAAACCTTCCAATAAGCAGAAGTACAGGACCAGATGCCTGCACAGGTAAATTCTATCAAACATTTAGAGAAGAGCTAACACTTAAGCTTCTCAAACTCTTCCAAACAATTGCAGAGAGAGGAACACTCCCAAACTTGTTCTACGAGGCCACCAGCACCCTGATACCAAAACCAAACAAAGATATCACAAAAAAAGAAAATTACAGGCCAATATCACTGATTAAAATAGACGCAAAAATCCTCAAAAAAATACTACCAACCAGAACCCAGCAACACAACCAGTGTCCTTGTCCCCATGGTGAGCCACAGCCACCATCAACCTCTTCAGCAGACCCTCCAACACTAGCAGAAATCAACAGAGAACACCAGCCCAAATGCCAAGTCTGTTCATGCCATCTCTAGTCTTCCTTATTGCCCTGGCTCAGCTACTCTGATCCAAGTAAGAAAGAAGACCACTGGCCGTGTGGATGACAAGATCTTGATGCTCCAGCCAGACATCAGGGCTGTGCCTCTGAGGTTGGAGAGCCAAGTTCAGGACACTGGTCCACAAGAGACTTACCAGCTCCACGTAATATCAAATGGCGAAAATCTCCCGGGGATCTCCATCTCAATGCCAAGACCCAGCTCCACTCAACGACAAGCAAGCTACAGTGCTGGACACCCTATGCCAAACAACTAGCAAGACAGGAACACAACCCCACCCATTACCACAGAGGCTGCCTAAAATCATAATAAGGCCACAGACACCCCAAAACACACCACCAGACGTGGACCTGCCCACCAGAGAGACAAGACCCAGCCTCATCCACCAGAACACAGGCACTACTCCCCTCCACCAGGAAGCCTACACAACCCATTGAACCAATCTTAGCCACTGGGGGCAGACACCAAAAACAACGGGAACTATGAACCTGCAGCCTGCAAGACGGAGACCCCAAACACAGTAAGTTAAGCAAGATAAGAAGACAGAGAAACACACAGCAGATGAAGGAGCAAGGCAAAAACCCACCAGACCTAATAAAAGAAGAGGAAATAGGCAGTCTACCTGAAAAAGAATTCAGAATAATGATAGTAAAGATGATCCAAAATCTTGGAAATAGAAAAGGGAAAATACAAGAAATGTTTAATAAGGACCTAGAAGAACTAAAGAGCAAACAAACAGTGATGAACAACACAATAAATGAAATTAAAAATTCTCTGGAAGGGATCAATAGGAGAATAACTGAGGCAGAAGACTAGATAAGTGACCTGGAAGATAAAATAGTGGAAATAACTACTGCAGAGCAGAATAAAGAAAAAAGAATGAAAATACTTGAGGACAGTCTCAGAGACCTCTAGGACAACATGAAACACACCAACATTCGAATTATAGGGGTCCCAGAAGAAGAAGAGAAAAAGAAAGGGTCTGAGAAAATATTTGAAGAGATTTATACTTGAAAACTTCCCTAATATGGAAAAGGAAATAGTTAATCAAGTCCAGGAAACACAGAGAGTCCTATACAACATAAATCGAAGGAGAAACACGCCAAGACACATATTAATCAAACTATCAAACATTAAACACAAAGAAAAAAATATTAAAAGCAGCAAGGGAAAAACAACAAATTATATACAAGGGAATCCCCATAAGGTTAACAGCTGATCTTTCAGGATGAACTCTGCAAGCCAGAAGGGAGTGGCAAAACATACTTAAAGTGATGAAGGAGAAAAACCTACAACCAAGATTACTCTACCCAGCAAGGATCTCATTCAGATTTGATGGAGAAATTAAAACCTTTACAGACAGGAAAAAGCTAAGAGAATTCAGCACCACCAAACCAGCTTTACAACAAATGCTAAAGGAACTTCTCCAGGCAGGAAAAACAAGAGAAGAAAAAGACCGACAAAAACAAACCCAAAACAATTAAGAAAATGGTAATAGGAGCATACATATCAGTAATTACCTTAAGTGTGAATGGATTAAAGGCTCCAACCAAAAGACACAGACTGGCTGAATGGATACAAAACCAAGACCAATATATATGCTGTGTACAAGAGACCCACTTCAGACCTAAGGACACATACAGACTGAAAGTGAGGGGATGGAAAAAGATATTCCATGCAAATAGAAATCAAAAGAAAGCTGGAGTAGCAATTCTCATATCAGACAAAATAGACTTTAAAATAAAGACTATTACAGGAGACAAGGACACTATATAATGATCAAGGGATCAATCCAAGAAGATACAACAATTGTAACTATTTATGTGCCCAACATTGGAGCACCTCAATACATAAGGCAAATACTAAGAGCCATAAAAGGGGAAATTGACAGTAGCACAGTCATAGTAGAGGACTTTAACACCCCACTTTCAGCAATGGACAGATCATCCAAAATGAAAATAAATAAGGAAACACAAGCTTTAAATGATACATTAAACAAGAGGGACTTAATTGATATTTATAGGACATTCCATCCAAAAACAACAGAATACACATTCTTCTCAAGTGCTCATGGAACATTCTCCAGGATAGATCATATCTTGGGTCACAAATCAAGCCTTGTTAAATTTAAGAAAACTGAAAACATATCAAGTATCTTTTCCTATGAGACTAGATATCATTAAAGGAAAAAATCTGTAAAAAGTAAAAACACACGGAGGCTAAACAATACACTACTTAATAACCAAGAGATCACTGAAGAAATCAAAGAGGAAATCGAAAAATACCTAGAGACAAATGAGAATGAAAACACGACAATCCAAAACCTATGGTATGCAGGAAAAGCAGTTCTAAGAGGGAAGTTTATAGCTATACAAGCCTACCTCAAGAAACAAGAAAAATCTCAAGTAAACAATCTAACCTTACACCTAAAGGAACTAGAGTAAGAAGAACAAACAAAACCCAAAGTTAGCAGAAGGAAAGAAATCATAAAGATCAGGGCAGAAATAAATGAAAAAGAAATGAAGGAAACGAGAGCAAAGATGAGTAAAACTAAAAGCTAGTTCTTTGAGAAGATAAACAAAATCGATAAACCATTAGCCAGACTCATCAAGAAAAAAAGGGAGAAAACTCATATCAGTAGAATTAGAAATGAAAAGGGAGAAGTAACAACTGACACTGCAGAAATACAAAGGATCGTGAGAGATTACTACAAGCAACTATATGCCAATAAAATGGACAACCTGGAAGAAATGGACAAATTCTTAGAAATGCACAACGATCTGAGGCTGAACCGTGAAAAAATAGAAAATATGAACAGACCAATCACAAGCACTGAAATTGAAACTGTGATTAAAAATCTTCCAACAAACAAAAGTCCAGGACCAGATGGCTTCACAGGCAAATTCTATCAAACATTTAGAGAAGAGCTAACACCCATCCTTCTCAAACTCTTCCAAAATATAGCAGAGGGAGGAACACTCCCAAACTCATTCTACGAGGCCACCACCACCCTCATACCAAAACCAGACAAAGATATCACAAAGAAAGAAAACTACAGGCCAATATCACTGATGACTTTTGATGCAAAAATCCTCAACAAGGGCTTCCGTGGTAGCGCAGTGGTTGAGAGTCCACCTGCCAATGCAGGGGACATGGGTTCGTGCCCCAGTCTGGGAAGATCCCAGATGCCGCAGAGTGGCTATAATATAGGCAAATCAATCAATGTGATACACCATATTAACAAATTGAAGGAGAAAAACCATATGACCATCTCAATAGATGGAGAGAAAGCTTTCGACAAAATTCAATGCCGATTTATGATAAAAACCCTCCAGAAAGTAGGCATAGAGGGAACCTTCCTCAACATAATATAGGCCGTATATGACAAACCCACAGCCAACATCGTCCCCAATGGTGAAAAACTGAAACCATTTCCACTAAGATCAGGAACAAGACAAGGTTGCCCACTCTCACCACTATTATTCAACATAGCTTTGGAAGTTTTGGCCACAGCAATCAGAGAAGAAAAAGAAATAAAAGGAATCCAAATAGGAAAAGAAGAAGTAAAGGTGTCACTGCAGATGACATGATACTATTTATAAAGAATCCTAAAGATGCCAGTGGAAAACTACTAGAACTAATCAATGAATTTGATAAGGTTGCAGGATACAAAATTAATGCACAGAAATCTCTCACATTCTTATACACTAAAAATGAAAAATCAGACACAGAAATTAAGGAAACACTCCCATTTACCACTGCAACAAAAAGAATAAAAAACCTAGGAAGAAACCTACCTAAGGAGGCAAAAGAGCTGTACTCAGAAAACACTGATGAAAGAAATCAAAGATGACACAAACAGGTGGAAAGATATACCATGTTTCTGGATTGGAAGAATCAATATTCTGAAAATGACTATACTACCCAAAGCAATCTACAGATTCAGTGCAATCCCTATCAAATTACCAATGGCATTTTTCACAGAACTAGAACAAAAAATTTTACCATTTGTATGGAAACACAAAAGACCCCGAATAGCCCAGGCGATCTTGAGAAAGAAAAATGGAGCTGCAGGAATCAGGGTCCCTAACTTCAGACTCCACTACAAAGCTACAGTAATCAAGACAATATGGTACTGGCACAAAAAGAGAAATACAGATCAATGGTACAGGACAGAAAGCCCAGAGATAAACCCACACACATATGGGCACCTAATTTACAACACAGGTGCAGGAACATACAATGGAGAAATGGCAGCCTCTTCAATAAGAGGCTGGGATACCTGGACAGCTACATGTAAAAGAATGAAATTAGAACACTCCCCAACACCATACATAAAAAATAAACTCAAAATGGATTAAAGACCTAAATGTAAGACCAGACACTATAAAACTCTTAGAGGAAAACACAGGAAAAACACTCTTTGACGTAAACGACGGCGAGGTATTTTATGACCGACCTCCTAGAGTAGCGACAATAAAAACAAAAATAAGCAAATGGGACCTAATGAAATTTAAAAGGTTTTGCATAGCAAAGGAAACCATAAACAAGACAAAAAGACAACCCTCAGAATGGGAGAAAATATTTGCAAATGAAGCAACAAAGGATTTATCTCCAAAATATACAAACAGCTCATGCAGCTCAATATCAAAAAAACAAACAACCCAATCAAAAAATAGGCAGAAGACCTAAATAGACATTTCACCAAAGAAGACATACAGATGGCCAAGAGGCACATGAGAAGTTGCTCAACATCACTAATTATTAGAGAAACGCAAATCAAAACCTCAATGAGGTATCACCTCACACTGATCACAATGGCCATCATCAAAAAGCCTACAAACAATAAATGCTGGAGAGGGTGTGGAGAAAAGGGAGCCGTCTTGCACTGTTGGTGGGAATGTAAACTGATACAGCCACTGTGGAGAACAGTATGGAGGTTCCTTAAAAATCTAGAAATAGAACTACCATGTGACCCAGCAATCCCACTACTGGGCGTATACCCTGAGAAAACCATAATTCAAAAAGAGTCATGTACCAAAATGTTCACTGCAGCTCTATTTACAATAGCCAGGACATTGAAGCAACCTAAGTGTCCATCAACAGATGAATGGATAAAGAAGATGTGACACATATATACAATGGAATATTACTCAGCCATAAAAAGAAACGAAATTGAGCTATTTGTAGTGAGGTGGATGGACCCAGAGTCTGTCATACAGTGTGAAGTAAGTCAGAAAAAGAAAAACAAATACCGTATGCTAACACATATATATAGAATCTAAGGGGGGAAAAAAAAGGTCATGAAGAACCTAGGGTAAGACGGGAATAAAGACACACACCTACTAGAGAATGGACTTGAGGATATGGGGAGAGGGAAGGGTAAGGTGTGACAAAGTTAGAGAGTGATGTGGACATATATACACTACCAAACATAAGACAGATAGGTAGTGGGAAGAAGCTGCATAGCACAGGGAGATCAGCTCGGTTGTTTGTGACCACCTAGAAGGGTGGGATAGGGAGGGTGTGGGGGAGGGAGACACAAGAGGGAAGAGATATGGGAACAGATGTATATGTATAAATGATTTGCTTTGTTTTAAAGCAGAAACTAACACACCACTGTAAAGCAATTATACTCCAATAAAGATGTTAAAAAAAAAATTAGAAATAGTACTACCATATGATCCAGCAATCCCACTACTGGGCATATACCCTGAGAAGACCATAATTCAAAAAGTCACATGTACCCCAATGTTCACTGCAGCACTATTTACAATAGCAAGGACATGGAAACAACCTAAATGTCCATCGACGGATGAATAAAGAAGATGTGGTACATATACATAATGGAATAGTACTCAGCCATAAAAAGGAACGAAACTGGGTCATTTGTAGTGAGGTGGATGGACCTACAGTCTGTCATACAGAGCGAAGTAAATCAAAAAGAGAAAAACAATATCGTATATTAATGCATATATGTGGAATCTAGAAAAATGGTACAGATGAACCTATTTGCAGGGCAGGAATAGAAACACAGATGTAGAGAACAGATGTGTGGACACAGTGGGGAAGGGGAGGGTGGGATGAATTGGGAGATTAGGTTTAACATAAGTACACTACCATGTGTAAAATAGATAGCTAGTGGAAACCTGCTGTATTATACACGGAGCTCAGCTTGGTGCTCTGTGATGACCTAGATGGGTGGGATGGGGGTGGGGAGGGAGGACCAAGAGTGAGGCAATGTATGTATACATAGAGTTGTTTCACTTCATTGGACTGCAGAAACTAACACATTGTAAAGCAAACTATAATCCAATAAATTCAAAATAAAAAAAGGAAGTAGCAGCACAGGTCATATGATTTCCTGCCAAGATTCTTAACTTCACTCCTGGTTAAGAACTGTACCAATGTCTTGGATGAAGGCAGAGGTGATATCCTGAGGAAAACTGTGGAGAATGTGAAAGTAACAGGATCAGCAAGAACAAAATGAAAGAATCAGTAGCCAAATAACTGGAAATCTGGTAAATCCAACAAGAAAAAGATCAATACGGAGGAAGGTGAAGACCCATGCTTGGACTGTGGAAAAGACAAAAAATTAAGCAGACATTTCAGGATGAGTAGCAGTAGTGGAGAACTGATCTAAGAGTAACACACATTGAAATAACTGAGGGCATTTATTTGAAAAACATGTCCAATACGTGCAAGCTCATGAATTCGGCAACCACTATATGCCCCTACTGTATTAGGTGCTATACGACCATACATCAAAATTTTACTGTGGCCTTCCTAATATCTAATAAATATAGAAGGCCTCCTTTTCAGCAAAGTGCTCCACAATTGTACTCTTTTGGCTCGGTATAAGGTTCAAAAGAAGGGCTGATTCTTTTATAGCAAGCAGAAGATGGCAGAATCAGGAGTCTGTGAGAAAGGAAGAGGAAAGAGAGTGTGCTGTACAAAGTTCTTGCCACCATGTGGCAGGAGAAACACGTCTGGCAGAATCCTAAGGTGCATCTCTTCACTAAATGTGCACAAGCATCCCAGGGTCTGAGCATCTAAAACTCCCATCACAGCAGCAAATTCTAAGCAGGATACTTATTTTCTAATGTGACCCAGTAAGTCAACAGGGCCCCAAGACACTGAATAAGTTGGATGAAAGTGAAATTCTTTCTTTCTTCATAAAGTCCTTGACTTTGTTCTCTTTTGCACTTGAAATGAGAGAATTATGACAAACCGACTCACAACAAGGAAAGTATATGGTTTTACAGGAGAGGCAAAACCTAGAGAAGCTCAGAACTAGACGGAAATTCAGAGATGAACTAGGGTAGCCCCTTCATTTGACCCCAAGCTATCCAAATTCAAAATGCTTAACATAGCTTAGAATTGTTGAGCTGGCTCCAGAACATTCTAGAATATGTCTCCTGCCTCATCACCCTTCATCCCCCACACCCCTACCTTCCCCTCCACCATGCTTACCACATACCTTACCATTACTCACAGAGAAACCTAGAACAAGGGTATCAAATTCTAATGGCGGAGGGGCCACGCAGAGGATATACATGAGTAAAGTGAGCCAGATGGGGCCTGTGGTGATCTAGGGAAGGTTCCCCCAACACGGGAGAACAGCCACCACTTAGCCAACTCTACTACACAGATATGCAGTCCACCATGGCCAGATGTTCTTCAAGAGAAGCCCAAAACCTAGCTTTTTATGTGAAATCTCCTTTTATTTTTTTATTTTTTTATACAGCAGGTTCTTATTAGTCATCAATTTTAAACACATCAGTGTATACATGTCAATACCAATCGCTCATTTCAACACACCACCATCCCCACCCCTACGTGGTTTTCCCCCCTTGCTGTCCATGCATTTGTTCTCTACATCTGTGTCTTAACTTCTGCCCTGCAAACCAGTTCATCTGCACCATTTTTCTAGGTTCCACATACATGCATTAATATACGATATTTGTTTATCTCTTTCTGACTTACTTCACTCTGTATGACAGTCTCTAGATCCATTCACATCTCTATAAATGCCTCAATTTCGTTCCTTTTTATGGCTGAGTAATATTCCATTGTATATACGTACCACATCTTCCTTATCCATTCGTCTGTCGATAGGCATTTAGGTTGCTTCCATGACCTGACTATTGTAAATAGTGCTGCAATGAACACTGGGATGCGTGTGTCTTTTTGAATTATGGTTTTCTCTGGGTATATGCTCAGTAGTGGGATTTCTGGATCATATGGTAATTCCATTTTTAGTTTTTTAAGGAACCTCCATACTGTTCTCCATAGTGGTTGTATCAATTTACATTCCCACCAACAGTGCAAGAGGGTTCCCTTTTCTCCACACCCTCTCCAGCATTTGTTGTTTGTAGATTTTCTGGTAATGCCCATTCTAACTGGTGTGAGGTGATACCTCATTGTAGCTTTGATTTCCACTTCTCTAATAATTAGTGATGTTGACCAGCTTTTCGTGAGCTTCTTGGCCATCTGTATGTCTTCTTTGGAGAAATGTCTATTTAGGGTCTTCTGCCCATTTTTGTTGTTGAATAATAATGGTGTGAGTGGACATCCTTGTCTTGTTCCTGATCTTAGAGGAAACACTTTCAGTTTTCCACCATTGAGAATGATATTTGCTGTGGGTTTGTCATATATGGCCTTTATTATATTGAGGTGGGTTCCCTCTTTGCCCACTTTCTGGAGAGTTTTTATCATAAATGGGTGTTGAATTTTGTCAAAAGCTTTTTCTGCATCTACTGAGATGATCATATGGTTTTTCTTCTTCAGTTTGTTAATATGGTGTATCACACTGATTGATTTGCATATACTGAAGAATCCTTGCATCCCTGGGATAAATCCCACTTGATCATGGTGTATGATCCTTTTAATGTGTTGTTGGATTCTGTGTGCTAGTATTTTGTTGAGGATTTTTGCATCTATATTCATCAGTAATGTTGGTCTGTAATTTTCTTTTTTTGTAGTATCTTTGTCTGGTTTTGGTATAAGGGTGATGGTGGCCTCATAGAATGAGTTTGGTAGTGTTCCTTCCTCTGTAGGTTTTTGGAAGATTTTGAGAAGGATGGGTGTCAGCTCTTCTCTAAATGTTTGATAGAATTCACCTGTGAAGCCATCTGGTCCTGGAGTTTTGTTTGTTGGAACATTTTTAATCACAGTTTCATTTTCATTACTCGTGATTGGTCTGTTCATATTTTCTATTTCTTCCTGGTTCAGTCTTGGAAGGTTACACCTTTCTAAGAATTTGTCCATTTCTTCCAGGTTGCCCATTTTGTTGGCACAGAGTTGCTTGTAGCAGTCTCTTAGGATGTTTTGTATTTCTGCGGTGTCCGATGTAACTTCTCCTTTTCCATTTCTAATTTTATTGATTTGAGTCCTCTCCGTCTTTTTCTGGATGAGTCTGGCTAATGGTTTATCAGTTTTGTTTATCTTCTCAAAGAAGAAGCTTTTAGTTTTATTGATCTTTGTTATTGTTTTCTTTGTTTCTATTTCATTTATTTCTGCTCTGGTCTTTATGATTTCATTCCTTCTGCTAACTTTGGGTTTTGTTTGTTCTTCTTACTCTAGTTCCTTTAGGTGTAAGGTTAGATTGTTTACTTGAGATTTTTCTTGTTTCTTGAGGTAAGCTTGTATAGCTATAAACTTCCCTCTTAGAACTGCTTTTCCTGCATACCATAGGTTTTGGATTGTCGTGTTTTTATTCTCATTTGTCTCTAGGTATTTTTTGATTTCCTCTTTGATTTCTTCAGTGATCTCTTGGTTATTAAGTAGTGTATTGTTTAGCCTCCATGTGTTTGTGTTTTTTACATTTTCTTTTCCCTGTAATTCATTTCTAATCTCATAGCATTGTGGTCAGAAAGGATGCTTGATATGATTTCAATTTGCTTAAATTTACTGACGCTTGATTTGTGACCCAAGACGTGATCTATCCTGGAGAATGTTCTGTGCGCACTTGAGAAGAAAGTGTAATCTGTTGTTTTTGGATGGAATGTCCTATAAATATCAATTAAATCTATCTGGTCTATTGTGTCATTTAAAGCTTCTATTTCCTTATTTATTTTCACTTTGGATGATCCGTCCATTGGTGTAAGTGAGGTGCTAAAGTCCCCCATTATTACTGTGTTACTGTCGACTTCATCTTTTACAGCTGTTAGCAGTTGCCTTATGTATTGAGGTGCTCCTATGTTGGGTGCATATATATTTATAATTGTTATATCTTCTTCTTGGATTGATCCCTTGATCATTATGTAGTGCCCTGCATTGTCTCCTGTAACATTCTTTATTTTACAGTCTATTTTATCTGATATGAGTATTGTTATTCCAGCTTTCTTTTGATTTCCATTTCCATGGAACATCTTTTTCCATTCCCTCACTTTCAGTCTGTATGTGTCCCTAGGTCTGAAGTGGGTCTCTTGTAGACAGCATATATATGGGCCTTGTTTTTGTATCCATTCAGCAAGCCTGTGTCTTTTGATTGGAGCATTTAATCCATTCATGTTTAAGGTAATTATCGATATGTATGTTCCTATGACCATTTTCTTAATTGTTTGGTGTTTGTTTTTGTAGGTCCTTTTCTTCTCTTGTGTTTCCCACTTAGAGAAGTTCCTTTAGCATTTGTTGTAGAGCTGGTTTGGTGGTGCTGAATTCTCTTAGCTTTTGCTTGTCTATAAAGCTTTTGATTTCCCCATTGAATCTGAATGAGATCCTTGCCTGGTAGAGTAATCTTGGTTGTAGGTTCTTCCCTTTCATCACTTTAAGTATATCATGTCACTCCCTTCTGGCTTGTAGAGTTTCTGCTGAGGAATCAGCTGTTGACCTTATGGGAGTACCCTTGGATGGTATTTGTCATTTTTCCCTTGCTGCTTTCAATAATTTTTCTTTGTCTTTAATTTTTGCCAATTTGATTACTATGTGTCTTGGCGTGTTTCTCCTTGGGTTTATCCTGTATGGGACTCGCTGCGCTTTCTGGACTTCGGTGGCTATTTCCTTTCCCATGTTAGGGAAGTTTTCGACTATAATCCCTTCAATTATTTTCTCTGGCACTTTCTCTCTCTCTTCTCCTTCTGGGACCCCTATAATGCGAATGCTGTTGCGTTTAATGTTGTACCGGAGGTCTCTTAGGCTGTCTTCATTTCTTTTCATTCTTTTTCTTTATTCTTTTCCTCAGCAGTGCATTCCACCATTCTGTCCTCCAGGTCACTTATCCATTTCTCTGCCTCAGTTATTCCGCTATTGATTCCTTCCAGTGTAGTTTTCATTTTAGTTATTGTATTGTTCATATCTGTTTGTTTGTTCTTTAATTCTTCTAGGTCTTTGTTAAACATTTCTGGCATCTTCTCGATCTTTGCCTCCATTCTTTTTCCGAGGTCCTGGATCATCTTCACTATCATTATTCTGAATTCTTTTTCTGGAAGGTTGCCTATCTCCACTTCATTTAGTTGTTTTTCTGGGGTTTTATCTTGTTCCCTCATCTGGTACATAGCCCTCTGCCTTTTCATCCTGTCTATCTTACTGTGAATGTGGTTTTTGTTCCTCACTCAGGCTGCAGGATTGTAGTTCTTGCTTCTGCTGTCTGCCCTCTGCTCTCCTGGCTTTTAAATGAAGAAAATTAAGTTGGATTGTTTTTAAACACTGTACACCAAGCAAAGCCAGATATGGCCCACAGTCTGCTGTATCTGTTTTGGATGATAGACCCCATGAAGGAATCGACAACCCCTCATTGCTCACCACTGGGTGGCCTGTGATGAGTCGGTGTCTCTGAGCCTTGGTCTCTTCATCTATAAAAAGGCTGTTGTAAGAACTAGGTTTATATAGATAAACTACACAGCATGGTGGCTGGCTCAGGCAATTCTCAGTGAGAGACAGCTGCTCACTTCCCTGTACTGTGGAGACACCTGCATGTGGGTGTTGGGAGAATTCTCCACAGCCTTCCACCTGTTCCTTTCCCTACTGTTATGAAAAAATGGCCACTGCTCAAGGCAGTGGAGTGGGATGGTCTTTAATCAATCATCTTTACCCTAAATCAGGATTTTTACCAATCAACAAATTTGGTTTTACATGTTTCCTGGCCTAAGGACAATAAGAATATACACATGCATAATCAAAATAAACAAGGTTTTATCCTTACGAGTAGCATTGAAACAGAAAACATCACAGTTTTGGACAATGAAGGCAGGGTGCTCACTTCAGGCCATGGCTGCAGATGTTTACACTACAACACATGTGCTCAGATCCAATTTACCATGTCCTGCTGGGTGGCCAAGGGCAGAAAGCAGTTGGAAGCTGAGAACATACTCATGTCTTCTCTGCAAAGGTGAGTGGGTCACTGCCTTCAAAAGGACTGAGCTGGGCTGCATTTAGCTGTTGACAACGTAACAGCAGGAAGTAGGGCTAGGGCTTAGGGTCAGGGCAGATGCCACTGGAACTGGGGGAGTCCTTGGAGCACCAGGCTTGTTCACAGACTCCCCGCCTGTCCCCTCCTCACCCGTGACATGGGATGTCTCATAGCAGTGGGACGCTTGAGGTCAGATTCAGGCCTGGGTTATTGGTTGGAATTTCTGTGTTTCATTCTCATTTCTATTTGGTGACGATTTCATATCTGAATCATAACAGGCAGAAAATATTCAAAGATGCATTTTCTGAAGTCCATAAGGATTCTTGTGCAAAGTCATTACAGAGTCAAACAACTGGGGACATCTCAATTCCTGCCAGGCAAAAACATTCTCTAATTTAAAATTTAATAAGTGACACAGAGAACTGATGACCCCTGTAGGCCCACGAGCCCCTAGCACTAAGTCTTCACACAGTAAGCACTCACTCCATACCGGTTATTGAATAAAACTCTTGGCCAGAGGAAATAATGACCCATGATGTAGAGCCAACAGTACAATGAAAACTGAAACTCTCCAAAAGCATGAATTTACTCTTGTATTCTATTTCTTAGTCACCAAAGGTCTTTCTCCATTGGCTTACTCATTCATTCATTCATTTATTCATTCAATAAATGTTTATTGAGCACCCACTATCCTTCAAGCACACCGTTAAATCCTCAGGATAAAAAAGATGATCTTCTACACGCACCCCAATGTTCATAGCAGCACTACTTACAATAACCAAGACATGGAAGCAACCTAAATGTCCATCAACAGATGAATGGATAAAGAATATGTGGTGTATATATACAATGGAATATTACTCAGCCATAAAAAAGAATGAAATAATGCCATTTGCAGCAACATGGATGGACCTAGAGATTATCATACTAAGTGAAATAAGTCAGAGAAAGACAAACATCATACGACTATCACTTACATGTAGAATCTAAAAAAAAATGATACAAATGAAATTATTTCCAAAATAGAAAGAGACTCACAGACATAGAAAATAAACTTACGGTTACCAAAGGGGATAATGGCAGCAGGGGTGCGGGGGGGATAAATGAGGCGTTTTGGAATAACAGATACACACTACTATATATGAAACAGATAAACAATAAGGACCTACTGTATAGCACAAGGAACTATATTCAATATCTTGTAATAACCTATAATGGAAAAGAATCTGAAAAAGAATATATATGTGTGTGTTGTGTGTGTGTGTGTGTAGATACACACACACACACACGTATATGTATAACTGAATCACGCTGCTGTACACCTGAAACTAACAAAACATTGTAAATTAACTATACTTCAATTTTTTAATGGCTTAAAAAGTATTCATTGGGGGAAAAAAAGATGATCTTCAATTAAATCATTATAGCTACTCTGTGAAAATGACGTGGTCTCAGAATGTAACGGCAGCCAGATCATCCACTGTGGACACCAATCCATAAAGCCCATCTGTCTAAAGCAGCAGGTGTGCTAGAAACTGTTTTGCTCTCAATTTTCCTCTGCACTGCACTGACACAGCATAAATGTCACTTGGTTTGCCCAAATTGAAAAACAGCTTAAAAGAGGGAGGGCGCGTTTATGAATTCATCATTCTTTGGGGTTATGAGTTTATTTCATGTCTGAGCTGATGACTCTCGAACCAAAAGCCTTCACCTGCAATATAGCAGTACTGTCCCAGATCAGTCTGTCATTAAGAAGAGTTGATCAGAGGAGTAAATGTGACAAAAACAGGGAACTTTCAGGTATACTATAAACGTCATTTAACCACAGTTTGCATGAAGAGAGCTACAAGGCCAGGGGTAATGCCAATTAAAAGAACAAATATGGAATTCCCTGGCAGTCTAATGGTTAAGACTCTGCGCTTCCACTGCAAGGGGCATGGGTTCGATCCCTGGTCAGAGAACTAAGATGCCACATGCCACGCGGCGTGGTCAAGAAAAAAAGAACAAATAATGCTTGCTGACTCATACAAATCATTTATCACTTTTATTTACCTTGAGTACTTTGTGCCATTCACTGTGCTAAACGTTTTACCTACATTATCTTCTATAATCTTCACAACTCTGTCATTACCTTTCACTTTATACTGAGAAAACTAAGGTCTTTCCAGGGGGTTAAACACCTGCCCAAGGTCACAAAGTTAAGAAAAGATGAAGCTAAAAATCCAAACCCAAATGGTCTGATTCAGAGCCCCAGTTCTGAACCACACTGTTTCTGCAGCTCTGTCATAATCATAACTTCCCTTGAGTGTCACCACCAACCCACGGCAGTCAGAGAGCCTCTACTGCCATGGGGAATGACAACTCAGATCTCATGGGCACCGTGTTACAGGAGAACAGAGCACAGATACACCACCTCTGGCTGGCAGAGACTCTAGGAATCTGGAAAGACCATAGCTCCTACTTTGCAATGTTCTAAGATACTGCAACCGAGACTGAGCTCTGGTCACATGCTCTCTGTTCAACTGAATGCTTTGACTGGTGGCAGCAGCCTCTAGAGAAATGAAATACCAAGCACTAGTCTGAATGTGCCCTGGACCCTCCTGAAACCAGATTCAAAGGGCAGGAGCAGATATCCATGAAAACTGTATTAATAAATACATTTACCTTTTGACCAAATAACCCTACTTTTAGAAATGTGTCCTGATATTCCTGCGCTCATGGAAAGATTATTCTTTGCTGCACTGTCTACAACAACAAGAGTGGAAACAACTCAAGCATCTTTCAAGAAGGTACAGGTTAAATTAATTATGGTAAAGCCCTTTAATGGAATACTGCATAATTGTGAAAAAAAATGATGAAGCCGTGTACTGCTATGTACTGATATAGAAAGGTGTCTAAGATTTATTGTTAAACAAAGAATATAAAATGAGGCACGTCTGCGTATATATGCTTACACTTACCTATTAAATATATTCATTTATGTAAACATAGATAAAATTTACATTTACATAAACTCTAGAAGAATACACAAGAAACTAATAAAAATGGTGACCCGCTGGTGTGTTAGGGGAGGCACAGAATATAGGATAGATAGGGCAAGGTTGACAGTGGCCACTATATATCTTTTCATAACGTTCTGCTTTTTGGACCATGCGACTGGATTACCTATTCAAAAAGGATGACTATCTTGAACCCAGCTAAAGATTATCTGGATGATTTTGGAGATTCAGCTGCAGAGTCTGATCATGAACAAGTGGGTGCCAGAATATATGTACACAGATCTGGGGACCGCCTTCTGTTCCCTGCCACTCCACTGGCTCAGACTGGGAGTATTCTGTATTATTCAGAGTAGGCCAAGCTGCTGTGATAAAGAGATCTACGCATGTAATATTGTGACAGGGTGGAAGTTTGTCTTGCTCATGTACCCAGAAGGGCACTCAAGTCTGCAGGTTGCTCCCCACCTCATGGTCATTCAGACAGTAGGAACTTTTCCACCGGCCTCATTCCCTCAGGCCTTGGTATCACATATATCCAATTGGCAGAAGGGGAACAAGTGTGGAGAGGGCGCACATGGTCCAGTAGCAACAAACATCACTTCTCACATTCTATTGGTGAGAACAAGTCACATGACTACACTCAAGTACAAGGCAAGTTAGGAAATACTCTTTACCTGGGCAACCTCTTTCCAGCTCAATATCTTCTATGGAAGGGGGAAGTGGACAGTTACCCATCTCCAATGCCATCTCTTTCTCCATCACTGAAGGAATTCTGGGAGGGTTACTAGGTGTCATTCACCCAACAAACCTTTCCCAGGAACCCCTGTGTCAGTCCTGCCAGTATAAAGGAGAATTTGATGTGGTTTGTGGTTTGTAGAGATGAGAAAGCTTATCGCCAGTTGGAATGATGAAGAGAGTCACAGGAACTAGTTAGAGACCCCACTTACCCTGAGCCTCCATGTATTGCAGGATAGAAATCAGTCACTGTCTTTCCCATCCCCCATCTCTGATTCTCTCACCAATGTTTCCTTGCTCCCCTCTGACTTTTTCTGTTTAGTTTATCACCTACTTCATGGCAAGAGGACCCTTCAGTGACCTATTTTGTGTCTTCTTCTTGATCCACCTGACTCCGGTTCCAGCCCTCATTTCCACTGGAGTGGCTTCTTTGCTCCCCAGGAGATCCCCCTCCTAGCCCTGTCTGCCCAGTGCCTTCACATATGCCTACAATTGTGTGCGCACACACACACACAAATGCACTGAGGCTGTGAGGCAGCTATTACTGTGCCTCGCCCCAAGGAAGCAGAAGCAAGATGGCACAGGGGACAACCCTACCCACAGCCTGTAGGAAGGAAGACAGAACACACTGACAGCTATCTGAGGGGCAACAATTAGGGATGGATTTTTAGCTGAAATACCTCTGCCAAGAACCTAAAGTGACATAGATGTGATCTAGTCCATGGAATTCACCAGGTGGAAGCAACAGATGCAGATTGCAAAGGCTGCTGCATTAAACCAGAGCAAACAAAAGTAAAATTTAACCAGACCATGCAACTCTAGGAGTTACTCACGTTTTCACCAGTAAGGGCCCATTTAATTATTTCTATACATCACATGGGCTCATGTTTGCAAAGACTCTTCCTCCCAGAGAAACTACATTTATTAGAGTGATGTCTTCATTTCCCCTGTGTCTTATTAAGCAAAGACATACGCAACTACCAAGCAGGGTTTGTGATCACTCATTTGTTCATTCAACAAACATTTACTGAACCTTTGCCACATGCCAGGCACTAGGAATACAGTAGAGAATATAGCAGACAAGGTCCCTGCCTTCAGATTCTTACTGTGGGGCAGACGTTCATCAAATGACCATAAACAAGTAAGTACAAGTTAGAAAGGAGAATAAAGGAGGCCAGGAGAGAGCATGAGGTAAGCTTTGCATGAGGTACAGCTTCAGGGAAGGCATCTCGCCTAAGGGACACCCAAGCTGGGACCAGATTCTCAAGAGGTGTGACTGCCCTAAACTCAGTAATTCCCTCTAAAAGAGAAGAAAACACAACTTTAAAAGGAAGCTGATACTGTCTACATGTCTGCTCTGTGAGAGATACAGGGCTGGGCCATTTCTTGGCACTGTTTCATCTCCTCCTCTGCCCAGTGCATCCATGGTGGGTGACCTGCTCCCTAATTTTTACAGATTAAGAATCAAGGCTCCAAAAGGTTTAGCAGACTGACTGCATCTCCTGGGTAGTAAGAGGCAGATCAGGGAGTCCAACCTGGATCCAAAGCTCTAAGGAGGCAGTAAGGAGGGATGCTTGAGGGGACTCCACTCCAGTACTGGAAGGCAAGACATGAAGAGGCACCCACATGTGCTGTGAAGGAAGGGTGGATCCACCCAGGTGACACCTAGGTGCTTAAACCCCTAGAGGGGGCATGTCAAGAAACCATAACCACACAGGCCCCTTGGACCGCCACATCTCCTTCCCAGGCTGTGCAAACGGGTCACCCATGAGAGCAGCCCCGCCGTTAACAGAGAGTTGTCCTTTTGTACAGATTTCTATAAATGAACTCTGTAATTTGACAGAATTTGACCTCTCATGCTGAGTCCTTTGCAGCGTCCCATCATCATTCCTGGCAGGACTCCCAACCTCCCATAAAAAGGAACGTGTGACCTATTTTAAAATTCCTCCAGGGAAAGAGTCAGCATGTTGCCTTGGCAACCGATGCGGGCCATTCTAGGATTCCTGCTCGGTTCTTCCTTCGGTCTAACCTACTTCCGCCCTGATGTAATTCAAAGCCCACTCATCCTGTACTGGACTCCCAGGGGTGGAGGAGTGGACAGGATGATTCCCCATGGCTACACCCTCCCACCTCTCCCCTGCTCTGTGAGAGTTCTGGGGGACAGAGAAAGGGAAGGAGTGTGAAAAGGAGGGGAACTGGAGGACCACAGGAGGATCCTCTGACCCAGAAATGGAGTTTGTCAGAGTTTTGCTGACCCTGTCCCTCTGCCTTCCCCTCTACTGACCACTCTCACCCACTGACCCAACAGCTTTAAGAAACCTGCCTCTCCACCAGCCACTCTGCCCTTCGTGAACTCCTGCAACCCTGACTGTGTACGTCTCCCTGCAGGGTTTACCCTGGGCCTGTAGCTTCACCTACACATGCATCCATCGCCCTTTCTCAAAACCAAAGTTCCTGGAGTCAAGAGCCCATGTCTGGTGTTTCTCTTCAGCCACCACAGCCCAGCACTGTAATACACATTTCTACTGACTTCAAAGAGAATTCCAAGACTTCTTTCCCCTGCTCTGGGTTGTTGAGCACACGCCCCAACTCCCCTCCACCCACTGTCGCTGTGGAGGAGAAATACCTGCACCAATAGGTATCAAGACCTTAATGGGACCCCCGCAAGGCAAAGTCCTCTGTCCTGCTTCTATTTGGAAGGCGGGAAGCAGATCTTTGGTAGAAGGAGTAAGGGACTGGCACAATTACTTTCCGGGATTATTTCGGCTGCCAATGATAAAAGCCCAATTCAAACTGGCTAAAGCAAAAACAAAGGAGGAGAGAAGAAATTTGTGGACTCACTTCACCGAAAAGGCCGGATCCAATGGCTCCAACAATGTGGTCTCCATCTCTTAACTTCATCCTCTATTTTGGCGGCACTCTCAGTGGGTCTTCCCCATGTGGTAACAACGAAGACCACCAGCAGAACAGGTATCTACCCTCCCAGGTTTGTGACTCCAGCAGAAAGAAAATACCACCTTGCCCAGAGTTTCAACCAAGTCCCAGGATGGATGCTTCCAGGGTCATGTGCCAGCCCTGAACCAGCCCCCCAGGCCTGGCCTGAGTCTTGTGTCTGCTCCCTGCAGCTGGGTGGAGTCACCCTCACAAACCTTGTGGCCTTGAGTAGGGGAGCAGTGGCATCCCAAAGCAAAATCAAAGTGCTGTTAGCAGAAGAAGGGTACAGGGAGGCTGGCTGACAAGCGTAACAGATGTCCACTGCCATCTGCATATTCTTTTCTCTTCTTTTGTCGTGTTCAGAATAGTAACACATGGAGTTGAAGTACCTACCCCTTAAGTAACATCTTTAGTTCTGAAGGACTGGGCAGAGCCAGAGAAGAAAAGAGTTGAGGGGAAAAAAAAAAAAAGTGAGTCACCTAAAATTGGCACTGACACTAAGTTTACAGAGAGAGGACTGAATGGAGGTAGTTTTTCATTTTCTCATTGAAATCCCCAGCTGTTCCACCTTGAGGCCTTTCTCACTGGCTGTTCATTGCCAGCTAGACTTCGCAGACATCAGAACATTTTTCTTAATTATATGTCTGTATTTAAAAAAAAAAAAAAACAGTGGTGCTCATCACTCTGCCTGCACATGGGAACCTGGACGAGCCCGCTGACACAAAGCAGTTTCTAAGCAACTTGCGGAGCTGGTGCCTAATGCAACAGCCGCAAGAGCTGGAGGAAAAACAAAATAAAGTCCATGGAAACTCAAAGTGGAACCAATTGTGATTGGTTCATCAAGGCTGCACAGGGTCCTATGGGAGGTTAATTCCACCTCAGGCTGATGGGAAGGGGCTTGTTTCCGGAGGCCCGGGACCTCTCTGGTGTGGGATACTTGATAAGTGGTTTCTGGAAGATTCCAATAAGCACTCTGTCCCAGGGACACCTGCCGCTGATAACGTGTGATAATAGAAATGCTGATGTTCAGAACTATGAGAGGCTCCAAGCATTGCCAGCAACTCCAGGGAAGACGGCGAGGTGAGGAGGAGGGGCAGGGCGAGGTTTCCTTGTGCCTCCGCTGCCCTTATCCCAGTGTGGCCTTAGTGCCCCAGAGAGGGGATAGGCATCCTGACCGAGAGGAGTAAAGATTCCCATCTATAGGACTGACCTTACAGTGTACAAAGAGAGTGCACCATTACAAGCAAACTGGTGTCTCAAAAAAGTGCATGGGCTTTCCCATCAATGACATTAACATTTGCAGCTCCGGAAGAGTCATTTAACTCCTCTTTGCCTAAGTTTTCTTGCTTTTCTAGCGGGAATACTAAGAGGATCGTCATGAGGATTAAACAAAGTAATGATAGCAAAGCTCCCTGTTCCTTGTATGTGCTTAGCAGATACCTATTTGTTCCCTTTGGGACCTTCCAGGTATAGACCCCCTCCCTATGTCCTCCACCTCTTGTCTGTAGAAAAACTTTAGCCTCCTAGGCCTTCCCTGAGTTCCAAAGAGTAAATGTAATCAGAAGTGAGAACATGCAGAAAGAAAGGAAAACAGTCAAGCAAGACAAAATAATAATAGTTTAGGCATTAAACAAAGTCAAGGACCTTTAGTTCCTCAAGGACTACTATTCTGAGCCATGTCCTTTGAGCTGTTTTGCAGATACTGAAACCCCATCAGGTGGAAGAAGTGAACCGTATGCTGACCACAAGCACAGAGACCCCAGACCGGTTGGAAGCAGAGGCTGATGATGTTGACTCCTGATTACCTCACCACTAACCAATCAGGAGAACATCCACGATCTGATCACACACACTGCAACCTCCCTCCCTCACCCTGTCTTTCCCAGAAAGCCTTCAGGGAGTTTGGGTCTTTGGGACACTAGCTACCTGGACTCCTTGCTCGGTGCCCTGCAGTAAACACTGCACTTTCCTTCACCACAGCCCGCTGTCAGTAGATTGGCTTTACTGCATGCAGGCAAGAGAACCCAACTTTGGTTTGGTAACAGTAGGTGCTTAGCAAATACCTATTTGTTCCCTTTCCCTCAAAATCTTCTCTTACCTGCTCTGATGTTTTTCTTTCCATCAATTAAATTCGCGTATCCATTCTACAGTAGCACTTGAGGGCCTGTAGCACACCAGGCACCTGGGGCTGTGCATACAGAAGCCACATGGGCCTACCTGGCCCTGGAGGTGCTCACAGCAGCTGGAGCAGCCCAGAGACCAGACAAGGTGGGCAGACAATCACAAGTTGATGAGGTGAGTGCCAGACAGGCCAGTGCAGCAGGGAGCACCGCCAGGCGGGTGGGCAAGGGATGAATGGGGGCCACAGATGCATCCGGTTTGAAACCTGCAGGGCTAGGGGGCAGCTGTGAGCCACCAGCCTAGAGAGCTGGATCACCCAGGACCTTGTGAGCCTTGCTAAAGGGTTGGTGCTTCATCTTAAGTATAGGCAAGTGAATGGATCAGATTTTCATTTTAGAAAGGTCACTCTGGCTGTTGGGAGGAAAACGGGTTGGAGGAATGGGGTGGGTCAGATTGGACACAAGGCTACAGGAGAAATGGCTGGAGCAGAAGATTTCAGTGCCCTGCCCACACCCCTCACCCCAACCACCTGGAGCACCCACTGGCCTGTCTCTCTGCTGCCAACACTGGCATCTCTTTGCCAGAGGGCCTTCCCTTGCCCGTTTTGCCGCTACTTTGCAAACTCCACAGCAGGTCAAAAGCGATGACTGGTTGGAGTTAGGGTGTAAACACCTCTGCTTTCTCACCCCTTGGGTGGGATAGCTCTGAGACATGGGTCTACTGTGGCTTCCCAAGCCTCTCCCCATGGGGTTAAGAGCCAGTTGCCCAAAGCAGTAGCTAGAGTGCCATGCATTCTACATTGGCTTCCTCCCCTTCTTTGACTCACTTTCCCTTCTGCCCATTTCACTTTCCAAATGAATAGCTTATACAGGAATCCTTGTCTCAGAGTCAGCTGCTGGAGAAACCCAAACCAAGGTTACCAATAGCGAAACCTTTCCTAGAAGTGGTTTTGATGTTGGGGAAGAGAAAAAAGGCACTGGAGTTCACAGCAGAACAGGCTCAGGGGATAAAGTTTGCCCGTACCTCCCGTTTCACTCCATTCTGCTACAGTAACATGAAGGACCAAGTGGGAATTGAGAGACATCTCAGACACCATACATGTCACCATTTAGCTCTACATGGAATCCCAGAGCCCTGGGATTGTGTGGAGGATCTTTGGGCCTTCCTTAAGCATCCTTTGGCATTCTCCTCCAGCTGATGTAGCAGAAGAATACTTAATGCCTACACTACCAACACCCAAGACCCTGCTGTGGAACCATTTGCAGAGGCAGAAACCAAGTCCTGGAAGGAATTCAGCATCGCAAAAAAAAAAAGAAAAAGAAAAGAAAAGAAAACCCAAAGCTCCAAGCTCCAGCATTTGGCAATCATTCATTTGCTAGTAAGAAATTCAGTAAATATTTATTAAGCACTTCTTGTGTGCCAGGACTCATGGTAGGTCCTATGGATGTGACCTTGAACAAAGATAGAGTTTCCTTTGTTCTCCTCATGACCAGATGTATTGGCAATGGTTAGTTTCCTGGCTGAGCTCTCTGAGTTATGTGCTCAGTTGAGGGCAGATTCCCTCTACCTCTCAACATGAACCTCATCTATTTCAACAACTCAAAGTAACGGAAAAAGACCAACAACCCAATAGCATACAAAAATGGGCAAATGACAAAGACGGTTCACCAAAAGAAAACCAACTCAAACATATGGAAAGATTCACAGTGTGCTCCTAATAGAGGAGTTATCAGCTCATGAAAGATCAAAACACTGATTATCATATTGTGTTGGAGAGGGTGTAGAAAAATAGGCACTTTCATATACTGCTGATAGAAGCATAAATTGTAAAATTTCTATAAAGGAAATTTGGAAACCTCCTTCAATAATACAAATGATTCCAATTCTGGTCATTTTTCTTTAACGTAAACTCACATTTTTGTGAGCAATGGCATATATATAAGGATGGGGTCATTGCAGCATTTAGCTTGCAAACAAGCTAAATGGTAACCAACTTGGAGGTGGTTAAATTAATTATAATATGTCCATCAGCATAATAGTACACAGTTGGGGGAAAAAAGAAGCTGTTTATGTACTGTAAGGAAAGTTCTCCATTACTGTTAATTTTTGTTTAAGTAAGGAAACAACAGTATGTAAAATATGCTACCATTTGCAAAATACATATATATATATGTATTATACATTTGGAATATATATATTCACTTATTTGCACATGCACAAAATATCTCTGAAGGAAACAGGAAATATCTAACATTGCCTTGAAAGAAAAGATTCAATGGCTAGAGGATAGATGAGGAGATTTTTTTCATTCCAAATCTTATTATATCTTTTTAATTTTGAAGCATGTGAATTATCTAATTTTTAAATGTATTTACAATAAATAATAAATAAATTGAATCTCTTGGAAATAAACTCCCTCAGAGCCCTAAGGCATTAATTGTGCCTTGTCTCTAACTAGGTATTAGGGTAATCAATGCCAGCTGCTGTAACAAACAATTCCAAATCTCAGTAGCTTCAAATACCATAAATAACTTACCCCAAAGATGGATACAGGTGAGGTACCCCGTTCAAAGCAGCCTGATTCCATCTCGAAGCTCTACCATCATGGTCTCTGATGTCACTCTGGTTTCATCCAGCTGGCAAATGAAGTAAAGAAAGAGTCTGAGTAATGTATACTGAACACCCAATCACTCCAGCTCAGAAATGATACTCATTACTTCTGCCTACATGACATTTGGAAGTAGGCTTGGAGATTTAGTATTCCTATATGGCCAGGAAGAAAATGAAATGGTTTACAGAGCACAAAGCATTCTCTGCCATAAAGGGTCATACTGAGCCTCCAAAGCAACTGCACTAAGATTCTGGAGATGCTGTTGGTCACTTTCTTGATCAACTCTTTATTTCTGTTAACTTAAAAAAAAAAAAAAGACTTTTTCTTTTAGAGCGGTTATAGATTTACAGCAAAACTGAGAGGAAGGTACAGCAATTTCCCATATACTCCCTGCCCCCACACATGCATGAACCAAAGTGATGACTTTGTTACAACTGATGAACCCACAACACAAATCATAATCACCCGAAGTGCATATTTTACATTAGGGTTTACTCTTGGCTTTGTACATTCTATGGGTTTTATCTGTTAACTTTTGCTATGTTAACGAATCATCTAAAATGTAGTGACTTAAAATGACAACAATTTATTTAGCTCATGATGCTTTGTTTTGACCATTTGAACTGGGCTCAGATGGATGGTTCTTCTGGTCTCAACTCACTCATGCCTCTGCAGACAGGTGCCAGGTCAGCTGGGAACTAACTGACCAAGGACGGCATCAGCTAAGCTGGCTTGTCTCTATTCAACATGATCTCCATTCTCTAACCTGAGTTGTCACATGATGGCTGATCATACTCAAAACAGGCACCATGGGCTTCCCTGGTGGCGCAGTGGTTGAGAGTCCGCCTGCCGATGCAGGGGACACAGGTTTGTGCCCCGGTCCGGGAAGATCCCACATACTGCCTAGCGGCTGGGCCTGTGAGCCATGGCCGCTGAGCCTGCGCGTCCGGAGCCTGTGCTCCGCAACGGGGGGGAGAGGCCACAACAGTGAGAGGCCCGCATACCGCCAAAAAAAAAAAAAAAAACAGGCACCATGTCACTGCCACCGCATTCCATTGGTCAAATTAAATTACAGAGCCATCTCAGACTCAGAGCATAAGGAAATAAACTCCACATCCTGATGAAAGGAATTGCCAAGTCACACTGTAAATATGGGGAGGGGAGTAACCATGGCCATGTTTGCCATATACCATAGTTCTCCTCAAAGACCTCTGAGAAAAAAGCAATTGGTTCACATCCATACCAAGGCCTTGCTGGGAATAATTCTTGCTGAAGTTGCTGACCAAGGACAGTCTTCTTCAAGAAAAGGCCATGGAACGGCCATTACACAATTCCTGACATCCAAACCTATACAGGTATCTATACCTCTAAACCATAGGTGCTAAAGCAAACCAAGGAGAGATAAAACACAGGATAATTTACGAAGAATTCTGCTAATAATTCAAATCATTGACTCAGAGTTAGAATTGGCTTTAGAGATCATTTAATCTAGTGTTTTCTAAACCTGTGTGACATGAAACCAAGGGAGTTCCAAGAAGGTGATTCATGAGTTCACTGAGGGGAAAATCAAATAACAAATAGCCATGCAGAGGAACTCTGGGTCTCCGCACCCCTACTTCTACCAGGGTGCCCAGAATTTTTTTTATAATGAAGAAGCCATTAGCCACCTTATTGCAAAGATCCCTCTACTCATTATACAAATGTTCACCTAGAATAGCCCTGTGTTTATTCGGATTCATTCGATTTTTACTACCCAACATCTTCTGAGGAGCCAATATATGTTGAAGGCCTACTACACACAAAGCATTGTGTTAGAGCCTTCAATATAGAGTCTCATTCTCTCTGCCATAAGACTTGAGAGTCTTTCAAATGTCTTCTCTACATCTGCCTTCATTCTAGACAGATGCTTGTCAATTCACCTTCCAAGTCAAGCCTTTATTCCAAGCCACGTTTCCAGTCTTCTGCACTGCCCCATTCAAGGGTCCTTTCCTGCTATAGTGAACATCAACCTGCTTTTTAAATCCAACCATCACCCAGTTTTATGCTGTCTCAGACAGCTCTAGCCCACTCAGGTCTCCAAGTGTTCTCTCAGTCTGAGTAGCAGGAATCCTCAGTAGCCCCCCACACTCCCACTTTCCACCTACAGCCATGGCTCTCCTTTGATAACACCTGCTCCAGGCCAACCTGGTATTAAAATCATATACCAAGCCAGGAATCATTTCTCCATTTCTCTTCAAGCCTGGTCCTCATATGACATCATCTCATTTCCGCAAACTCCATTGCTACATGATAAATAATAAAAAGATTAACAGGAAATGACTGAAATCTTTATTTTGAAATAAGAATCTCACATTGCAACATGAGGTCAGTTGCTATTAGACAAATGTGTACCATCTGATCATCTAGAATTCTATTCTTGGCTCTGCCATCTATTCTGGACCCAGCCAGAAGCATTAATTGAGTCACTTTATCTCTTTGGGTCTTTTACTCCTTCCCTCCCTCCTGTTGGTGAGAGGGCCACCAACGACCTACTATCTCCCTAAATTTCCAGCTCCCAGGCCAGCTCTTTGGAAGTGCTGGTGAACAAGGATGCTAAGAGTTAATGGGAATGACCCCATCCCAAGAGAATTCTGGGACTGCCTGGCTAATTCTATCTGTTGAGGCTCCATAAATGTCAGAAGTTAGTGGGGTAGTGTGTCTAGCTGGTAATTGCAATGGGATTTCCTGTGTGCATTAATAATATCTACCTCCTAAACGGTGCAACCACTACAGAAAACAGTATGGGAGTGTTACCAAATGCAAGCCTGTGTGCCCAACACACAGCGAGACCAAACAATACTGAAAAGTCAGAGTCTAGAGCAGAGAAAGGCTTATTGCATGCAAGGAGATGGGTGGCTCACGCATGAAGAACCCCGAACTCCCTGAAGCCTTTCAGCAAAGCCCTTTTATAGAAAAAGTGAGGGAGGGGCATGGTTCGTTGTTGGAAACTTCTTAGTGTGGGACCCTTTGTTCTTGCAGCTGTCCGCGTAAGTCAGGTCACAGTCAGGTCACAATGTTCCTATAAACCTCCATCAAAACAAAGGTTATTCCCTGTTCTGCAACATTTATTTATTCATTCATTCATTCATCCATTCATTCATTCATTTATGGTTGCATTGGGTCTTCATTGCTGCACGCGGTCTTTCTCTAGTTGAGGCGAGTGGGGGCTACTCTTCGTTGTGGTGCGCGGGCTTCTCATTGTGGTGGCTTCTCTTGTTGCAGAGCACGGGCTCTAGGCGCATGGGCTTCAGTAGTTGTGGCACGTGGGCTCAGTAGCTGCGGCTCGCAGGCTCAGTAGTTGTGGCACACAGGCTTAGTCGCTCCGTGCATGTGGGATTTTCCCAGACCAGGGCTCGAACCCGTGTCCCCTGCCCCCTGCACTGGCAGGCGGATTCTTAACCACTGTGCCACCAGGGAAGTCCCGCAACTTTTTATCTAAAGGTGTAATACTCTTAAAAGTCATGGCCTTGAGAATTATACAAGAAATGGAAGGGGAGGCACTGAGTTCTTTCTCCATGCCTCCTTTCAGCTTTTAACACTTAACAAATGCATAAGCAAAGCGACATCATTACCTCTCATTTTACTTGTTCAAGGTCCCAAGGCTCAACTTTCACCCTCCAAGGTCCAGGTCCTGGCTAAAAGGAGAGGGTCTCTACACAGGCCAGTCACCCTGCCCGGGAGCACTCATCCAACATCCAATCTGGGTCCTCCCGCCAGTGCCCAGGCCCAGCTGAGGAAGCAGATCTCAGCTGGCAGCGCCCTCAGGGCCAGGTCTCCAGACCCTGCCCAGCCGTCACCACTGAGGGAGCCAGGTGCCCGGGACCCAGCCGGCTCTCAGGCTCCTCAGTCCAGACAAATGGGCCACAGCAACGCTGACCACTGGTGGAGCAGAACTGCTAAGGGCCGTGTGTTAACGGCCAGGCGTTAACGACCCTGCACGCACCCCACCCCTATTACAGAAGTTCCTCAAAACAATCAGAAATAGAACTACCATATATGATCCAGCAATCCCACTTCCCTGTATTTATCCAAGAGAATTGAAATCAGGATCTCAAAAAGATATTTGCACTCCTATGTTCATTGTAGCCCTATTCACAACTGCCAAAAGGTGGAAACAACCTAAATGTCCATCAGTGGATGAATGGATAAAGAAAATGTGGTATATACATACAATGGAACTTTATTCAACCATAAAAAAAGGACGAAAATCTTGTCATATGATACAACATGAATGCACCCTGAGGACATTATGCCAGATAAAAATAATCCAGTCACAGAAGGACAAATACTGCATGAATCCAATTATATGAGGTATCTAAAGTAGTCAGACTTATAGAAACACAAAGTAGAATGGTGGTTGACAAGGCTGTGGGGAGAGGGACAGAGTGGACTGCTGTTCAATGGGTATAGAGTGAAAAAGTTCTAGAGACCTTCTGTACAACACTGGACCTATAGTTAGCAATATTATACTGTACACTTAAAACTCTGTGAAGAGGGTATATCTCATGTTATATGGCTTTTACCACAATAAAAAATGATAATGATAATATCTATCACTTACCTTTCTACTGGTGGGTGATAGGGAAAATTAATGTGAAAATGCTTGGAATAGGTACAGAGCTATACAAATGTAAGAGATTATTACTATCATTATTACGGTACCCCACCTTCTTTTTTTTTTCTATTTCAGAATGCAAGATTATTCTCTAATTAAGTCTAAATTAGTGGGGGTGAGAGGAAGGCTATGTTTTACATCAGGTCCTCCAGGAGTCCCCTGGTGCCAAAGACCAGACAAAGCGGCAGCACAAATGAGCCCAGGCAGGCAAAACTCCTTAACCACAGACAGAGAGGAGCTTATAGTGTAAAGCTGAGAAAACACTGCCTTATGGAACTTTCCTCAGCTCATGTGTATATCCAAAGGCAGAGCTATGCTCTCCAGCTAGGAAAGCAAAGATATTTTTTCACACCCTGGCCAGAAATGTTTCAAAGTCCTGGGAAATCAGAGATGGGAGCATACAAATAAAACGCCATTGCATCCCCAGATTAAAAGGAAAAAAAATACCAATTCATCTCCAGAAGCTAGCACAGTACCCAGAACATAGTATTCATCAGCCTAAGTACACAGAAAATATTGGATGGATGGAGGATGGATGGAAGGAAGGAAGAAGGGGAACAGGAATGAATGAACAAGCAAAAAATGTTCCCAAGTTGGGCTTCTATCTTTAGGAAGAGATGTCTCTCCACCAAAATGAACATAAACTGCTATTTCAACAAGTGCCAAGGCAGGCTTTGCTCATGAACAGCTTTTCATGACCCAATGTTCACCACAATGCTTCTGTAGGCTTAAAGGATAACTTCCTACAAAATTATAAAAATTATCCCCTCTTATCATACACCATGATCAAGGGGATTTATTCCAGAGATGCAAGGATGGTTCATATTCTGCAAATCAATCAGTGTGATACACCACATTAACAAAAGGAAAGATAAAAATCATATGATCATCTCAACAGATGCAGAAAAGGCACCTGACAAAATTCAACGTTCATTTATGATTAAAAACTCTCAATAGAGTGGTATAGAGGAAACATACATCAACATAATAAAGCCCATATATGACAAACCAACAACTAACATCATACTGAATGTTGAAAAGCTGAAAGCTTTTCCTCTGACTTCAGGAACAAGACAAGGATGCCCACTCCCGCCACTCTTATTCAACATAGTACTGGAAGTCCTAACCACAGCAATTAGGCAAGAAAAGGAAATAAAAGGCATCCAAACTGGAAAAGAAGAAGTAAAACTGTTTGCAGATAATATGATGCTATGTAGAGAAAACCTTAACAACAAGACCAAAAAACTTAGAACTAATAACTGAATTCAGCAAAGTTACAGGATGCAAAATCATACAGTATGTTCTCCTTTTTGTCTGGCTTCTTTAACTCAACATAATGTGTTTGAAGTTAGTCTGTTACTGTGAATAGCAGTAGCTCATTCCTTTGGGCACTGAGGAAGATATTCCAATGGCCAGATCACCTATGGAAATGTGTTCAAAGTCACTAATCATCAAGGAAAGGAAAATCAAAACCACAGTGCAAGACCTCTACACACTCACTGGAATAGCTACAAGCAAAGGCTGACAACACCAGGGGTTGGTGAGGATATGTAGAAACTGGAACTCTTGGACACCTCTTGTAGGAGTGTAAACTGGTAAAATCACTGTGGAAGACTGTTTAGCTTTCTACTGAAACTGAAACATTCACCTCTTCCACGACCTGGCGATTCCACCCCTAGATATTTACTCAAGAGAAATGAAAACATAAATTCACAATAAGACCTGTACAAGAATGTCCATAGTAGCTCTATTTATGAAAGTCCCAAGTGGAAACAGCTGAAATGTCCATCAATAAGAGAATGGATAAATAAATTGTAGTATGTCCATAAAATGGGCATAAGTCTCTGGGGCTTCAGTTTATGGGAAGAATAATGTTTATGCCATACACAGAACTGTTAGTGGAATACTGTGGAAAGTGGCTTACAAACATAGGATTTTTGTTTCTGTTTTTGTTTTTTTTTGTTACATAAATAAGAGAAAGACAAAGAAAAGTAGGTGAAAAAAGAAAAAAACCAATGTGCTGTTGGCTGCCAACTCCTAAGCCTACTTAAATTTCTCATCTCCCTGGATCCAGCTGCCATTCCTCTGACCTACTGCAAGCAGAAAGTAGGAGTCAGGAAATAAAACCATTTTTGCCAAAAACAAACAAACAAACAAGGTAACCATAAGGCTCTGTTGTAGAGCCTTAACTTTCAAGAAACAGCCGAATTTCCTGCACACGTTTAATCCGTTCAACTCAGAAATCTTGAAGTACCTACTTCGGCATCCTTTCCATTATCTTTATTCCATTTTATTATTAAATGATTCATTTCCTATTCTGTTTTCATCACCAAACCACCTCAAAACTCTTTGGAAAGAAGCAGGAAGATAATCACATGCACTCATACAGACCCACAGATGCACACACACAGGTACTCAAATACAGACACACACACATGTTGCCTTCTCTACCTATGTACACAGGGAAGTCTTCATATTTCTACGCTGATGTACAATAAACATCATATCAAACAATGGGTCACCTGATAGCAAACATACCAGAACATATACACCTGACTGAGGTTCCCCAAAGGGCAGAGCCTCTATTCTTATTCTGACGATGCCGTTCTTGCTCAAAACATTTTTGGATTTTTGCAAGTTACATGACATAGCTGAAGAACTGTGAAAATAGCAGAGCCTGTTGGGCCTAGAGGAGAAAACCTGCCCTTAAATATTCGAAGAGCCACTGTTCGAAAGAAGAGCTACATTTATTATCCCCAATTTACAGATGAGGAAACTGAGGTTATATCACTTGTCCAAGGTCACTTGCCAATAAGGGGTGATGGCTCAAGTCTGCCCCTGATCTGCTTTACTGCTGGCCCCCTTAGAACAGAATGGAACAGACTAATGATGAAGAATGATAAAGCACCCCAGGTGCCTCCACTCTCTGGTGGAAGAACACTGGGGTACAGTGGGTGCTTCAAGGGGAAAATGCTCAATCAAGCCCCCGGGGCTAGGGCTGGGGGAGGGGTAGGTATCAGGAAGAACCTCGTGGAAGAGCTGCTATTCACAGGAAGGGACTTTAAAAAGGTGATTCAGCTCTTTGCAGACTGACGAGTTTTTATTTTCTCACCTTTCTCCAAGGTCAGTTCAGAAAAAGCCAGGAGGGACTTGCAACATCCCATTCCTCAGTCACTATTAATACTCTTGTCTGGTCCTCAAAGGGCATTCGACCCCTCTCGTGTGGATGGGATCTTGAGACAGCCTTGGAAAATGGGACCACTGTGCAGATTTAAGCGGGCTCCCAATGCCTTCTTCAATCTGCCTCCCAGACTCCAGATACCCATCCTCAGATCTCCCTTAGCAGTCAGGTGATGGTCCAAGAAGTGTACGTGCGTGTGTGCATGTGTGCATGCGTGTGCTTATGTGTGTCGGGCATGAGGTGGGGAGGGGGGCCAAGGCCTGGGGGCCGTCTCTCCCCCAGCCTCAGAGCATCCAGCTGCTGCACACATGAAGCTGAAGCTGCCTGGCCCTTTGATCGGGACCCCATGCTGTGCCTTGTTCAGGGAATTTTTAAATTCTCTTTCATTTTATTGCACGGCTTCCCTCCCCACCTCCCACCCCCGAGCCAGGTCTCAGGATTATTGGGTCCATTTTTCATTGATTTGTTTTTCTGACCTTTGTAGTAGATACAGAAATATACAGATGAAAGAAGAAAGGAAGGAAGAAAGACAAGGGGAGGGGGCCCGGGCAGCCTCCAGAAGGGAGGGTGCGTGGCGAGGGCCTTGTGTCTGGCCACATTTCACAGAAAAGAGGCAAGCAGGGTGGCAGCTGCCTGGTGCCCAGGAAGGGGAAGCCCCTGGCTCATGGGGGCAGCCACTGAAGACCAGGCAAGGCCACCACCTCATGTCCCCCATAAGCACCAGAGACTGACACCAGACCTCTGTTTCTCTATATGCTTTGCTTTCTGTTGAACAGGCTCCTGAATCAGCTCCATGAATACCCACTCCACGTGAGACTCTGCACTTGGAGCAGGAACACACACGTTCTTTCCTTTCCCTCCCTCTGTGAGCCCCGTTTTTGTATTAAACCCAGGTCCTCAGGCCAACCACACTGCTGCATGTTCCGTCCTTGACACTGAGAAGGAGGAAAATGAATATCTGTGGAGTACCCACTGCTCAGCACTGAGAAGGGGGTTTTATGTGTATTACTGGGTGTTGGGCAAGACTTTTCCTCCAGAAACAGAAGCTAGGACCCACGGCGTAGCCACAAACTGGAAGGCCATGCTGGATATGAGAGTGTGATTCCTCCTCCCACCCCACCTCAAAGCCACGTGAGAAGGCATCAAGAGTCAGCCGTAAGGATCTGGGATTCCTGCAAGATGGGGAGTCTGGCCCCTCACCTCCCCAGGGATGTGCTGTGCCCACCTAAGCAGGGACACACCTAGAGAGGAGGCACATGGCAGAAAAGGAGCACCTGAACAGCCCGATTAGTGAGGCTGATGCTGCAAGTCCCCCAAAGGTCAAGCTGACATCACAGACTGGACTGGACCTGTCTTTCCTGTACTCCACTCAGCAGGGCTGCCCACCAGGCACAGGAAGGCAGGCAGCAGAAGGCTGCGGAATAGACTCCAAGGTGAAAGCCAAGTGGGGAGTGGGAGAGGTCAGTCTCCATCAGGGAATGACCACAGGGCCCTTCAGGACCTAAACATGCACCTCAAAAGCAAGCCTCGCCTTTGGACTCGTGTCACAGAGAGCATCGACAACCAGTCATCGGCAAAAGAAACACCAGCACCCATCAAAGGGACCACCCAAGAGGGGTCAATTATGGAAAGAGATGCTTGACTTCTCTTCCTTCTACCAGGGACATCCTGGAGGAACCAGACTCTGAAAAGGAAGTAGGGGCTCCAAGTTTGCCTGGGAGGAGGGAAGTAATAGAGATGAGATTTAAGTTGACTTTGAGAGTTAGCAGGCCCTGGGAACCCCCCTACTCATATCTCCTCACCTCTACCTTTGAGTACACACAGGACCGACTTCCAACTGCCAGGTCCTGCACCTCTTTGCCTGCAGGCTTTCTCTGGCCACTAAAGCCCTGTCTGCCCACAAATCCACGCAGGTGAATTAACACGCCCTCAAAGCAGCCCTCATCCACTGGCAGATGGGTATCTATCATTTGGGTAGAATAACTGAGTCACTTGTCCTACACCATATTAGTTACCTGCTACTGCATAAGAATTTCTTCCCAAAACACAGCAGCTTGAGACAGCAATAAATATTTATTACCTCACGATGTTTGTTGATCAGGAATTCAGAAGATGCTTGATTGGGTGGTCTGGCTCCAGGTGACTCATGAGACTGCAGTCAAGATGTTGGCTGGGGCTGCAATTAGTCCAAGGCTTGACTGGGGCTGAATGATCTGCTTCTACATTGGCTCATCTGGCTATCGGCAGGAGGCCTCAGTTCATCACCACACACACTTGCCTGTGTGGCTTCTTGAGCGTCCTCACAATCTGTGACTGGCTTCCCCCAGGGCTGTAATCCAAGAGAGCCCAAAGTATAAACAGCAAAGTCTTTTATGACCTCGCTTCTAAAGTCAGATGTTGCGTTAATTATCTACGGCTGCATAAAAAATTACCCCAAGACTTAGCAGCTTAAAAAAATGTATTAACTCACAGTTTCTATGGGTTAGGAATCTGGGCACAGCTTAGTGGGCGGCCTCTTGGTGCCTCTGACTCAGAGTCTCTCTCAAGGCTACAGCCAGGGCTGCAGTCATCTCAAGGCTCAACTGGGGAAGCCCCTTCCAGGCTCACTTGTGAGGCTGTTGGCAGACCTTAGGGCCTCAGGGGCTGTTGGCTGGAGACAGTACGGGGGCCTCTCTGTAAGGTAGCTCACAACACGGGGGCTGGTTTGTCCTCAGAGCCAGTAAAGGAAAGAGCAAGAGAACACAAGCAAGGCAAAAGCCAGAGTCTTTTTGTGACCTAATATTGGAAGTGAGATGCATCACCTTTGTTATTTTCTCTTGGTTAGGACTGAGTCACTTCTCGTTGGTTATAAGTGGCCCTACTCTAGGAAAGGGGATTACACAGGGCATGAACACCAGGAGGTAGAGATAACGGGCTATCTCAGATGCTGCCTGCCGTGGACAGCATCATTTCTTCCTGCCGTGTTCTACTGGACACACAGGCCACATGCATAGCTCAGTGTGGGAGGGAATTATACAAGGACATGAACACAGGAGGCCAGGATCACTGGGGGCCAACTTGAAGTGTGGCTCCCACAAAAACTGTTGCCAGGGCACCCCAGTGAGATTAAGCACCTGTTGATAATCCACTCTCGGACGTCTTCCTTCCTTTCCCTGGTCACCTGCCCACTCCCCTACTGGTCTATCCTGGCATCAGCTCCCAAATAAACCACTTGCACATGAATCCTTACCTTGAGGCCTACTTCTGGGGGAACCCAGGTTAAGACAAAGAGAGAAACTTTAAACTAGACTCATATAAAAGTGTACGTGTGTGTGTTAAGAACTGATGCAAAATTTAATTTTTACTGTGGGACACAGCAAACATTTTGAAAGCCATTTTAGTAAGCACTACAGGATTTCAGAGCATGAGTGGTTTCATTTAACCCCGATGAAATCCTGAAAGACTAGGCCTTAGAGAAGATTCAAAGCGGGTAGAGAGAAGGCAAAGAAATAAGAAAAGTCGGAAAGCACATTGTGTGTCCAGAAATTATGTGTGAAACTGGGCTATTACTTCTTGAGCTCATCTCCCACTTGTCTTTCGGAGTTACAACATTATGTCTACCTGCTCATCACCTTCCTTCAACAGGGGCCTTGTGTCAAGGTGCCCATATTCTGCTTGGGCTCCAACCAAGCCTCACGCGCAGCAAATCTTTCATACATTCGTGAGGGAGAACTGCTCTGTAACCAAATTTGAAAGATGAAATGCAAAACACTTCAGACCATGTGAGGGGAGTGGGGGAGGTTCCCAGGAGTAAACTAAGTCACTTGAAACAACTGTACATATTCATACATTTTTCAGAACTCACTTTGAGACTGACTGTAGGTAGACAGGTATCAAATGACTCTTGACCTCTAAGTACCCAAAACATGCCCAGGAGAAATCAAGGCCTTCCAATGCACTCAGTCGTGGGTCTATCAAGCGCTGGCTAGAGGAGCTTAAATCCAAATTAATTACCCAGACATCTCCAGCTCAGAAGTTGGGCCACAGACAAACTCATCAGCATGCAATAGCAGCACCATTCCCACGGTGAGAAGAAAAGGAAGCAGGATAATGAGGACAGTAGATAAAAGGGAGGCCATGGAGGAGGATCTTAATTGCATCTTAATTGAGTCACACACTTTCTCCTTCAGGCAGATCCCAGCCCTCAAGTCAGAAAGACAGTAGCCTTTCTGCTAGGGTGCTTCCCCTGTCCCAGCCCTGTGTGATGTCCAAGGTCAATATACTGTGTCACTTGATTAGAAAACAAGTGAATCTGTTAACTGTTGCTGCAATAATGCTATATAGCAAACCACCTCAAGTCTTACTAATAATCACTCATTTTTACTCATGTATCCGCAAGTCTGTGGGTCCCCAGGTCAGCTGGAGGTTGGCAGATCCAGGCTGGGCTTGGCTGAGTGGTGCTGCCTCAAACTTTGGACGTAGCCTGTCTTGGCCCTCTCTGAGGTATGGCTCATATCTACTCCACATGTGTTCATTCCAGGACCAAGACTAAGAGGGATGCAGATAGCTAGAAGGTCTTCTCTGAGCATAAGAGAAAAATCAGACACATCTGAGACCTCTCAAGGCCTGGGCTTAGAACTGGTACCCATCATTTCTGCCAATACACCACTGGAAGTCACACAGCAGAGGCCGAAGTTAAGGGGTGGAGACTACACCCCACCCACAATGAGCCATGGCAAAGATGAGGATGTAGGGAAGGTAAAGGACGCAGAGCCAATAATCCCATCTGCCAAAGACAGGGTCTTGCCTCCAAACTGGAGTTCTGATCAATTTATTGTATTTCCGATAATTAGGAAGCATGAAGGTGAGCGTGGCACGCTCACACACCTGCCAACCACAAATCCTGGAGGACAGTGGTGGGGGACACTACCCACTTCATTTGCACTGCAGGACTGGTCAGTGTAGACCATTGTGCTCAGGAGACTGTATTGTCAGAATTGGTTATTACCATTGTCCAGAGAGGTGTGGCGTTTCCTCTGACTTTGGAATGTGAGGGTAATTATAGGTTATGTGGCCATTCCCAGGGAAAGAAGAAGAAGGCCTTTCTTCAAAGACAGATGGGCTACTCTACAATTATGAATGTTTTGTAACCATCTTGTTCCTTTTACATTGGCTTTAGACTATGTGGTTGGCTGGCAAGGCTATTTCTGGGAAGGAAAAGGCTTCACTTCTTTCCTGAAGGTAGGGTCAAAAAAAGAAAAGAAAACAAGCTTTTCGGCCTGGATTGACAACTATAGAAAACTACCCCCAGACCACACAGCATAGCTTGGACTCAGTTGTGACAGAAGTGCTTTCTCAGAAACCATAACTCAAAAAGAGTCATGTACCACAATGTTCATTGCAGCTCTATTTACAACAGCCAGGACATGGAAGCAACCTACGCGTCCATCGACAGATGAATGGATAAGGAAGATGTGGCACATATATACAATGGAGTATTAGCCGTAAAAGAAACGAAATTGAGTTATTTGTAGTGAGGTGGATGGACCTTCAGTCCGTCATACAGAGTGAAGTAAGTCAGAAAGAGAAAAACAAATACCGTATGCTAACACATATATATGGAACCTAAAAAAAAAAAAATGGTCCTGAAGAACCTAGGGGTAGGACAGGAATAAAGACACAGACATAGAGAATGGACTTGAGGACACAGGAAGGGGGAAGGGTAGGCTGGGACGAAGTGAGAGAGTGGCACGGACATATATACACTACAAATGTAAAACAGATAGCTGGTGGGAAGCAGCCGCATAGCACAGGGAGATCAGTTCGGTGCTTTCTGATCACCCAGAGGGGTGGGATAGGGAGGGTGGGAGGAAGACGCAAGAGGGAGGGGATATGGGGATATATGTATATGTATAGCTGATTCACTTTGTTATACAGCAGAAACTAACACACCATCATAAAGCAATTATACTCCAGTAAAGACGTTAAAAAATTTTAAAAAGTGCTTTCTCAGGCCCTGTGAGCCACCCCCTGGGTGTGCCCAGGGACACAGCATACAGACCTGTCGGGTGACCTGGCACTAGGGTGCCTCCCCAGGGAGCAAGTGGGGGCTGAATTCCAGCCCATCCTCCACTTGCCAAGCCAAGCACCCAGACTAGGGGTGTATCATCCTAAAGGAAGAAGCACCTTTGCTCACTGATCTGCCCACAAGGGGCATCTTTTGGTAATTCACAGAAAGACAAGTCACCACCAAAGGGGAATGAATCTCCTTGGACGGGAGATGTATGGCTCTACCAGACTGCCCAGGGGCAGCCCAGAGCATGGGGCCTGACACAAATGTGGCAAACTGGATTACTCTTTCCAACTCTTCAGTACCCCCACAATAGCATTATGTATCCACGTCCTTTGCCACGTGACTCTGCAGTGCCCCCCCCACTAGACAAGGGGGGATGTACATCTCCATCCCACTCACAAGGGTCTTGGCCATAGGAGCACGCTCTGCTCAGTGGAATGTCAGTGGAGGTGAGGTGAGCAGAGGTTTTAAATGCACCTGCTTCATCAAACTTGGCCTCTTGAGCCTCTGCCACCTGCCAGGAGAAGGGGATGCTCCCAAGGGCCTCTGGCACCAGATGAAGGAGCCCCATGGAGAACCACAGTGTGAAGCAGAACCACCTTCAATGTCCCACAGACCAATAAGCAAAAATAATAAATGTATGCTGTTCGTTACGCTGCATTATTGCAATAACAACTGACTAATATACGTGGTGATTCATGGAGTGAAATAAACTCCCTCAAAACAAAAAGCCTGGGTGGTCCAGCTAAAAGAAAGCACCCAGGAGTGAAAAGAAAACAGAAAAAACAAATCTATATTCTACCTGAGGAATGAGCAGGGAGGCTGACTCCAGCTGGAAAGGAAACTGAGGACACCAGGCAAAAGTAAGTGAATTCAAAAGAGGACTTGGAAGTGATGCCTTGCCAGGTTCTGGAACTGAGCTTCCAGGCCTTTACATGGCAAGCCTGAGGCTTCCACTGTGGGTGAGGAGGGGCTCCTGAGAGTTCTGAGTGTGTCCAGATACTGTGATGTCAATCTAGGTGGGCCCAAAGTGAGTGCCATCCATAGGAGCAAAGGCCACCATGCTAGGCACCACGGGGGAGAGGGGGGGACAGGATGCCTAGAACACCTTGCTTTCAGCACGAAAGCTGCAACGCACTCCAAGAGAAACCCTTCCGAGGATGGCAGACATTTCGTCTGCGAGAGTCTTTCCACTGAGTCAGCCAGTTTTTAATGAGTGCTGTACACCAGGCAATGTAGCCACCTCGCTGCCTTTTTTTCCACCTTGACTGAAGCTCTATCCAGCTGCAGTTGATTTGGCTTTTGCTAATACAGATGCATTTCTCACCACTTGTAGCAATGAGCTACAGAACATTCAGGTTTTACTGACTTGTAGGGAGAAACGCTGGAAAGGAGAAAGGAAGGAAATTCCTCTGCTACACTGCTTCCAACCCCAAAACAAATACCAAAGCCAAATGCTTAATTCCCAAAGGTCAGCTGGGAAATCAAGCCCACGTGTAATGTGTGTCATATTTGGGCAGAAAGAAGGACAAGACGGCCACTGTCCAAGTGGCCTGCGTCCCAGGTACAATCCTGCCAGACTCCAGGGCCACGAGGTCAATGACATCAGGGTTCACCCCATTTAAATCTGTTTACAACAGTACCCAGAAGGAATAGCTTTGCTAAGAACTTTTTGAATAACAAGAAGAAGATTCTGTTGAGAATAAGTGGACCAACAGCAGGTAACAGAGCTTTAGTAAAAACATAGAACTGTAAACTGTTTTCATGTAAAACTGAGCTTTAGTAAAGTGATACATATTGAAAACCCATCATCGGAGCTTTCACATGAATCACTGTTAATCCCCCAACCACCTTCAAGGTAAGTGTCATCATTCCTGGTTTGACACATGCAGGAATGAAGGTTAGAAAGGTAATACAACTGGGACTTCCCTGGCGGTCCAGCGGTTAAGACTCTGCACTGCAGGGGGCATGGGTTCGACCCCTGATCCCCAGTCAGGTGGTTGGGGAACTAGGATCCAATATGCTTCTAGGCCAAAAAAAAAAAAAATAAAGAAAAGAAAAAAACACAATTAACCCACAGTCACCCAGCAACTAAGTGATAGGACCTGAATTCGAATCCAATGCCAATCTGGCTCTAAAATTTATTTTCTTTCCATTATACGAAACTGACATTAACTTTATTATTTTATATAAAGCACATATAAAATCTCAGTCTACAAACACACATGTCTAACGGATATAATTTTCTTTGGTTTTCTATTACCCAACTTAATTTCTCTTTCAATTTCATTCCACCAGGGCCATGGTAACTTAAACTCAGGCAACTGCTTGCCCCTATCCTTCCCAGGTTGCACAGCAGGCCCTCGGGAAGCTCCATACCACGTCCCCTCGGGCATCTGGTTTTAGCCCAGTTGCGGGTAACAGGTCCACAAAGGTCCACATACACTGCCAGCGCCTACATCAAGCACGAGCCACCATGCCTCTCTGCTTTGCTGCCTGAGTTGGGAGGCGCCCCAGCCTCCATGTCATCAAAGAAGACAATTTTGAGACCCAATCTTCCCGGGGTCTCCAGAGAAACTGAGCCCCAGGTCTTGCGGGGGTAAGTTGTTCATTACTGCCCCCTTTATTGGCTTCTCCTCCTTTCCTGACTCACTCCTCCCACCCCCTCACTTCTGCTTCCTGGGATCTCCTCCCAAATAAACTACGTGCACATGAATCCTTGTCTCAGGCTCTGCTCTCAGGGAAACTTACACTAATGTGGTTTAAGTCCAAGTTCCTGGGAATTTCTACAGGGTCAAGGCATAGCAGGACGGATGGGATGGAACAACCAATGGGCCAGTCACCTGCTCCCTTAAGTATCAGCTAAGGCATTCCCATCCCATCATCCCAGTCACCAGGCTGCACAGTGCTGCTGAGTTGTCCCTTGTTCCTGTCCTCTGGTCCCTCAGGCCCCACAGCTCTCTTTCCTATTTCTATGCCAGGCCACGTAGGGGTGACAGAATCCCTTGATCAGGCTCTCAAAACATTCCATATAGCCGTTCCCAGACGCCCAGGGCTCTACCAAGGGAAGAACACAGAAGCCCACTCTCAGGTCTCGTCTGCCTGTGTTGGCTTTGGCTGCTTCCCCGATTCTCCATGGAGAAAGCAGAGCTGGCGACCTTCTCTCTAGGACCATCAGAGTTTGTGCTTTCATCACTTTCCTTCTGGCTCCCTTTATCCCCACCCTGGGAGAAGCCCTCTCCCCTCAAACATTCTTCCCTCCCTCATACTATGTCCCCTGAGCATTTTATCTATGCCCGAGTTCCCTCCATCCCCTGAGGGCCCCTGTTTGTAAAGCCCAAAGCCAGGAAGAAACTCGGCAGGCAAGCTTTCTGCTTGTCACTTTTGTCTCCTGAAACAATTATCTCAGGTTCGTCCCCTAGATCCTTGAAAGATTTGGGGGGAGGGGGATCACTGTGGTAAAAATAAGGGAACTGAAAATATAAACATGAGTTTCTATTGTTTTAATACCATCCTTCCACCTTTATGAGACAAATTAAGAATAATCCATGGCATGATGCAGTCCTAGGATGGAATTCCAGTATTTCTTCACCAAGTAATTGGAAGAGAACCCTTCATTTCCTCCAGATCTTTCCTGTGTCCCCCACCATTCTGGACCGGTGTCATCATTTCCTGATGTCAGGGTTTCTGCACTATGAGAAGGGGCTGTCCAGTCCTTCTACTCACACTCTGAGTTCAGGCCTGACTACAATTCTGGAGACGCTGGTTTTCCTTCCTGTCAGCTTTTCAGTAAAATGACTGTTGTAACTGGCAGTTGCCCCAGAACCATCACTCCTCCCTCCGCTCCTGTTTTTCTGTCCCCCTCCCCCCAGGGTGGCATAGTGCTGGGACCGGTACTTTCTGCTTGTGTGGCACCTGTCCCCACACTCACCAGTCCCTCCCCTCCTCCAGGTCCAGCAAGTGCATGGCTGTCCCAGGCTTGTGTCCAGACCCAGCAGACAACCATTCCATCAGCTCTCAGGAGAAACTGAGGCACAGTTCCTGATGGAGATGGCTTCTGACACTCACAGAATCACTGTGAGGCCCAAGCCTTTGACTGTCTTAGAAAGTAGAATCCCCTGGTTAAAAGGAAACATTCGTCTACTGTTTCCACAAGTGCCCTGACCTTGCTGCCCAGTTGGGTGGTTTCTGGCTGCTGCTTTTAAACACCAGCTCAAACTCTCTTCTTCTTTTTTTTTCTTTTAGAATATATATCCTTTTTTTTCTCCCTACTATTTATTTATTTATTTTTTTTTTTTTGGCTGTGCCGGGTCTCAGTTGCGGCACACAGGATCTTCATTGTGGCACATGGGATCTTTAGTTGCCGCACGCGGACTTCTCAGATGTGGCATGTGGGCATCTTTAGTTGTGGCATGCATACTTCTTAGTTGTGACATGCATGCGGGATCTAGTTCCCCAACCAGGGATCGAACCCGGGCCTCCTGCACTGGGGGCACAGAGTCATACCCACTGGACTACCAGGGAAGTCCCTCAAGCTCTCTTTCTTTAAGAACCATTCCTAACTCTGCTTCTGGGAAGAAATATCACCAAAACCCACAAAACATGCTATATCCCATGCAAAATGTACTGCACTGCCATTTTTAAAAATGAGGAAGATCTCAATATGTTGATTTGAAACCACAGCCAAGATATATTGCATGGGGAAGAAAGCAAGTGACAGAACAATGTATTTAGGATACCACTATTTGTGGATTTTAAAGGGGTTTTTAATAAATATATATGTAAAGAATATCTCTCGAAAGATACATTAAAAAAACTGAAAAATGTAGGAGTCCCTGAGGAGGGAGTCTGGGGACTAAGGATTATTTTTCCTTTTCATTGAACCAGCTTCACCATATCCCTATATGACTTTTAAAAGGGGGGAAGAAAAAGGAAAAGCACTATTAAATTAAACAAAGAGGCTCATGAAAAATAATCTATGTGTATTATAATTACTCGAGGAACCTGTTAAAAATGGCAGCTCCAGTCGGTCAGGGGACTCCAGGATCTGCATCTCTAATCAGTCCCCAAGTGATTCTCACATCAGTGGACTGTGCTCTGAGAAAACCTACCACAAAATGCTAGCCCATCGTAGGGCTGCAGGGCAGGCTGCTGAAGGCTCTGGAGGAACTGGTGGAATGGAGACAGACAGTGCTGAGGGCATCTGGGCATCACCGAGGGCTGTCCCGAGGAGGGCAGCATCTCTGCTCACCCTGACACGACACTGAATAAGAAAGTAAGGTACAAGCCATTTCACCTCTCAGATCCATGACAACAATGTCACTGGATAGCGTACTTGGCAGCAGCTTACTTTGTTTGCTTGCTCCTTTCCCTTTGTAGAGGATGCTCCCCTAACCTGAATGGTAAGCAAAATTAGAAGCAGCATAATTTTAAAAGAAAGGGGAAGCTGAGATTCACAAGCATGAATCTAAATTTGAAATCTAAACTTGAGCCCAACAAACCTTTGTAACAATCTTAAAAAAAAAAAAAAAAACAAGCAGAGACAAAGAAAGCAATGGCAAACAATCTCCAGAATGATTTAAAATTAACTGACATCTGGTCATAAAGGGAAAGAGTCACCAGGCACCCAAACTTGAGGCAATGGTGGACGCCGAATGAATCTTGAAGACTCACAAAATTGCAGTGACCACTGGGAAATAAAGAAGTCCCCATTAAATGGTGGTGGTGATGCAAAAAGCACTATTTGGTCCTTTAGGTTGGTTTCCTGGGACTGTGTAGGCAAGAGAAACAGGTGCAGAAGAAAAGCAGAGGAACCGATTGTTTGCAGGCCAATCTGGAATTTTAATTCACACAGGCTCCAGCTGCCTGGGCCAACAGAGTTCTCAGGTGCTCTTAAGTGCTTCACAAACTAAAGCAGGCACTGGTGATGGGATGAATCCTAGGCAAAGGCTCCAGGAGCCCTGCCCAGCCCCATCCTCCTGCATCTTTCCCCTAGAAGACCAGGGAAGGAGGGTGGGGTAACCAAACAAAAGACACATGCTGGGAGTCTGTGATCCAGCTTGGAGCTGGACCTGGGGATCCCATTGGACCCCAGGCCCACAGTAAAAAGGAGAGAAAAGCCAACGTTGTCTCAACCTGATAATGAGCCAGCTTCATTATAAGATTAGCTGCCGGGATGAACAACACTCTCTTAATAATGCACACATCGCTATGACAACCACTCACTTTGGTACCTAAAGATAACTTCATGGTGTGGCCATGCTTCTGAGACCGGAAGGAAGGGGGCAGGGCGCAACCATTAAAAGAATGACACAACCATTAAGAACAGGATTTGACAAAAACTGGTTAGAACCTAGGAAGCCCAAGACGGCAGAAGATTCGACTTCAGGTAGACCTTGAGCCCCATTCTGTGCTCACTGTAATACATTAGTATATGCTAAACGACACACTCACAGGCACCATGACAGTTCTGAGGCTGCCAGTAAAAGGCCAAAAAGTGGGTGGTACCCCAACTCCTGGAAATCCCTGCTGCTTCTCCAAGATAGCTAGAACATTCCTCCCACTCATCAGCCTATGAAATTTCCTAGCCCACGAAAACTAGCCACCACCACAACTCAATACCGCTCTCACCTTTGAGCAGGTCCAAATGCTGTCTATGGAGTGTGTATCTCCCAGGGCCGGGGTCGCTCTCGCCTTCTGAGACGGCCCACACTCTGTCTGTGGAGTCTCTCTCTACATAAACCTGTTTTCACTTTACTACCACTGGCTCTTGAACTCTTTCCTGTGGGGAGCCAAGGACCCTCGCTTGGCAGCCTGTCCCAGAGACTGCCGGAGACCTGGGACATGCCCATCCTCTCGCCCCACTTTTTCCTACAGCACTTCCTTGTTGGAAAAGAAATGCTGTTTCCTGTGGTCTCCATCATTCCGCTCCTCACAGCGCCTCCGGCTTCGCGCACAGCCTGTGCCTGTTAAGTGTATATCAGCCGACCCGCGTGCACGTCTGTGCGTGCACGTCTTGCGTGCACGTCTTGCGTGCACGTCTGTGCGTGCGGGGAGGGGTCAGTAAGGAGCCCAGGGGGTCTTGGCAGTCTTGGTTGCAGGGGTACCGTCCAGTGCTCAAAGTTGGTCAGATTTCTTTTGGGCTCAGGCACCCAAGTGCGTTGACATAATTATTCAGGAAGTCAGGCTTGGCCAGGATTAATACTGTGATTAATTACGGTGAGAGCCTCAACAAGAGAGGGCGTGCAAGGAAGGGTCGGGGAGGGATGTGACAGCCCCTGTCTCGCCAGCTTGCCGGCAGGACGGCAGAGGAAAGTGTTGAGTGGAGAGCCGCATGGGCCTGACTGAAATGAGAAATGAGCAAAGTGCTGAAAAATTGATGGCGCCTGCAGATGGCGCAGGCTGGCGCACAGCGGGATCCCTGCAGCCCGCAGCCCGCGCCGGGCTCCGTATGCTAATGCGGGCGCCCGGGCCATGGACGGGGAGGAAGAAAAGCTGGCACAAAGGAGAGAAATGCAAATGACAGGCACGGGGATCGGTGCCGAGAATCCCGGATTAACTGCGTGAAGCTGCTGCTCGCCTGCGTTTAACCCTTTCTGAGCTGTGTTGGAGCTGCAGGAGGTTGCTGCTGGGAGGTCTGGTCTGGATCTGGGTCCAGGCCGGAGTGGGGATGCAGGAAGAAGGAGATGGGAAGAACCCAGAAACTGGCTGGTTCTTCCAGAGCGGTGACTTCTTTGGAAAAGGTCCTGGGGGGAGGGGATGGTGAGGAAGTGACCTCTGGGGTAAGAAATGCAGTGGCCCAGCTTTGCGCATCCTGGTACTGTTGGCTCCACGGGCAGCCAGAAGAGCTTCTAAGACACGAGCAGTGGAAAAGGAGGCCACGAGGAGAAAGCACCAGGACGCTGCCACGTCCAGCACCTCGACCTGGGCGGTGGATATGCGGATGGTTCCAGTATCATTTGATATTGTAAATATCAGATGTGTGCACTTTCCTGTATCTCAGTTATACTCCAATCAAAAGTGAAACGAGGAAGAAAAAAAAAAAAATGAGGCCAGAGCAGAAGAGCAGAGATCTGGTTTAAAGCTTTGCAGACTTACCTTCTCTGGGAGAGAACAGCAGAGGAAATATTTCATGAATAGTGGGGGGCCCCAAACACAAGTCAGGGTCGTGGTGCTGTTGGGACCCTCCTACTTTGGGGTACACTCTCTCTCAGAGTATCACCGTGGTTGGTACTCATGGAGAGGAAAACATGCTAAAACACTGATTCATCCCCAACCTTCCTTCCTGGGGAACATGTTAGGATGAGAAGTCAGCAAGAATGCCCCAAGGAGTCCACAGGTATGTGATGTCAGGTCTGTAGACCAGCCAGGAGGAAGAAGGGGGTTCAGAATTCCAGACAATAGAATTCCGTGTAAATATAGGCAGACCTGGGAAGATACAGGTGCTGGTGATACAAGATGTTGGTGATACAGGGTTACTCAAGACACGGGGGAGAACATACATATATACGCTTCAAGAGAGAATAGAATCAGAGATTACATCTATGTAATAAAATTTAAGTTATTCACATTTCTATAATATTGATTTTTTAGGTCTGAACGACTATATCCAGCTATTAACAATAGTTCCCTCCATGGGATAGGAGGACTTGGACTATCTCTGTAGTGCTTGAATTTTTTTTATACTATTCAAGTATTAGGAAAAAGTGCATAAATATAGTTTCATTTTGAAAGGAAAAAATGACAAAGCCAATGGGAACCATGGGAGTAATAAGCTCGGCCTTTCTGGTGGCCTAATTCCCCAAGATAGACTTCTGGGTGAAGAGCCTTCCCCAAAGTTCTTCCCGTTTATGAGCAGCACTGCTGAAATCCCTGCCTGTGAGTCCAGAGCGTTCCCGTCTGCTTCCCCAAGAAGCATTCCACTTGATCCCCACCATTTTACATATGGAGGCACAGAACTGCAGATCTAGAGATTTTCGGGTTGCCATTGTCGGGGGCAGGCTGAGTGGGGAGGCGATGTCTACTGACTGCCTATTTGGTGCCCACACTGCGCGGGACACTGCAACACAGGACTTCTGCCAAGTTGCACCCTGTCGTTTTCCTGATAAGGAGACCCTTTGTGAGCAATTTGGCTTTGCCTACAGAAACTCTCCCGGGGGAGAGTGTGGAAATAACTGTCCACCCCGGATTGTGGCCACACTATCTTTGTCCAGTCTCCACAGCTCTCGGGTCCAGCCCAGGGTCCAGGACAGCAGCAGAGGGCCCACATCTGTGTGGAGAAAGGAATTAAATCTACAGCCAAGGAGAGGTAGGTGAATGTATACATATAAGCACACACACAAGGAAAGGAGGCCACTTCGGGTGTCAGTTGTATTTTTTCCCCTGGGACAAACAAAATAAGGCAGATTGTCTATGCTAGAGTTCCTTTGAACCAGAAATTACAATCTTTGCTTGAAGAGACAAGAGGATTAGAAAACATTTTAAATGTCCCCCTTTTCTCCTTTCACTGCAAAGCTCCAATGAACTCCAAACCCAGGGGTATTCACTGCAACACAGCAGATTAACCATATAGGACTGGAGAGTCATTAGGGATCTTCTTTCCTTTAACTCAAGCCCCCATGTGAGGACAGGGCTTAGGGGTGGGGGTGGAGTTCCGGGAGGAGGCCACCTTTGCTAAGACGGACACAGCTTCGCTGGGCACAGCAATTATTCTAAAAACACCTGGAGCGTGAAGTTTTAAAATGCCAGAATGACGGTGGGTTAGGCTGGTGCCGAAGGTATTCTTCGTGTGATGCCCCAGGAGAGGCCGGGAAGCTTTTCCAGGAGTTGAGATCTGTCCTCTTTCTCTACCTGTCCTGAAGCAATGGCTAGGGATTTGAATCCATTGGTGCCGGGATTCTCCCTGTCCTGATTCTCACACAAGAAGAAATCCGGAAATCACAGTGGATTGCTTATGCAACAACCCCATGGAAGGGTGGCCAGGTGTTCTTTGCTTTCTGTTTCACAGATACATTCAAGTGGCATTCAAAGACAAAAACAAAACAACAACAAAAAACCTGACCTGTGATGCTTTCACCAACTCCTTACACTGAAAATTGCTACAGGAGAAGAATTAAGCAATCCTCTGCTTTTTAGGAATAGCAGTTTATACGTAGTTGATGATTTTTTTAAAATCTTCTTTGCAGAAGAACGCCAGCTAAAAGATGTAGAAGGAGTGAGCACATTTAAAAATCTCCCAGTTTGCCCTGAATGAAGTGATTCAGACAATGATTATCAATGAGAGTTAAAGCCATTAGGAATTAGAGTAGAATCAAGTCATTTTTAGTTATGTGGAAGTGAGAAAATCTACATCCCATCTGTACTTTCTCAGGAATTCACCAAGATGTGAGCCCCACCCCCACCAAATAAGGGAGCAGACATGGTCCCCATGAAACAGTAGAGTCAGCAGAAATGGTGAGAAGAAGTCGGAGAGACGGGCAATCAGCTCAAACAGGAACAGAGGCCGGAAGGCTGGAGTCTGGGGGCGAGATTTGAGAGATCTTATACTGTCCAGAGTTCGGACTGAAGGCAAATAATCTAAAAACAAATGAAAAGATCTTTTTTAACTCCAGGAATAATTTAAAAACAAATGGAAAGATCTTCTTTAACTCCAGGAAAAATAAAAACCAGCCTGTTCAAGGAAGGTGCTGTGATCACAGCACACTAGCTGGCTCTGCAAGGAACAGTGTTTACGTAGTCACAACAATGCAGTCACTGTTTAATGATTTTCCACTTTAGAAATTTACCTAGAGTCAAGCAAGAAGACTCAGGATGATAGGATACAACATGAACATCCTCCACCTTGACAGTGTAGACATTTAAGTACAGATACTGGAGTGGAAACGGGTAGGAGATCTGTAAGGGATGTTAACACCTTCATCTTACCAAATGAGGAGGCAGAAGACACTATTATTGACCTTACAAGAAACAGAGTTTTGGGAGTTCCCTGGTGGTCTAGTGGTTAGGATTTAGTGCCTTCACTGCCAAGGGCCCTGGTTCAATCCCTGGTTGGGGAACTGAGATCCCACAGGATGTGCAGCACGGCCAAAAAGAAAAATAGTGTAAGCAAATCTCCAAAAGTGACAAATTTAACCCATAGAAACTGTAAAGAATGATACTAATATATTGGGCCATTGGAGAGAGATGGAGAGGTAGTGGAAGGGAACTAAGTCCCCATCTGTCATAGCAGGAGGTCAACAATGAATGTCCAAAATTGATCAATCTCTACTTTAAAATATGGAGGTAATTTTCAGAAGAAATAGCTAAACGTGTTGATAAGGGCCATCTCTGAAGAGTGGGGCTCGGGGGGAAAGATGAAGGAAGAAACAGTTTATACACCTTTATAAACCTTTTTGAACAATTTGAGTTTTTAACCAAGAACATATAGTACGCCTCTTAAAAGACCTATATTAAAAATATAAGGAATTCCCTGGAGGCCCAGTGGTTAAGACTCAGTACTTTGACTGCCATGGGCCTGAGTTCAATCCCTGGTCAGGGAACTAAGATCCCAAAAGGTACATGGCACAGCCCAAAGTAAAAAAAATATATATATGTATATATACATATATATATATACAGTTATATATATAATATACAGTTAAAAGAAATGTACACCACCATTAATTTGGGAATTATTGTCACCCCATGGATAAGTATTATGTCAATTTGTTAAAAACATACATAGAATTTACAGAATTGCAACTCAGCAATTAATATGGTAATTACTGACACCCATAATGACTGGGTCTTCCCACTCTTGAGTAGGTATGTCTCTTAAATTATTCGTGTTTTCCTTTACGTCTCTGAGTAAAATTTTTGTCGTCTGTTTATATTTTGTTTCTGTGTATTTCTTGTTGAGTTTATCCCTAAGATCTTTACATTTGTATTCCTATTTTGAATGGGATTTTTAAAGTAAAATCTATAAATGATTATTGCTGACATAGAAAAACCATTGATTCTGCTATCTTTAAATATGACCCTCATACTGTAATCTTAAATTATTGTAAATGGTTTTTCAGTCTAGTCTCTTGGGTTTTTTTTTTTAAATAGGTGATAATAATACCATCCATGAGTAATGGTTAGCTCAGCCTTACTTCTGCTTATTCCTTTGCTCTATTTACTGTATTTTGTAAGTTGTTAAGTAACAGCAGCAAAGGTGAGCATCCTTGTTTCCTCCCTGATGGTAATGGGAGCCCATCTAATGTTCCACCCAAGCAGGTTTTGAGCTGGCTGCCATCGGAAGGTAACAGTTCGTGGTGGTCAAGCAGATGGGCTTTCAGATCAGACTACCTGGGTCCTGGGTCAGATGGGATCCACCGTTTACTTAGCAGGGTGACTTTAACCAATTACTTAACCTCTCTACACCTGTTTTCTTGTCTGTAAAATGGGATAACAGTGCCTACTTCATTGGGTAGCAGTGCTCATTAAATGAGATTATATGTGCAAAGCACCTATACAATGCATGGGCAGCTCTAGTCCACAGCACTTTCAAGAATCTAATATATAACACTTGTGCTGTATCATCTTGCTAGATTTGGCCTTTTGTTAGTCCTTTGAGACTATTTTGGACCCGACTCTGTCATTAGTTTTCATGGTTTCCATTAGTTCAGCAGTTTGAATCTTGCTTATTCCCTGGGGATTGGGTGGAACTTTGAGGCGCTGTATCCATTTTACACAAGGAATCCTCAGTGCCACCCTAGCTCCCTGTGGATCTTCTGTCCTCTCTTCTTTGCACGTGATTGAGAAAGGAGCATAGGCTTTAAAATCAGACAGCGGGGAGATCACAGCTCTGGACTCACTGCATGGTCTTAGGCAAGCTCTTAGCCTCTCTTGGTTTCCAGCTCCTCGTTTCTAAGTGGAATGAGAATGTCTCCCTCACGGGGCTACTTTGAACATCAAAGATGAGCAAAAGCTCACACCTAGCCTGGCACCTGTACCACCACACACTCTTCATTGCTTTCTGCTTCTCCACCCAGGACCTCTTTGTCCAAAGTCAGAAGTAGTGAGTGGCCTGGAAGGTGGGAGGAAACCAAGCTCCCTGTGATTAAGCCTGGCTCCACCTCAGGTGGCTGTATCAGTAATTTGGTCTTTCCAGGCTCAGCTCGGGTGGGAATCAGAGGTGCTGGCTCCTAGTCCCGGTACAGCAGCTACACATCTCAGGATGCTCTCGCCTCTGCAAAAGCCTCGAGAGGCCTCTCCCTTCACAGTCAGCAGCTCTGAAATCCTCAGCTGAGGGACTTGGTGTGCAACACAGAGATACAGCTCCCTCCCCTACAGAGGTCAATTCTTCCTCAGCAAGAGCCTGCTCAAAGCCCCTAGACCTTCCAGAAAGGCTCCCACAGCTCTTCGCAAAATATTTTTTATTAATATTTGGACGAGACAAAGGAATGCATTACCATGCAGCCACATCTGCAAGCAGCGGAGACGTTCAAATCGCTCTGAGTCACCCCAAGCAAATGCCACAAAACACAGACAAAAGCCCTCCTGCTGCCTGTCTTGGTTGACAGAATACCAATTATCAGCATCTGTGGATTCATCCACTTGGCACATGTGTGAGCCTCTGCTTTGTCCTGTTTGCCTAGCCACCTTCACCAAGGACACAGAGAGGAGCACAGAGATTCTGAGCCACAGCGACACTCCAGCCTCACATCCAGATTTTCATGAAAGTCATCCTTGGGAGGTTTTCCTGAGTGGCATCTGGATCTATTAGACCCCTGTTACGTGGTCAGCATCCTTTAGTTGGTTCTTCCTCCTGCCTTCCCTGTCTCTCTGCCTCTAGCCACTCACCCAAACCAGAGACCTGGGGACCCCCTCAGGTCCCTCTCTGTCACCCCTCTATCCAGTTGGTCACCAAGCCCTGTTGATTTGATTTCCTAAATCAAACCCAAATATGTCCATTTCTCTTCCCCTTCCTCTTCAATGCTTCTTGAATTACTGCACAGCTTCCTCCCTGGTCTCGGAGCTCCAGCCTCTCCCTCTTCAATCCGTTTTCCACAAAGTAGCTAAGTTGATTCCTAGTCCAATGTTCTTACTACAAGACTACTGAGTTTGTTTCAGCCATCCAGAAACAGTTTTGGAATGAGGAACATCATAAGGATCTTCTTCTGAATATAATTCACCCACTGCCACAGTACCAAGTATCCACCCATGGTTCCATTTCAAGTTAAAACCATAGAATTTCCACGTTAAGACAACATAGCAGCTCACAGATCCATTTCCCCCACTGTAGCATAGCACGTACCAGGGCAGCTATCAATTCTTAGTTAGCTCTGGTTGGTAGCCTGGTGGGCCCCAAGAGACTAGGACACAGGATGGGGTAGTGAGCCACGGCAGTGCTGCTGGGGTGAAGGGACAGGCCCAGTTTGGAGACAGGACGGTCATGACAGATCCTATCATCTTCAAGGTCAGCTGAGCCCATAAAGAGGAGGTGAGAGGACACAAGAGACTGGACACATCACAGTCTTCCTCAGTCTAAAGAGCAGCCAGTCCCTTCTCCTCCTCTGGAGTACAGAAGCAAAGCCTGGAGCAGCTGCAACCACACTAGCACCATGAGGGAAGCCCATCTGAGGATGAAGCCCACACAGAGGAAGATCTAGCCAGAGTTATTTCAGAGGCACAGTGCCAGAGCCACCATGATGACACCTACCTTCCTCTCTAATACCCACCTCCTCTGGACTGTTGTCCAAGGGTGTGAGGTGTCATATTTCCTGACGGCCTAAGCCAGATAGAGACATGGACTAAGGTATTTGCTGCAGTAAGCATTCTAACAGATGCAATCCCTTTACCAGTTCAAGGATTGGGAAAGACCCTTATGGGAATGTCATGGGAACATGAGAAAAACATAATGAAACCTTGGCATTTTGGTTAAAGACATGGACTCAAACTGCATTCAAATCCCAGCTATGATATTCACCAGCTCTGCTGCTGGGCACATTGCTTAACCTTTTTCAACGGTTTCATCTGCAAACTAGGGATAATAAGTCTTACCTCATTGGATGGTTGTGAAGATTAAATGAGATAATGCACAAAAAGAACTTTGCACAGTGTCTGATGCATAGTAACAATAGTTGCTATCGTTTGGTAATAGTAGTAGAATGTTAGTGGTCGTGATGGTGGAGAGTAGGAATAATTATTCCATGTACATAAAGTGCCCCATAAGACCTTCAAAGTCATCCCATGCATGGCTCTGCCCTAGAGGTGCTGATGGAATTTAGAGTGTCTGTGACTCAGAGTTTGAGCTCATTGCACCTAACCGTCATTGTACCTAACGGTTGAAAATTCAGCTCTTTGCAAATAGATATTAATCTCCAATGAAATATTGGAGAGCTTTAATTAAGGTGATCGGGCTGATTAATGATTCTCTCTGGGCGAATGCTGAGGTGCCCAGAAGTGGACAAAGAGCTTTCTGAAACAGGCAGAGCAATCCATCCAGCAATTTACAAATGACGTCAGCTTTTCCCAGGCTGTGGGCTCTCAGGGCTGTACCCCATCCAGGCTTCCCGTGGCTACTTTTACAAACATAAACACACCTGCTCATCAAAAGGAAAGACTGGGTCACCAAGCCTTCGTGATTTTTTTAATTCTACTTTTAATTCTTCCCCTGTAAGAATTGAGTGAACGGACCAAGATGAGAAGTGGGTGCAGGGCTCTGGGGTAAGGAACTCCAGATTCTTGCTCCGTTCCACTGTTAATTTGAATTTGAGAAAGCCCCAGGACTCGGGCGTTCAACCTCCCTTAAACCCTGTGGACCCTCCCTAGATATGATATTGCCCTTGGTGGGCCTCTCCCCACTTCCAGATGGAAAAAGGAGCCAAATGTGTATTTATTCGGGGCCAACACCTCAGGCCAGCCCTTGTACTGGGTATTAGGGCTCCAAGACTGGGTGACGGCTCTGGAATCAGGATTTGAATCAAAGAGTTGTTTCAAGGGTTAAATAAATTAATTCATGTGCTTAGATCAGTGTTCCTCTCGTGGTAATGTGCATACGAATTATGTGGTGGTCTCCTTAAAAATGCAGATTCAGATTTATCAGGTCTGGAGTGGGGCCTGAGATACTGCCTCTCCTACAAACTCCTGGATTATGCCACTCGTGCTTGTCCAAAGACCACACTTCGAGCTTAGAAGGCCGCTTCACTTAGCAAGTGTTATATGTGGTAGCTACAACTGTATGTGTCCAATAATTGTTCTATGAACAGAATTGAGCTGAAATGTTTATAGTCTGCTGCTGGTATAATCACTATTTTCATATCTCTCATCTTATTTAACACCCATAATTCAGCAAGGTAAAGAGTCACGACCCCATTTACAGGGAAGGAATTTGAGGGGATTCCTGAATATGAAAATAGGTGTCTTTCATCTATTCTGGAAAGTTTTCATCAGTTATTTCTTTGGCCATTGCCCCTCCCCATTCTCCCAATCAAATTAGAACCCAAACTAGAATATACATAACTTTACACTCTGTATATCTTCTCCTCGTACCATAGTCTCTGTGCTTCCTGTTTTTTTCTAGGTTACTAGTTCTTGCCTCAACTGTCCTGAATCAGCTACTGAACACTTCCATTGGGTTTCAAATTTTCATTATTAATTTCCACTGGTTTTTAATTTCCATAGTTATGCTTTTCATTTCCAGAAGTACGAGTTGGTTCTTTTTCAATTCTTTCACTCTCTTCCTCTTTGTTATGTTTTCAATTCCTTCTTTTATTTCTTTAAAAACAGTGGGAATATTTATTTTATATTCCATATCGGATAATTCTGATCTCTGAGGCTTTACTGCATCTTTTTCTAAAGTATGTTATTATGATATTGTGATTTATAAGAAATATATTTGGCCTTTATCCCTACCTGGCACAGAGTTCCTAAAACCCTTGCAATTTCCTCAGTGATAAGAACTAGCTTATAGGTGTCTTTTGTTGTTCTTTATCAAGTCCCCTTCAACCACACCTGAGTTTATGTTAATGAAATGACTTTTAGAAATCCCTGAGGAAGGGGCTGGTTGCTAGAGGAACCAACCACATGACCAAAAGGTTGACCCTTTCAGATATACCCCCTCCCCTCCCCTCCTTACCTCCAACCTCCAGGGAGGGAAGAGGAGTTGAATCGCCAATGGCCATGATTTAATCAATCATGCCTATGTAATGAAGCCTCAATAGAAAACCCTCACCAAAGGAGTAGGAGAGCTTCTGGGTTGGTGGAAATACCTGGCCCTATATATCCCTTCCATCTACCTGTTGCTGAGTTGTGTCCTTTGATAATAAACCAGTGATCTAGTAAGTAAACTGTTTTTCTGAGTTCTGTGAGCCACTCTAACAAATTACTGAAACCTAGGAGGGGGTTGTGGGAACCTCCATTTTATAGTCGGTCTGTCAGAAGCACAGGTGACAGCCTGGACTTGTGATTGGCATCTGAAGTGGGGCCAGTCTTATGGGACTGAGCCCTTCACCTGTGTTATCTGATGCTATCGCCAAGTAGATAAGGTTAGAATTGAGTTGAATTGTAGGACAGCCAGTTGGTGTCAGAGAATTGCTAAGTATAAGGGAAAAACTCACATTTGATGGCCAGAAGTGAAGTACTGAGAGCACTAATAGTACAGAGAAACGGAAGAGTTTTTCCTGTACAATTGTTTCTACTGAAACAACTTTCTCAAGCTGCCTTGTTTCTTTGTAAGTTTTATAATCCGTGAGTGTGTGTGAGCCCATAATCATTGGAATTCTATCGGGGGAATTCTTTGAGTCTAGAGAGGATCTCCACTTACTTCTTTAAAGTACTGGGGGGCTTGACCATCCAAGGCCCGTGTTAAATTAAAATTGTCAGCTTGTTTACTTCAAATCTTGCAAATACTGGCATTCAGGCACCAACCCCACACAAGGGCCAGCCCAGGTCCACAGATTCACGGAGGATAATTTTCCCCTCTTCCTCAGAATCAAGACCGCGCTGAGACAGGTGTGTTTCTTTGCATTTTTCCTTGGCAAGGAGGGTTTCTCCTGGTTTACTTTTTTACTAAATGTGTAGTGCTTTGTGAATCATAGCTTTGTATGGAGTGGAGAGAAGACTCTCTCTAACTCTCCCCAGGCCTGATGTCTTGTCTGCCTCATATCTATGGCTGCAGGGGCCCCTGACGGCCAGCAATGTCAGCTCTCACTCACATTCCTGCCCTTCTTCCCACCCCCACTCCACCCCCGGTCTCTGAGGACTTCCTTCATTTTCTTACAAGGTCGTGCACGCATTTAAAATTATGCTCCTTACATAAGCATTTTTATCTAGCATTTTCAGTTGTTTCATAATAGAAGGGTTTTAGAATTTCTAATCTTCCATTTTGCCAGAAACAGAAATCGCATCTTTTTCTGAACTCCTCACAGAGCTAAGTAAAGATGATAAAGTATCACATACACCCCCCAGCAAGCAAACTACCAAGATTGTTTGCCTCTTTAAAGGGAATAAGAGGTTGGATATTATCCACATTAAGGTGTCTTGGGGATAATATTGCTCTGGAGAGCTTCACCAATAAACACTTGGAGGAAAACAGCATCATCAGGAAAAGACTCCATAAACTACATTCCTGGGAGAATTTTCTTCTTGGAACAGGGACAAGAACTTGCATCCAACTGTCAGGGGAGGTTTCTCTAAATACTCCATTGGAGATGAAAAAAACGCTCCATCGAAGAGCATAATGGTAATAATTGTTACAACAGCTTAAAGTTTCTTGTAAAGGGCATTGTTTACAAAGTACTTCTATGATGCTTATTTTGTGCTCCTTTTGATGGATGTTCCAAAAAGACCCCTGGGTTAAGGAGCTATAGGTGGGAGCACTAGAGCACCTCCTCTGGGGTCAGAAGCCCTGCACCACCAACAACAGTACAATGAAGCGTTTTTGAGGAAGGCTTTAACAAGCCACCTGGAATTCAAGAACCTCAGCTTTCTCCCTTGGCTGCGTTTAGCTTCATCATATAAACTGAGCTCTATGGGGAGACTGGGACTCTTTCAGGGTCACTGGTATTTGCTAACCTCGGAGTTCCCATGGTCCTGACCATCCAGTACATCAACCAAAGTTCATCAGAGTTCATGTCCAGCACCCTCCCATTCCCAGTAACAGCCCATCCCCCAGGCTCTTAAAGCAGAAGTGGGTTGTAGGGAGAAACCATCCAACAGGGAATGCTGTGAACCTCCCCCAGTCCCTCCACGATCCTACCACACAGTGGAGGACTTTCAAACAGCAGGCTCTCCACAGCCTGGGACACCTCTGGTGCAGGGACAATGGCCTTGTTGGATGAAACTCTAGCTCTAAACAGAGCGATCCGAGGCACCTGGTCATCAGTGGGCTCCACCATTGCTCTTTCTGAGCAGGTTTGGGTAGTAGTTTGGTAGTATTTGCAAGACTGTTGAGAATGAGCTATTGCCATGCTGCATGCTCCACATGGCATGGGATTTTTTTTTCCCTAGTTGAAGTATAGTTGATTTTATAATGTGTGTTAGTTTCTGGTGTACAGCAAAGTGATTCGGTTTTATATATATATATATATATATATATATATATATGCTTTTTCATATTCTTTTCTGTTATGGTTTATTATAAGATATTGAATATAGTTCCCTGTGCTATACAGTAGGACCTTGTTGTTTATCTATTCTGTATATAATAGTTTGCATCTACTAATCCCAAACTCCCAATCCATCCTTCCCCCATCCCCCCTCCTCCTTGGCAACCACAAGTCTGTTCTCTATGTCTGTGAGTCTGTTTCTGTTTTGTAGATAAGTTCATTTGTGTCATATTTTAGATTCCACATATAAGTGATATCATTTGGTATTTGTCTTTCTTTTTCTGACTTACTTCACTTAGTATGATAATCTCTAGGTCCATCCATGTTGTTGCAAATGGCATTATTTCATTCTTTTTTATGGCTGAGTAGTATTCCATTGTGTATATACACCACATCTTCTTTATCCATTCATCTGTCAGTGGACATTTAGGTTGCTTCTATGTCTTGGCTATTGTGAATAGTGCTGCTATGAACATAGGGGTGCATGTGTCTTTTTGAATTACAGTTTTCTCCAGATATATGCCCAGGAGTGGGCTTGCTGGATTATATGATAACTCTATTTTTAGTTTTTTAAGGATCTTTATTCCTTCAGTGCTCTGATTCTTGACATCAAAAATGAGGGACATTCATTTATCTGTCCTTATTCAAAATCTTCAGTTCTTCTCAATCTTGCCCAATATAGTAAAACCTCAGGGAATTTTTGGCCTTTTTCCTGACACCCTGACATGATCCAGAGGTGGATATAATCCAAGGCATGATTATAAATAATCACCTAAAATTTTGATGTTCAGTTTTTACTTAAATTCTAAACTTATCACAATTCCAGTTTCAAACAGAACACAAATATTACAAAAAAGTGAGGCACATACAAAAGTAAGCAAACCAATGATACCCACTACTGTATATAAAATAAACAACAAGGATTACTGTATAGCCCAGTAATACTGAAGAAGTATATTCAGTGTCTTGTAATAACCTATAATGGAAAAGAATCTGAAAACATGTATATATATACATATAAATATATATATCTGAATCACTTTGCTGTACACCTGAAACTAACACGATATTGTAAATCAACTATACTGCAATTCAAAAAAAAGTAAAAAACTGTAAAAGCAGCCTAAACATCTACCGACTCATGAATGAATAAATAAAATGTGGTATATCCATACAATGGAATATTACCCAGCAATAATAAGGAATAAAGTACTGCTACATGCTACAACATGGATGAAACCTGAAACATTATAAAATAATGTTAAATAAAAAGACCACATATTCTATGATTCCATTTATATGACATGTCCAGAATAGACAAAAAGACAGAAAATAGATCAGTGGTTGCCTAGAGCCAGGGAATGGGAGAGGGTGGAGTCAAAAGGATAGAGAGTGACTGTTAATGAGTCTTTTCTCTGGAGGATGGTAAAAATGTTCTAAAATTATATTATGAGATGGTTGCACAACTCTTAAGTATGCTTAAAACCATTGAAATATACAATTTAAATAGATGAACTTTATGGTGTGTAAATTATATCTCAATAAAGCTGTTTAAAAATAAAAAGATTTTTTTTTAAGTAAGCAAACCAAGATCATTTACACATATGAGGAAGCTAGGGCTCAGAGCAGGTAAGTAATTTACTCCAGGTCACACAGACCCAGAGTCACAGGTCAGGACACAAACTCAGGCCAACTGTACCCAAATCCTCTGACTTTGCCAGTACACCATGCTGCTTCCTCACTTTGGGTAGCTCAGTTCTTCCATATAACTTATCTTGTGAGGGAAAATGACCCTGATATAACCTTCCTGGATAGTATGGAAAGGCCAAGATTTCACCAGGATGCAACAGCTGGGGTTAGCATCATGTTTATCAAAAGAAGGGTGACATGGCAGCGGGGGGCAGCGGGGGGAGAGGTCTCTTCGTGAAGTGATTATTTGTCTTTGATTCATTTTCCTTTTGGACTTTTATCACCTTTCAGACTTCCTATTAATCTGAATTAGGACACACACACACACACACACACACACACACACCTGAATAATCTAAGAGAAATGTGTTCTAAGGAGGCCAGAGAAGTCGCCCTAAACAGAGCCTCAGCATCTCAGGGGTCAGTGCCTATCCTGAGGGGCATGTGGGAGAAACACAGGCAGCCAGCTGAGGACTCTGTCCAGATAAACCCACAGCCTAGATAAGCAGAGGTCAGATAAACCAGGCTTCCCTGTGCTCAGCTGCCTCTCCCAGGCAAGGTGGCCAAGGGTCAGAGAACAAAACCCACACCTGTCCCCAGGGCTGATCCAGTTCCTCCAATCATTCAGGCAATGGCTTATCAAGAATCGGGCCTGGTTGGTTAAGAATCTGCCTGCCAATGCAGGGGTTCGAGCCCTGGTCCAGGAAGATCCCACATTCCTCAGAGCAACCAGCCCGTGCTCCACAGCTACTGAGCCTGTGCTCTAGAGCCCGTGAGCCACAACTACTGAGCCCACGCACTACAACTACTGAAGCCTGCGCACCTAGAGCCTGGGCTCCGCAACAAGGGAAGCCACCACAATGAGAAGCCTGTGCACTGCAACGAAGAGTAGCCCAGGCTCGCCATAACTAGAGAAAGCCTGCACGCAGCAACGAAGACCCAATGCAGCCAAAAATAAATAAACAAATTTATTAAAAAAAAAAAAAAAGAATCAGGCCTTTTAATTAGATTGAGCCTCGACCAGGAGCCAAGAATTCAACTCTCAGCCCCACCCTCCACTGACTCACCAGCCACAGGACGTCTTCTCTCTTCTGTCTCGCTTCCCCACGGCCCTCCCAGAAGGTAGACATGGTGCCCAGAGGCCTCCCTCACAAGGCCACAATAAGGTGTGCGATAAAAGTAAAAGCTGCAACTGGCATTCATGAATACCTACTACGTGCCATATTCTTCACATTCATGATCTTAGCCTGCGAACAACTTTCTGAGGTGTTATTACCCTCTTTGTACACATAAGGGAGCTAAAGCTCAGGGCTTTGGATAACTTGCCTCTGGTCACAAGGACTTGGATTTGAACCCGGGTATATTTGGCTCCAAAACCTCTATGCCGTGGTGGCTGACTATTATTCCCACCTTCCTCACATCAGTTTCTTTCCCCGGATAAGAGCTGCAGGTCCACTGGGTGACTGGCTTTCTCACTTTTCTCTCCCTTCTCTCTCCTTTCTCCATTCACCCCTCCACCCTTTCCCCCACTAGTGGGCTTTTAATGTTGGAAGTGGGGATTGAGATCCAACTTTGGTGGGAGGTCAAGCCCATCAGTCCCTCGTTCATCCCATTGTGGGTTTGGGAGACCATGTGATTATTTATTTTTCAGATGGTGCCCGTGTTCTCTGCAGAGGCACAGATGGAAAAGGATTCATAAGAGGATTTTCCGAGCATGTGTTTGTGATGTGTTTTGTTACGTCCACAGCATGCAGAATTTAGGAGCATTTGAGAAGTCAGCCCCCACAGCAAAGCACCTTCAGTGCTTCTCCGCTGCCAGCTCCCCGTGATGCCCAGGTGCTTCTGCCAAATCCAGGGATATTTAGCACGAACACTCCCTGCAATATTTGCAAAATAATGTGAAAGGAAGAGGGGCATCCTGGCCTCAGCCGCTGTGAACACACAGAGCCTAGGGTGCCGGCCATGCTCTCGCGCTTCCTCCCCTTTTCCCAGTCTGGCTACTGAGATCTTTCTCATGTGTTCTCAGGGATCTGAGTCAGATCTGTGTGTCAGTGGTGCCATTTGTACAAAACTGAGAACTTCCAGGACACACAGAGCCTCCCACTTCTGAGACTCAAAGACTTGAGTGTAAATTCTGGGAGGTTCAATGAGACAAAATGGCCCCAAATATTCTTATGTCTGCACCATCCCTCTTATTGGGTTTGGCCTGAATCAAACCTGCCTCAGAGCCCAGGACAGTTTCAGAAAATAAATAGTGCTTAGGGAAGGTCTAAATCTTTTGGGGGCATAACTACAAAGACCCTCTAAAAGTCTGTGGCAAGGTGAAGTGACTTCTTTTACCCTAGTCCTACCCTTTCGCTACCCCATTCAATCCACCAGGAGAAAAACCTAGGGGTTACAGGACACTTATCTGGAGCCAAGACCCTTCATAGTCAGTTAATTCCAGAAATCTCCATAGTGCACCTCAGAATGAGAAGGGATGGAAACCTAAGAACAGAGTTATAATGGACAAGAAATAAAGGTAACATTTTGTTTATGTGAGGATTAGTCATATTTTCATGTAAAACTGAAGGAAATGAATTCTCTCCGTGGTGAAATGTATTTGTTCTTAAGTTACCTTAAAAGGAAACAAGCAACAACCCAGGTTGAAGCCCTTTCCCCACTAACATTCTGTATTAGTCAGGGTTCTGCAGAGAAACAGAACCAACAGGGTGTGTGTTGTGTGTGTGTGTGTGTGTGTGTGTGTGTGTGTGTGTGTGTGTGTGTGTGTGTGTTTGTACAGAGAGAGAGAGAGATTTTACTTTAAGAAATTAGCTCAGGGCTTCCCTGGTGGCGCAGTGGTTGGGAGTCCGCCTGCCGATGCGGGGGGCATGGGTTCGTGCCCCGGTCTGGGAGGATCCCACGTGCCGCGGAGCGGTGGGCCCGTGAGCCATGGCCGCTGGGCTTGCGCTTCCAGAGCCTGTGCTCCACAGCGGGAGAGGCCACAGCAGTGAGAGGCCCGCGCACCGCAAAAAAAAAAAAAAAAATTAACTTATGCAATTGTGGCGGCTTGGAAAGTCCAGAATCTGCAGGGGGCACTGCCAGGCTGGAGACCCAGGGAAGAGTTGCAGTTTGAGTCCAGATGTGGTCTGCTGGCAGGAATCCCTCTTCCCCTGGGGAGCTTAGCCTTCTTCTATTAAGGTCAACATTACTACTTCCATTTTCTGCCCCACCGCATGGTTCATGCAGAACCAGACTACATTCCCATCTTTGACAGAACCAAAGGACCCAGCCAGCTAGAAGCAAAACTCCTTACTGACATTGAGCAGACCCCTGAGACTGGAGTGCCGGGAATGGGTCATCAGGGGATGACAGGGGTCCAGAGGAACAATAGGATGTATGGGTCTAAGGGGGACACAGCCCCCCACCACCATAAACCTAGCAGTGAGGGCTCATGCATGAGCAGCAGTTGGACAAAGAGCACAGCATCCAATACACACACTGTTTTACACTTATGGGATCACACTCTCTGTATGGCTCTATAACCACATAGCCAAAAATAATCTAGACCAGTTGATAGCTAACCAAACCCTCAGATATATGAGTGAGCCCACCTAACATCAGCAGAGCCACCAAGCCAACCACCCCTGATGCAAGAGCAGTAAATGCTCAGTGTCATAGGCCATGCAGTTTTGTGATTGTCATGCTTGTGACGTGGCAGTTTTGTGGCAATAGATAACTGATACACCTACATTCCAAGTCAAGGAATGGGCTGACAAATTCAAATGTTGACAGGGAAAGACAGGTACTATAATCCAGTGAAGAGGGAAAGTGGAGTCTGTATTAAACTGGAAAAAAACACACCCATCTAAGGTGGACAGCTGGTACTCAGGTCCAACCAATCACGCCAGGTGGAAATGTTGATTTAGCGTGGCTAAATTAATTTTTCAAGAGAGAAGGGGATTCAGATTTATTATGAAATGTATTAGTTTAAATGTTATCAATACATTTTATTTTCCTTGAAAAGTTGGGCACTAATAACAGAAATGCAAATTAAAACTATACTGAGATATAATTTCTCACCTATCCAAAAGATTAGCAAAAATCAAAAAGTTCAGCAATACACTCTGTTGGTGAAGCTTTGGGAAAAACAGCACCTTTACATATTGCTAGAAAGAATGCAAAATGGTATAACCCCCACAGAAGAGAATTTGGAGATATTTAGCAAAATTACATATTCATTTACCCTTTGATCCAATAATCATACTTCTTGGAATCTATTTCAAATATATACTGGCAAAACTATAAAAGAGATATATGCACAAGGCCACTAACTATAATAGCTAAGACAGTAAACAACTGAAATGCCACAATCTGGGACTGGCTGAATAAATTATGTGCATCCTTTTGATAGAGTAATATATAACTATGATAAGGAATGAGGAATATCTCCATCTTCTACTATGGAGTAAGTTCCAAGATACATCATTAAAGTGATTTTTTAAAATTAATTTATTATTTATTTTTGGCTGCATTGGGTCTTTGTTGCTGCGTGCGGGCTTTCTCTAGTTGTGGCCGGCGGGGGCTACTCTTTGTTGCAGTGCGCAGACTTCTCATTTTGGTGGCTTCTCTTGTTGCGGTGCGTGGGCTCTAGGCCCACAGGCTTCAGTAGTTGTGGCATGCAGGCTCAGTAGTTGTGGCGCACGGGCTTAGTTGCTCTGTGGCATGTGGGATCTTCCCGGACCAGGGCTCGAACCCGTGTCCCCTGCATTGGCAGGCGGATTCTTAACCACTGTGCCACCAGGGAAGCCCTAAAGTGATTTTGTTTAAGTGCAGAAAAATGTGTATCATATTCTACTATTTCTATAATAAAGGAAGAGCTATATAGACATAAATATATACAGATTTAATTCTATTTTTCAGTGGAAGAATAAACCACAAAATGTTTTAAGGGTTTTCTATAGGAGAGAGGAAGGTATAGAGTGGGTGAGACAGGGACAGAAGCTAGACTTACTTGCATGTGTTTTGTTTTTTAGATATGTCTTTGATGCTATGTAATTCTTTTACATATATTAAGACAAAATTAATTTTTTTTTTTTTTGGCCACGCTGCACAGCATGTAGGATCTTAGCTACCGCACCCAGGGATTGAACCTGGGCCCCCTGCAGTGGAAGCATGGAGTCTTAACCACTGGACCACCAGGGAAGTCCCAGACAAAATTAAATTTTAAAATATTAATCCCAAATATAAAAAATAAAATGAAATAAATGAACCTAACTGTGTATCCATTTTGGTAGCAAAACTACACAGAGAGAAGCTATAGTGATTTGGCTGCACACTCCTAGCTCCTGTGGGATACATCCCTAAAAAAAAAAAGGACTGTAAAAACAACAACAAAGTAACTGTCTTCAGTAATGATATTGGTGCTGATAGTGTGTGGTTCTGCTATTCTAAAACTGTCATTATGGGTAATGTAATATGGGATAAAACTATTGAATAATTACATGATATTTTATCATCCACGGTGTTTTTGAGAACAAAGATTCTGGGTGTGGGAAGAAGGAAATGCAGGTGTTAAGAAGAGTTGAGTAAAAACCATATAATCCTGAAACTGAAAAGGAAGTATTGGTTCAAATTCATAATGTATTTCATGATTGATTAACTAGATAGCTAAATAGACAAGCGGATCGATAGGTACTCCCTATATTTCCTAGTTCTGTCCACTTAAGGGGACTGGAAACAGTGACAATGCTGATACCACTGAGCACCCTCAGCACTCATATCAGGGTCTCTATATACCATTTCCCAAGAAAAGGAACCAAAGCTATTTCAATCTAACCTGGAGAAATAGCTAATTCCAGGTCTGGAACCGGAAATAAATAAAGAGGAGCGTAAACATCTAATTGTATCAGAAAGAAAATTATCAAAGACTACTGAGGTTATGCCAACTTGAAAAAAAACTCCCACTGGCCAAAGATGGGACAATTTGAGCGCCAGTAATAATAATCTTAAAAAACATAATAAAATAATAAAATGAATCATAATAATCATTGCAAGTGAATTCAAACATGTCAACTATGATTAAATGCATGGATTCATAATGATTCTTTAATAAGAGAATTGAAAAATGTGAATTTTGATGGATATTACATAATATTAAGGAGTCTAGAAGCAATAATGGTAATTGAGGTTATGTTTTTAGAAGAGTTCTTATATTCTAGAGATGAATACAGTCAATCCTCATTATTCACAGATTCTATATTTGTGAATTTCCGTACTCACTAAAATTTACTGGTAACCCCCAAATCAATACCCTCAGTGTTTCTGTGGTCATTCACAAACGTGTGAAGAGTGGCAAAAACCTTGAGTCACCTACCCTGCACATTCCAAGCTGAGGTTGATCAAGGGGCCTCTGCCTTCTTGTTTCAGCCTTCATACTATAAAAAAGTGTCCTTTCTGTGATCTATTTGATGTCACAGTGTTCACATTTGTGTGCCACTTTTTGTTGGTAATTTCACTGTTTAAGATGGCCCCCGAATTATGTCCTGAAACGATGTTCCTAAGAGCAAGGCTGTGATATGCCTTATGGAGAATACACGTCTGTTAGATAAACTTCGTTCAGTCGTGAGTTATGATGCTGTTGGCCGTGAGTTCAATGTTAATGAATCAATAATGTATATTAAATAAGTTGTCTCTAAACAAAAACACACATACAACAAGGTTATGTATTTATCGGTCAATGAAAATGTGGCCAGAGGCTCACAGAAACCTACTCCTGTATTTCCCCTGGGAGTAATGGTTCAGTGTTCACTAATTCAGTGTTCATGGTGACTTTATGGAACCTAACTACCACAAACAACAAGAATCGACTCTATTAAAATAGTCGCAGATTATACGGAGCAAAAATACTATGCAACATGAATAAAATATATCTGCTGGCCTGGATTTGGCCCGCAGGACCCAACTGTCAGTCTCTGATCTATTTCAATCTAACCACTACACGGGACAGAAATTTTTTCAATCATTCCCCTACTGACAGACATTTGAGTTGCTTTCAGTTTTTCACTCTTATGATCGATGCTGCAGTGAACATCAGCACGTGTGCAACAGTTTCTCTTGAGAAGACGTTGAGAACTGTAACTGCTGAGTCACAGTGTGTGCACGTTTTACATTTTAATAGATGCTGCCAAATGGCCTCCAAAGTGGCTGTACCAATTAATGCTCCCACCAACAGTGTGTGCATGTCTGGATTTCCCACACTCTTGCCAATGCTTAATTCCACAAGTATTTTTGGAATCTGGATCCTCTATGAGGCACTAATGAGGTGACAGGGGTGGAGAGGAAGCAGAGCAAGATGTAAGCTCCATAAGACATGGCATCACAGCCCAAAGACAAGGTGTTCATCCTCTCCAGAGATTCACCCAAGATTCACAGAACAGGATGGTGGGAATAAAGAACAAGCAGAGAATTTTCGAACCTTATGCAGTGCCCCACTCCTCTTAAAACAATAATCCATAAAAATGAATTAATTAGCTTTGGAGTGTTAATATGTGCTATGGAGTGCTAATATGTGCTATGTCTAGCCCAAGACTGTGTCAAGGGCAAATCTGTTTCATTTTAAAAATAAATTACATGTTTTTCTTATTATATATGGATATCTATTTGACTATGTATATCAAAAAAAAGGGGGGGAATCCTTTAAACGTGCATGTTACTTAGCCAAGCAATTCTTTTTTTTTTTTTTAATGCCACCAGGGAAGCTGCATGGGGTCTTTGTTGCTGTGTGCGGGCTTTCTCTAGTTGTGGCCGGCGGGGGTACTCTTTGTTGTGGTGCGCGGGCTTCTCATCGCAGTGGCTTCTCTTTGTTTCGGAGCACAGGCTCTAGGCGCACAGGCTTCAGTAGTTGTGGCACACGGGCTCAGTAGTTGTGGCGCACGGGCTTAGTTGCTCCACAGCATGTGGGATCTTCCCAGACCAGGGATACGAAACCATGTTCCCTGAATTGGCAAGCGGATTCTTAACCACTGCGCCACCAGGGAAGTCCCTAGCCAAGCAATTCTTTTCTGCATATATCTTAGGGAAATTATTTGAAAAATTGCAAACATTTAAGCACAAGGGTGTTCATTTGTAGCACTGTTTAATATCCCCTATGATGTAAACTACCCAAGTGTTCAAAAATAGAGAATTTAACAGTTAAATATATCAAACACTTTTGAACTGTTAGTTCAATAAAGTGTTAAATAAATGGAACCGTTAGGAAGTATTATGCAGCCAGCAGAAATGATTTATTTGTTGTCATGGAAAGATACTTGGAAAGTAGTATTGCTTTTTAAAAAAGCCACCAATGTGCACCCATTTGTTCATTCCCTCACCAAGTGCATGCTGAGCACCTACTGTGCTGGGTGCTGGAGACAAAGTCATAACACGTGCAGGCAGAGTCCTTGCTCTGGGGATCCAAACTGTCTTGTCCCTCTTGCCTGCACTATGGACTACACAGACAGGCTTCTCCAGCCTGGATCTGAGCACACAACTAATTCTTTGTTATTAAGCTCTTTGTGATTTCACGAGCACTAATGGATTGATTGCTTCTAATTCTTACACCACGTATAACTATGCTCCACTCGCTTAAAGTTTCTCCTTTCCAGTATCGTGGTACTTAGACTCATGGGAAGACAGGTTATCTTAACCGCAGAACCAGCAGAGCAGACTTCCCTATCCCAACACCACTCTCCGAGGGAAAGCATCTAAAATAGTAGCAATACCGTGCCCGAGGGGTGAAAATAGTCCAGGCTCAGAGAACCTGTTTTGCTTTCTTGGCACCTGCCTTACCGTCTCCCCACCTCTGTGTGTTCCCATCAGTAAGACGAGCAGGGAGGGTTGATGATAAATGACTCGCAACCACACAAGGGCTAACTACTGCCTGGCACACAGTAGTTACCCTTCAGATATGAGCCCCCCTTCTCATCTTCTATTTTCCTGTCAAAGATTGGTTTCACCCACAGAAATCACTAGTATGAAAAGTAGAGGGATGCGGAATTCGGCTGGGATGTTCTTTTCTTTCTGTCTCATAACTTTGAGGAAAAGAGTGGTCTGGCTTACCCACAGGTTCTCTGAAAATGGTCACAAATGCTGTCTGATGGTTTTCAAGTGATCCGACTCTAGAGGCACATATACATTCAAGGCTTCTCCCTTCTACAAATAGACGTCAGCACATGACACAGGCAAGCGTCTGCCCTTATCTACTTCCAAAACACAAGTCCCTTGTCCCTGCTTCCAGTCTCTCCAGTGTATGAAATGGTGTGGGTGGGGGAAGGAGAACAGGAGTATATAGAAGAGGACCTGAAAGGGAACCACAGGCACAAGACTCAGGACTGGGCAATGAGGCCATTCCATCCACCTGGCCTCCGTGACGGCTCAGAGATGTGCACGTCAAGCCAGTGGTTTGCAATTCTAAGATTTGCTTGGATTTTCTACTTTCTGCTAGGGTGGTTTAGTTGGGAGAATATAAGCCTGGGACTGCTGGGAACCACTGTGTTAAAAAATTCTTCCTGGGAAGCAAGCAGAGCCAAGTGATGGGAGGAGAGAGATCAAATCCTAATGACGTTGTTTGGGTCCTCTGGATCCAACCTTACCTGAAGCCAAATCTATGCCTGGGCTCCAGTTATATGAGGCTAAATGAACCTTTCTCTCTCTCTCTCTCTCTCTCTCTCTCAGTTGAGGCTCCTTCTAAAAGGATGCATATGCAAAGAGTTTATTTGACAAGCATCTCAGAACACACCAGCAGGAGACTGGGGAAGGGAGACAGGGAAGAGAAGGTACATTACTGAGCAGGTAACTGCTAAAGGTCAACTTGGGCTCAGTCCCACTCAGGAACTCCGGGAGACCTCGTGGAGCATGTATTTCAGAGCCATTCCACCTGAGGGGCAAGGGAGCTGGGGTATTGACCCATCTCTCTGCCTGTTGCTGTGTCAGGCTGCTCCTGGGGGGCCTTGGTACCCTTCATGGCTGACCCACCGTGAGAATGGGCAAAGCAGGCTCCTTGGGCAGCCATGGGGGCCGGCAGCAGGCAGTCAAAGTGGTCTGCCCTGTACCAAGGGGAAATGGGTGGAATCCTCTTGTTTTATTTTGTATCCTTTTGGCACCAGGTGGGAGGATGGGGGGCAGGTTAGGCTAGACTTCCAGCCATTTGCCTAAATCATCCTGACTAATGTATGTAACACTTCCACCCAAGTCAGAAATCAGCTTAGAGTGTTCCTGGGATAAAAGAGACCTGGATTTCTTCCTTGACCTAACCCCATCCCAGACATGACACCAGCCTGGTTACAGGAGGAACTCTTACCAATGATCTCTTCCGTGCCCTGCACACATGCAGGCACAGCAAACTTGTTCATTCAGACATCCCTGAGTAGGAGCAATGGCCACCCCTGTACCCGTCCAGAGTCAGCCAGCCCTCCAGGAAACAGCACTGTTCCTATGGCTCCCTGCTCCAGGCCGGGCCCTGGGCTCAGGTGACCACTCACAGTGACCACAACGGGCAACCAGCAGGCCCAGCCACCCTATGGCTGCTGCTCACAGTAGCCGTCATGAGCTTATACCTGCAGCGTGCCTCCAAGGAGACAAAAACCTCCCACCAAGAGAGCCAGGGAACCGCTGGTCCCCTATGCACCGAGGGGTAGGGGCCAGGAATCCAAGCTGTAGTCATAACAATTCTCTCTCCCACCACGGAGGAATGCCTGGGACAGAGGGAGGAAGGTGCAGTGCATGTGTCTTCTCCTACAAGTTTGCTCTGAGGTGATAAATATCTTTTGTTTCTATTGTGAGTGAGATCATTTTTTTCCATTATTTTTTCTAAGTGGTTACTGTTGGAAATAGGAAAGCTATTGATTTTTGTACATTTATTTTGTGACTGGCTGCCTTACTGAACTCTCATTATTTTTAATAATTTTTCAGTTCAATACTCCAAAAGCAAAAAATTTTAGGCGATGTGACAAAACTGACCAAAAAACATGTGAAATCAGCCACCATTCTATTTGTTCTGAGATGGATAAAAAAAATCAAGATAGAAACAAAATCCCACTCAGGCTACCTGTGAGTAGTCTGTTCCCACCCACCCCATCCCAATGTTCCCGTGCCCCTCCCCTCACACCACCCTTGGGGAAAGCCTACTCCCCTGTGTTTTGTGTGTGTGTGTGTGTGTGTGTGTGTGTTTGGCCGCACCTCGCAGCATGCGGGATCTTAGTTCCCCGACCAGGGATCAAACCCGTGCCCCTGCAGTGGAAGCACCTATTCTTAACCACTGGACCACCAGGGAAATCCCTCCCCTCTGTTTTGAAGAAAGTCTTTGAGACCCACACTCAGAAAACTCCTTTGTTGGGGCAAACAGTCCAACCCTAAGCTTCTCTGGACTGTCAGGCTCGGGCAGGGGTCCTAGCCGTGAGGAGGGCCGTGACCTCCACGCCTGACCCAGCTTTTCACCCATCACCCCAGCTCCTCTCCAAGCAGCCCTGTAGCCTAACTGAGTACCTCCTGTGGGCCAGGTCTGGGAATGTGAGAACCTCGCACTGTTGGATGTACATTTTGTTGTTGTCTCATGCTTTTCTTTGTAGGATGTAGCCACACAGGCAATGCCCTGCCCAGATGCCCTCCAATCCCTTTCACAGCTGCTGCGAAACCCTCTGGCTTCTGTGTGATCTGGCTTCTGATGCCTGCACCCGCGACTCCCATTGGAGGACTGCCCTCAGGCGACTACAGCTGCTTTGCCCACACCTGCAGAGATCGGAAATGCCTGGGAGGTGATGTCCCCCCAAGGCAGCCCTGAGCCAGTGACTGACAGGTGCGGTCGTCTCAGGCTCTGAGACAGACTCACAGCCCACCACTCCCGTGCAGGGGCAGGATGAAGCCACCTGCTGTATTTGAAGATGGGGCCTATGAGGGGGTAATTAAGGTTAAATGAGTTCATAAGAGTGGAGCCCTGATCCAAGAGGATCGTGTCCTTATAAGAAGAGACACCAGACCCCTCTCCCCCTACCCCATGCACATACTCCAAGGAAAGGCCATGTGAGGACATAGAGAGATGGCAGCCTCCAAGCCAACAGAAGAGGTCTCAGAATGAAACTGAATTTACTAGCATCTTGATCTTGGACTTCCAGCCTCCAGAACTGTGAGAAAATAAATATCTGTTGTTGAAGCCACCCAGCCTGTGGTATTTTGTTACAGCAGCCCGAGCTGACTAATACAGATTCCTTCACCTGCTTTCTGGCTGGGATCCTGGAAAAGCCTCTTCTGCCTCATTCAGATGACCCCTCACCACAAAACAAAAGGACTGTGGCTCTGGGAGCAACTCTGCCTCACTCCAGGGAAAATAAAATAAAATTGAAGCCATAGACCAGAGGTTGGCAATTTTTTCTGTAAAGAGCCCGACAGTAAATACCTTAGGCTTCACAGGCCATGTGGCCTCCGTCACAACTACTCGGTTCTGCTGTTGCCTTGCAAAAGCAGCCCCAGACGGTACGCAAATGATGGGTTTGGCCGCATGCCCATTAAGCTTTACTTAGAAAAACAGGCCACTGCGGGCAGCCGTTCGCTGACCCCTGCCACAGGCTCTTTGAACTGGGAGTTTAGCAAACATCAGATCCATCCCCGGATGGCAAGATGAGGACCAGCGCAGAGGGTGGGAGGGATTTGTCCAAGGTCTCCCGGGGAGCTAGTGGCAGTGAGACTAGAAATGGATGGCCCACTCCTTGTTTCTACCCCGTGGTTTAGAACCGAAGCGTATATGGGTAGGGCTGGATCCTGAGGGCTTCTGTGACTGTTGAAGATAGAGGGTGACATGCTGCCCCAGGAGGATAAGGAAAGGGGCAAAGCCAAGAACCAGGCGTGGAGACAGTTGTCAGCATTCCCACCTGAGGTCAGCCTCTGAGGAGGCACGATGAGGGGCAACCGAAGGCAGAAGACGGCGCTGACCCATGAGCTCTGGGACCCCATTGTTCTTCAAAGGAAACTGAAAGTCTGGCCCCTCCCACTGCCAAGGCCAAGGTGAGGGGCTGAGGGGAGAGGAGTTCCAGTGGCTGAGTGTGCAGAGAATAGTTGAGGAGAGACCCTGGGATCACACCTCCATGATCGGATTGCTTACCTGCACAGGTGTGACCCAATCCTTGCTCTCACAGGCCTCTGCTTTAGGCCTGAAGCCTATTTTGAGCCTCCTTTTTTTTTTTTTTTTTTTGGCCACGCCACACAGCTTGTGGGATCTTAGTTCCCCAACCACGGATCGAACCCAGGCCCCAGCAGTGGAAGCGCGGAGTCCTAACCACCGGACCGCCAGGGAAGTCCCATATTTTAAGCCTATTTTGAGACACACCAGCTGCACACACTCTGACCTGTGGCTTCACATTTTGCAGAGGCGGTGTAGAGACTGCAGCCTCCAGGAGAAGTAGGGCCACAGACCCCAGGAGAAGGTAAGGGGGACTTGGAACCGTCAGGACTCGTGGCCTCCTCTCTCTCTCAGTGCCCCACTGTCTCGACTCTGCTGCCACAGACCACTGGGTTCAGGTGGGGACCTCTCAACAGATGCAGGGAAGGGGGCACCTCGTTCACAGCAATGATCTTCTGAGAGCTGGGAGACTCCCTCTGGCCCCCAGAGTCTCCTTAGGGCCCCTCAGAATCCTGGGCCCACTCGGCAGCCTCCATCCTCACAATCTCCCAAGTCAAAGCCTCAAGTTTTCAAGGAAGAAATGTTCAGGTTTGGAAAGAGAAGGCAATGGGGACCTTTGGGCCCTAGCAGAGGACTGGTTCTATTTGGAATTCTGTAACCACCTCAAGGCCAAGGAAAAAGGACCCAAGCATATCACCAGGACCCGAGAGACAGATTTTTTTTAACTCTTGGTATCAACAAGATTTTGGTCTTCAGTCATCTCAAATTGAATAAAACCTAAGCAGCAGGAGTTACTGTAGATACGTAAAGAAAGAAGGGGAAGAAAGAGCTTTGCATCACGTGAATTTTTTGCCACAGAAACTTAATGAGAAACACACCACATTTCCAGAACCCTCTTTCTAGTCAGGGCTCCCGCTGAGATAAAAGGTCACAAGAAGAGAAGGAGGGAGAGCAGGCAGGCACTTTTACTGGAAAACAGGCCCAAATTTCATACACGCTGCTATCGGCCTGAGAGTCTAGACTGATGATTTTCTTTGGATGCCAGATGTGAAGGGCTTTCATAAAGGAATCTCAAACATCACGCATTTAAAAACAAATCGACCCAAGCTGCATTCACTGATGCAATGGAGAACTTTCTATCCCAGACAGCAGGGAAAACACACAGCCTGGTGGGGAAGAGTCCTGAACTCGGCTGTGCATCACATTGCTTCCCCCTGCAGGCCACGAGCGGTAGGGCACCCGGAAGCCAGCCAAGGCTGGGGACCCTGAGCTGAGCCACGCCTCCGCCAGCTGATGGAGACTTTCTGACCATCTGGCCCAAGGTGCCTGGAGAATGGTCCTCTGCAAGGTGCCAGATCATGGCTGGAAGGACTGTGCTGGGCCTGCACCTCAGCATTACATACATCAATCAATCTCATTCAATCTCTAACCTGGCAAGGTGGAGACGTTGCCCCTGTAAAGTACAGGGTCCAAGAAGTTGAGTGATTTGCCCAGTGGTTGCAATTGGCTTATTCAGTATTGGCATTTGACACCAGTGCCCCTTCACTGACCCTGTGTGCTGAGGCCATCACTGCCGGGATGCCCCTTCTCAGGGAAGATGGAATGATGTAACTGGACCTCCGTTATCCAAACCTGATCAGACCAGCGAGGAGGAAGCTCTGCCTGTGAGGCCTGCAGGGCCAGGCTGGGGGGCTGCACGTCCTGCGGCCTCAGGCTGGGAGTGGCCCAGGACTCAGGGATGCTATTCCTGCGTAAGGCTGGAGGTGGGCTCCTTGACCGCACACCCAGCCAGGGCTCAGGGAGGGTTTGTAGAGCAAGGAGTGTCCCGGCCACCCTCTAGCCTCTGGAATCTCCCAACAGCCCTGCACTTCTACTATCTTGGCTGTCTTGGGCTGCTACCCACCCCCCTGCCTTTACACAGGGACTGACTCTGTAAACATCACCCTGAGATTACCCCTGACCAGAGACATCCCACTTGGCGGCAGCTACAAATCACGATGCCAGACACTCGGGATCAGTGACCTTTAGAAGAGGCTGGGTGTGGCAAGGACCCCACAAGTGACTCACGTTTTATCTAGTGTGAAAGGACCTCTGCCCCCACCGCCTGCCCGCAGGCAGCCCAGCCCTGCTCCACACCCTCTGGCTTGCCCGATCCCCGCAGTCATGGGGACTAGACAGGATGCTCTGGGGAGTGTTTGGTTTTCTGCCAGTGCTGTTGACTCAAGATGCTGTGTGGACCCTTGGGCACTCCTTCCTTTTCTGAATCCTCCGAAAGAGGTCCAGTCACCTCTCTGGCCCCATCTCTCCACGGGGCTTCTTCTCTCAAAGGCAGGGCTGCTTGTTGAGCCCAGGACACCCCCGGGCTTTTGCACAAGCTGCTCCTCTGCCTGGAAGCCCTTCTAGCCCTTCATCACTTGCCCGACTCGGGCTTGTCACCAAGCGTCAATTCTCCCATGGACAGTTGTTCCCTCCTCTCCTTCCCTTACCCCTTGGGCGGAGTACCCACACACACACTCTGAGCTCCACCATGCCACCTCCCCTCGCCTTCCTCTGCTGGCAACATCACCATGCAGTCACCTGACCACTGGTTCGTCTTCCTGTTTCTAGAGGCCGGCTGGAAAGCCCTTAGCAAATATTTGGTGGATTCCCTAATCTCTTTGCATCTGGATGTCACTGCCCTTATGTTCGGGGACCAACCTGCTGAATTGGAAACTGGGACTTGGGACCTGACCATGGACTAAATATTTGCCTTTGGAGTTGTCCTCCAAAGGAGAAGAGGTTTTTCTGCCGGTCCACTCCCTCCCCAGGGCACTTGGGCGGCAGGGAGAGGGGGCCAACTTTATCATCCCTCTATCACTTGGCCAGAGGTGCCTGTCGGGCCTGAGGGGGAGCAGCCACTCGAGGGAGGTGTCCCTGAGCCACAGTTCCAGGTCCACCCCTGGCCCGGCTGACCCTTTCGAGCCACCTCTTCCCAGAAGGCTTGGCTGGGGTTATTAGAGTGTGCCTCTGGGAGCTGAGGATGGAATGTGCCACAGTGGTGCAGCTCCTTTTGTTTGCTCCTGGAACTGCAGTCTGGAGAATCTGACTGAGAGAGGCCTTGTTCATAGTTCCTGCATAAAATCTAAGGAGAGCTGTATAACGTATCAGTCATTTACACCTTAATGAAAACAAATGAATGCAATCTGGTCATTGAATCCCAGAACCTGAGGATCAAAGGGAGCCTTCATCCAGCACCCTTTCCGTCCACCCTTCTGTCCAGCTGGCTTCCATCCTGTCCATCAGTGCTGCTGCCGTAACTTGATACATTTATAAAACACATCCCCTACCCCCACTTCTCACACCCTTTGCTCTTTCTTAATGAGTTGAAAATTAAAATGCTAACCATGATCCTTGTTAATACAGGTATCCCTCCGTGAAATTACAAAAAACTGAAAAGGCACCAGGTCCAATGACACCCTCCCTCATCTCCTAGACGAAGCCCTGTGACCTGGGAGGCTCCCAGACCCCCTGGGGTCTTTCAGAGAAGAGAAAGGAGAGAGGGTCCACCTCACTGGCCCACGGTGGGAGGTAACAGCTCTGAGGTGATGAGGAGGCCATCCGCCTCAGGAAGAATGTCCTGTATTTTCTAATTCTCCATGCCCAGAATGACTGCAGTCAACAGGGCCCAAACAGGTCACTGACAAGCATACCTGGAAATGTCACCAGCCCTAAAGAGGCCAAGTGGTGCCTGGGGGTGGGGAGACTCCTCACCTCATCCACCCTCCCTACAGCAGGACACACACAGAGCAGGGCTCTCCCACCCTGCCTTTCCAGCTCTCCTGCCACCCTCCTCTCTTCCCTTCCATCCCAGGAGGGAGAAGCAGATGGGAGTGAAGTACAGCTGAGCCCAAAGAGGAGCCTTGAGGCTGCAAGTGTGTACAAACAGAGGCGAGAACCACAGGGGAAACTACTTTGAAGTCTCCATCTGGTAACAAATGAAACTGGAAGATAAGGCACATGGTTTCCCACTGCAGCAATTTGTCTTCGATCGGAAGAGGCCATCTCGCTTATTGGGGAGGGGGCTAGGTCTTGAAGCCACAAGCCTGGGCTTGAAGACTCCTTCTGCCACTGGGGGTCTAGAAGCCACTGCCTGCTGGGGGTCTAGAAGCACTGCCTCACAGGGTGTGGGGAGATTTTTGAATGATGAAACACTTAGCACCATGCCTGGCACATGATAAATGCTATCGAGGAGCAGGAAGAAGAGTAAAGAGTGTAACGAAGACTTGGCACCATAGGTAGAGCTGCAGGAAGCATATGGAGCACCTTATGGTCTGCAAAGCTCTCTGGGTTCTGTTCTTTCACCTGATGCTCTAGGAGGCTCAAGCTGTAATCATCCCCACAGCACAGAGGAGAAAACTGAGGTTTCAAAGTGCCAAGAGACTTGCTTGTCATCCACATGGATTGCCCAATGGAAAGCAAAACAGAACACCAGAAAAGGAGAGTAGGTCTGATGAGGCCATGCAGAATTTCGCCAGCAGAAAATCTAGAAAGCCATTCCTTGCCTATTTGCACCATGCACATTTGGAGTCTTGTGGGTGCAGCGTTGTGTTTACACATCAGGGGTACCATGATCTTTCCAGAGTCCGACTCCAGCTGCGTGTGCTGCGCCCGCCCCCCTGCCGCAGATAAACGCGGACAGGGCAGGGAGGAGAGCCTACGCACGTACTTCCCGTTTCCCTGCCAGTTTCAGGGCATTCAGACCTCATAAGGCCAACTGGACATTCAGCCCAGGGCTTGACAATGCACCAAGGCAGATCTTGGCAGGCCCGCACGTGGATATCACCGTCTTTCATGTGTCCAGGTCTCCCCACCCCCATCACGTTTTCGGTTAGAGATACCAGTACATTCGAGTACCCTCTGTGCAAGCGCAGCCACCGCAAACGCTTCGAGTTGCCCGTTTATGCCTGCATCCGAGCTCCACCTAGTGGCAGGTGCCGGACATGGCGTCCAAGTGTGCACTTTCTTCCGGAGCCATTTGCCTACACTGAGTCATTGAGTGCTAAGTGGACACTTTGAACTCAGCACCCCTGAGGCCCTAGTCCTCTGCGACCCTGTCCATGTAACCTGCCCTGTGCCAACCCCTTAGCTTTAACCATGCCGGGAAGCCTCAAGGCACTAACTGGCTAATTATAAACCCTGTCCAAGACTGCTCAGAGCATCCTCCCTCTTGCTCTCAAAGCCCACAGAGCTCTGTGATGTCCCAAAGGCCTGGCTAGAGCTGAAGTGGCAGCTACCTGACATAGTAGAAAGTATATAAAAGTAAGCATCCAAAGACCTGAGTTCTAATTTCACTGTCTTCACCTGAGAGCTAGGTGGACCCGATAAGTCATCCAAGTGCTTCAAATCCACCTGTCCCCTTCTGTGTAACTAGGATAAGGCTCAGCCTCGATATCACATCAAGTCATGGTGAATGTGCTGAACAAACATATGATATTTCTCTGCAAGAATCCAACAAACAAGCCAAGTGAATTTCTACATGTTTTAAAGAAATAGGTGGCAATCCTTATGCCCTGTTTTTCCTTGCCTTTGGAGATGCTGGTTTCTCAGCCTGGCATGCTCTTTGCCCCACTCCTCTTAGCTAATCCCTCCCTCATACACCCATCACCTCCTCCAGTAAGCCCTCCCTCCTCCCTCCCCTGAACTGAGTACCTCCATCTCTAGCTCGCACAGCACACTTCTATGGCTCTCGTCACACCTAGTTGTCGTCATCTGTTCCTTTTCTCTTCACTTGACTAAACTGCATGCTCTTTCAGCGAGGGGACTGTCTTCTTTACTCTTGTATCCTTGCTGCCCAGCACAGAGTCCAGTATACAGTAGGCTCTCAATCCCGCTTTGTCTTGAATGACTGAAAAAACTGAACGAAATAAACAAATGGGTCATGAGGATGTTCTCTGTAATCCTCCAGAGGCCTTTATGTTTTAGATCTGAAATCCACCTGCCTTTTTATGTATATGTGAGGTAGAGGTAAAGATAGACTTTTTCCCATATAGATATGCGGTTGACCCAATACTTTTATTAAAAAAGACCATCTTGTCCTCACTACATGGCAGGGTCACCTGTGTCATAAATCAGGTGACTGTATATGCGTGCGTCAGTTTCTAGACTTTATTCTGTCCCATTGGTCAGTTATTCAACCAGGTTCCTGAGGCAAAGACCCCATTACAGACATTTTCTATGCAAATAAATAACAAAGTTTATGCCAATGACAATTTTAAGCAGTGCCACGCCCACTTGGGAGCTCAAAAGGTGGACAGAGCCAGAGGAAGTGTCCAGGCTGTGAGCTCAGGGTAGGTTACAGCCAGCTCTGAGAGTCTGTGCACCTCATGGAACCAAACAAGGGATGGATTGTTCCTGTAAAAAGAGGGGAAGCAGAAAGGCAAGCCAGGGCCCCAAGTCAGGAGGAACCAGGCATCACCTAAAATCCATGACAAGAGCCGAGGGAATGTGTGCACCTGCACCGCCTGGGGCCGAGTCCACTGGTACCTGCTGCTATGGCATCTGGCTTTCGGCCCTGCAAGCAGCTTTTAGGAAGGCTCCCCTACAGAGTAGCTCAGGGCATCAAGAGGCTTCTGACAGCTGGGGCTGGGAAGGCTGCAGAGAATCAGGGAGGGGAGGATATTGAGAAAGGCCCCAGTTCCTCCTTGACTTCACTTGTATCTAATAGCAGGGCACTTGGCCTTCCTAAAGTAGCGGTGCTGCCACAGCGGAATGGGGCCCAGAGTTGCCAGCTCTTCCAGTTTTCCAAGAGAAGCTGAAAATCCAAACTTGCACGCCAGATTTTTAACTATTGGCAGCTAATTATTTTTAATTGTAAACACCGTGAGCGACATAAAACACACCTGCAGGCCATATTTGATCGTATCTGATTGGTATCTGATTGGTTCCTTTGAAATCAATAGAGGAAGAAACAAATTATTTTATCCTTGAGTCCTGGGTATTGTTCAGATATCAGGAGAGTGTGGAGGTGGTGTCCCCTACACACTGAGAAAATTTATTGGGAAAATAAGAAAAATAAATAAATAAATGTGCCCCCCCCTGCTGTGTTACTTTTCCAAGTATAATTGCATTTTAATAATCTGGGGCTAATTTTGAAGGTAATAATTGTTTGATTCTCACTTTGGGTTTGTGTTGATTATTTTAGAAAATGTGTTGAAGCATATTTAATTTTCCAGTCTTGTACCACTTCAATGAAAATTCGTTATCAACAGAGCCTTCTGAACTGAAAAGGAAGAAATCAAACTGTAGGTAAATAAAGTAAACAGGCATGCTAAATAAATAAATTCTTTGTACATGAGGTATCGGGCCCATACTGATGAAATACAAATAAGGGACTATTTCAGCCTTAGAAATAGAACAAAAAACTATGGAAAGAATAAGTAAATGAGATGATACTATGTCAAGGATCATTTGGGACAGCTATGGTGCAGGAGAGAAAGCATTAGAATCATAAGATCTGGTTTAAGTCCAGACTCTGCCCTCTGGATAAATTACTTAACTTCTGGGTGATAAGATTATATATTCCTGCCCTATTGGAGTCATTCCTCTGGCCAGTAAAAAGAGCAGAATCGAGTACATTTACACGTAGGTGAAGCTTCAAGAGCTTGTGAAAGCTTTTCTGTGCTTTTCTTTCCTTTTGATACAGTGATCAGCAACATTCCAGGTGGTGGATACTCTGTCACCAGAGTTCTATCATGAAAACAATGATGCAGAAGAGGGTCTCAGAGCAACCCACCATGGACTTGAATATGAGCAAGAAATAAACCTTTATTGTCTTAAGCCATTGAAATAGGGGGGGCTACTTGTTACTGCAGCACACTGTACCCCATCTCCACCCCAGTCTGTAAACAGAATCCTTATCTTTCAAGGAAATTTTTAAATACCTACCTTAGAGCATAGTGATGCATGTTACCTCACCCAGCAATGAGTACCCTGAATTACTCATTTTTCTAAGTATACCACATACCTCAGTCCTCTACTCCCCATTATATATTTTACATATAATTATATGTTGATATTTTTGTTATATTGTGTTTCCTGAAGACAGGAATCCTGTCTTTTCATCTATAGATCTCAAATAACAACGACAAAAATCAAGCCATTTCAAGTCGGGCTTTTGCACCCAAAGCAAAATACATCATTCAAGGCACCATAAGAAAGACATCCTAAGCTCATCTTCCTGCTACAGAAAGAGACGGCATTTGGTGGGGGCCGGAAAGAGTCCAAACGCTGAACCGCCCAACCGCAGTGCAGAACTGCAGCCCAGCTTGAAGGGCCAGATGCGAAGGGGAGACCAAAATGAAAGCTATCAATAGAATAAAAGAACACACAGGCAGGAAAACAGCAGGAGGGCTGCAGAGAGAGAGAGAGAGAGAGAGAGAGAGAGAGAGAGAGAGAGAGAGAGAGGGGCAGGCACAGGGAAACAGACCAAGAACATGAAATGTGCTATCACTGATTTGCATGTTGGACTGGGCCGATACACACCATTTTTGGAGTAGAAAATGAGAAAGCATGTTTTTTAATGAACAAGAGAAGAGAGTGTGCCAGCAGATTCACGGTAACCTGGGAACGGGGCCAATCTCTTCCAGCCAAAATTAAATCCCCACAAAAAGAGGGGTGGGTATGTGAATAAAGACCCATTTTATTTCTTTATAATTTTATTTTTGGCTGCGTTGGGTGTTCGTTGCTACGCGCAGGCTTTCTCTAGTTGCGGCAAACAGGGGCTACTCTTTGTTGTGGGGCACGGGCTTCTCACTGCAGTGGCTTCTCTTGTTGTGGAGCACAGGCTCTAGGTGCAGGGGGCGTGGGCTCAGTAGTTGTGGCTCGCGGGCTCTAGAGCATGTGGGCTTCTGTAGTTGAAGTGCACGGGCTTAGTAGTTGTGGTGCACAAGCTTTGTTGCTCCACGGCATGCATGTAGGATCTCCCTGGGCCAGGGATCGAACCCGTGTCCCGTGCATTGACAGGCGGATTCTTAAACACTGCGCCACCAGGGAAGTCCTAAAGACCCATCTTAAACAAAGAGAAGAAAAGGTATTTGGGGTTCAGAGATACCGTGTGTCCTAAGGCAGGCTCGTTGAATCTTTAAGCATAATAAACACACATAAAGAGAATAAATGCTTCTTAACGTATATGGTTCAGCGGCTGGAAGCCCAAGAACAAAAGGCAGAAGGAGTAGAAAACAGGGCATTTTTGCCATCCCAGGTCACTGATGTTGTCACTCATTTATTCCATGTACATTTAGCAAGCCCCAGGCCCCTGGCGTTCATGACCCAACTTGGACCACGGGATGATGTCACCCTCCCTACCTCATTCGTTGTGCCTTTTCTTCCGCAGCACCTCACTAAGGGTTCATAAATGCTTTCCTTCCACTCTGTACCCCTCTGCCTTGGGCAAACGCCCAACCCCCTGTGTTCCTGACCCAGCCTGAACCACAACCCCCAACATGCCCCCCAAGACAGAGGATCAGAAGTATGTCAGAGCATTTGTGTTGATTTCTTTTAGAAGTGATAATATAGGGTCTTTTTAAACTACTTATCTTTTAGAGTTCCCTACTGAAATATTTATTAATTGAATGATATATTTGGAATTTGCTTCAAAATAATATTGGATAATATTACATAGCAATTTTTAAAAACAAACAAATGGATGAATTTCACAATGTTGAGTCAAGAAACTACACCCCAAAAGAGTATGATTACCTTTAGATGAAGATCAAAAACAGGCAAAACCAACCTTTTGAGAAACAAGTTAGAATAGTGGTTAGAATGCCTTGCAGGAGATGGGAATAAAGACACAGACCTACTAGAGCATGGACTTGAGGATATGGGGAGGGGGAAGGATAAGCTGTGACAAAGTGAGAGAGTGGCATGGACATATATACACTACCAAACGTAAAATAGATAGCTGGTGGGAAGCAGCCGCATAGCACAGGGAGATCAGCTCGGTGCTTTGTGACCACCTAGAGGGGTGGGATACGGTGGGTGGGAGGGAGGGAGACGCAAGAGGGAAGAGATATGGGAACATATGTATATGTATAACTGATTCACTTTGTTATAAAGCAGAAATTAACACACCATTGTAAAGCAATTCTACTCCAATAAAGATGTTAAAAAAAAATGCCTTTCAGGGAGTGATGGTGATAGAAATCAGAATAGTACCTACTTCTGGGTGGTGGGTATTGACTGGAAGGGGACAGGAGGGAACTTTCTGGGATGATTGAAATGTTCTACATCTTATCTTGCTGATGGTACACAGGTGTAGATAATTGTCAAAACTCATCAAGTGCTCAAGATATGTGCTTTTCATTATATACTAATTATATTTCAATAAAAGTAGGTTTTAGTCTCTTGCTATCATAATAGTTATTTTTTAGCTTAAAGAACACTTACTCTGGCCATCGGTTTTCTTCATGACTAACGCTATGGACATTCTCTTTGTACATAAATCTCTGTGCAAGCACACAGGCATTAATTTTCCTTACCACTGAAGAAATGAATGAAAATAACTGTACTGTTATTTAGCTATGAGAATAATTCTCTCCAAGAGCCAGAGAAACTTAGAAAAACCCAGCAGGAGTTTGTCACTAACAAATCACCCAATTAGGGATCTTCATTCTGAATTACCACTTTTTCTTATGAGGTATGTCAATGATCCATACCACACAGGACCAATGAATATAAAATGAATGTTCTCATTTGAGAGGCCAAAATGCACCATATGCAGTGAGCTAGAGAAAGCCCAAACCCAGCTGTCTAGGTGAAGCCAGGGACCTCTCTCCCCTTCACTGTCAGGCACTGGAGGGCATTAGGGTGGAGGTGACCCACACATACCCCTCACAAGTCTAAGGGTTCTTCATGAAGAAGTGAAGCTGTTCCCCAGGAAAGAACTTGAGCCTTGGAAGCTAAGCACATTTTGAAAATAAACATTCAGTAACTCAACAGAGAGAAGGAGGATCTTCCCAGTCCTGAGGATCTTCCCAGTCCTAAGAATAATGTTGGATCACCTAGAGGGCCACCTTAGTCAAGGTTAGCCTGGCTCTGAGTAGGAGACTGAAGACCTAGAAGCTCCGGTCTCAGCCTGAATTTATTCCTTCTTCCCCTGGTGTTAGTTATAGTTTTAAAATATATGGCAGTTGGGACTTCTGGTGGCGCAGTGGTTGAGAATCCACTTACTAATGCAGGGGACACGGGTTCGAGCCCTGGTCCAGGAAGATCCCACATGCTGTGGAGCAGCAGAGCCTGTGCTCCACAACTACTGAGCCTGTGCTCTAGAGCCCGTGAGCCACAACTACTGAGCCCACGTGCCACAACTACTGAAGCCCACATGCCTAGAGCCCGTGCTCCGCAACAAGAGAAGGCACCACAGTGAGAAGACTGTGCACCGCAACGAAGAGTAGCCCCCGCTCGCCGCAACTAAAGGAAGCCCACGCGCAGCAACAAAGACCCAACACAGCCAAAAATAAGTAAATAAATAAATAAATTTAGTTTAAAAAAATATCTGGCAGCTTTCACCTGATTGGCGTTTTTGTCAATCTACTGAATTAATTCAGTCTACTGAAGTTTGCTGGCATTCTGCAGCCATTTCACCTGCTGAGGATAATTCAGTAGAATTATAAAACTTGATTCACATTCTGTCTTGTGCTCCATAGATTATACATAGAGAGAGAGATTAAAGATTAGGGAGACAATTCAGGCAAGAAGGGAACAGCATATTTACATAAACCCAAAATATCTCCCACAAAAGTACATATTAACTACAAAAGGAAAAACAGGAATTTAATGGTGGAAAAATCTGATGGACACCACCTTAACCAAATGATCAACATTCATAGCATCAATAATGAAATCAACCCACAATGTATGCCTCATAAGATACACTGAGAAGGACACAATATCACTTCTGGGATATTCTTGGCCAAAATGCATAATCTGAATCTAGTAGCGAGGAAACGTCATAGAAACCCAAGTTATATAATGTCAAAGTCATGAAAGACAAAGAAAGGCTGAGGAAGTGTTCCAAATTAAAGGACCCCTGAGAGACATGAAAATTAAATGCAATGCGTGATCCTGGGTTAGAATAAAAATAGCTATAAACAACATTAATGGGATAATTGGCGATACTGGAATGTAGACCATAAATTGGAAAATAGTACTGGATCAATGTTAAATTTCCTGAATTTGACAACTATGTTGAGGTTACATAAGAAAATATTCTTGCTCTTGGATATTCCCATGGAAGTGTTTAAGGGCCAGGAGGCCTTCAATTTACTCACAAATGGTTCAGAAAAAAAAAGTGTGTGTACACATGTATGTATATACACACACACACACACACACACATATACATATGGAGAGAGAGGATGATAAACCAAATATGGAAACTGTTAATACATAATTGGTGAATCTGTGTGAATCTTTTTTCAAATGGGGTAAAAATGAGGGTGGAGATCTGAACAAGGCTCATCCCCTCTCTGGATCACTCTCATACCAGAAAAAGTCAGAAGAATTCTCAGTTGATCCTAATAACAACAAATTGAACTGATTTTTGGGTCTATGTGTGTCCAGTTAGAGGACCTAAAATGACTCAGATCACCTTTGTTTTTTTCCCTTTGTTTCCATGGTTAATGTCCTCTCTCACATAACAGTACCACTTTTTTCTTAGAAATGTCACATGCTTAAAATCTAGGCACAAGTAAAATAAAGTTGTAAACAATGCCAAATTTTGCCCCCTTCCTCATCAATAAGGAAAGATTAAATGTGCTGCTTCTCACGTTGTTCATTTCCCTTTTGCTTATAACAAGCACTCATCTACTAATATACATTTGCTTTTTTTTTGGCTGCATTGGGTCTTCATTGCTGCACACAGGATCTCTAGTTGCGGTGAGCAGAGACTACTCTTCGTTGCAGTGTGCAGGCATCTCATTGCTGTGGCTTCTCTTGGTGCAGAGCACAGGCTGTGGGCGCGCAGGCTTCAGTAGCTGTGGTGCACGGGCTTAGTTCTTCCGCAGCATGTGGGATCTTCCTGGACCAGGGCTCTCAAACCCATGTCCCCTGCATTGGCAGGCGGATTCTTAACGACTGAGCCACCAGGGAAGTCCCTGCTTAATGTTTTAAGATAATCTTTTCTGCATGTCCTTATAGTAATCCTATCATTGTGGGAGCAGTTTGTTCAATATATAAACAAACTAGGATCTGTAGATATTATTTGTATTTTAATACATAGTGAGGGCTGTTTTACAATTTATAGCTCATGAATCTCTATATATTTACTGCTTGGTCTTCTGGTGACATTAATTACAGCTTGAATTAGGATAAGGGTAATAACTACTTATACAAAGATGCTTTAGTAATTTATTTCTTCATAAAGCACTTATAGAGGGACTTCCCTGGTGGTGCAGTGGTTAAGAATCCGCCTGCCAATGCAGGGGACACGGTGAGGGTAATAAATATGTATTTCTTTCTCCTCACCACCCCCCATCCTCTGCAGCTTGTCAGCTCCCTGCGTCTCTCCTCTGATCAGACCAAGTCTTCCCCAAGAAAAAAAAAAAAAAAAAAAAAAAAATCCTTTATCTAAAAAAAAAAAAGCACCTATTGAAAGCCTTCAACATGTCAGGCACTCTGTCAGATATTTGGAATGAGATAGCTGTATGAGTTAGACATGTCAGCCAATCATGGATTATTTACTTTTCTTATACTAAAAACAAAACAAAACAAAAAAACACCACAATGGCTGCAAGTTCAAATGAGAAACAACAATTGATGCCTCCTGATCACCATCTTTCAGCACCAGGTTCACAGAGATCTACTTATCATTCAGTTTGGGTTTCCATGTGAAGAGTGAGTTGGAAAGCCAGAAAAAAGTCCAACAGCCCCACAGCTAAGAACTAGACTAAATGTATCAAATCCCAGCCTTGGACAATTCATGGTCAAGCTAACACAGTAGCTCCCAGCTCTCAGTTTCTAAATAATCTTCCCCAAACCAGGGCTCCTTGGAGAAATGGTTGATTTCAGGGCTGGGGATGGGAATTATCAGCCAGAAAACACAAAAATGATCAAAGACTAATTAGGACATGGCCAGAGGACACAAAAGCCAGATTGAAAGGGCTCCCAGTGGCCAAATGCGGGATAATTTAAGAATAATAAGAGGAAGAACTATAATTGATTATAATACATTGAATGATAATTTTGTAAAAAAGCATGAGTCCACAGTGATACTTAGAGTAAAAGGGGATAAAAAGATCTCTTTTTTTTGGCCACACTGCGTGGCTTGCAGGATCTTAGTTCCCCTACCAAGAAATGAACCTGGGCCATGGCAGTGAAAGCGTGGAGTCCTAAGTACTGGACTGCCAGGGAATTCCCTAAAAAGATTTTCTTAACAGAGGAATACTGGCTAATAAACATAGAAGAAATGATAGAACTGGAAAAGTACTCTCTTGAAATCCCCAGTGACCGATTCAGGAAAAAAATCATTAATGGATTCTAAAACGATTATACAAATGGTTATTGGGGAATAAGAAATTAGCACGATGCTGAAGTAGCATGCCATAAATTATACAGTGATTTCAACAAGAAAGGTGCTTTTACAATGGAAAGATCTAGTGGTCACCACCTTAATCAAATGGTCAAACTTAGGGTCATTAATAGTAGGGAGTCTTGGCATTTAGTGCCTCCTGAAATGCAGTATGAAAGACACAACATCACCACCACAAGTTTTTGCCAGAAATGTTTGCCAGAACCTAATCAAACCTCTAGACAAACTTCCGGGATACAGGAAACAGAGAAGAGAGGAACAAGTCAATCCCCAGAGGAAGTAACCATACAAATCAAGACTGGGGGACATTTTACAAGACAATGTTTTTTTAAATTAACTACCCTTGTATTAGCACAAAACAAACCAACCCAGCAGCCCCAGGGCCCAAGAATAAGTTAAGACACAGACAGGCAAGGAGTGATTTTCCCAGGCCCAGGTATGGCGCCCCAGGCCTGCGTGGCACAAACTTCCTGAGCAAACTCCCAAGGGGACTGGGAGTTCGAGGATACTGGAGGGGCTTTTCCTTTGAGATGAGGGAAATGGAACAAGGTGTGGGTCCAAAAAGGGCCCGCTGTGAACATGAGGACACTGGATCCTGTCTGGCGGCCTTGCCCGGCCATCCCGCCAGTAGCTTACCTCCACAAGTAGGGCCCTTGATGGCACAGTAGATGAAGCTCACATTAGATTCCTGGGACCAACAACAGGAATCCAGGCAGGAAGAAGGTGGTGCTGGAGACACCTGGAGATGGGCCGCCTCCAGGCCCACACCAGTCAGGATCAGCACTCTTACTTGTGATCTCACAAGGAGGAGAAAATAAACCTGCCCTGGACCTGCTTAAAGCAGACACGGAATAAATGGAAGCTGTTCCTCTCCTGCTCCCCAGCCCCAAGAGCAGGAGCAGGAAGGAGGCCAGCACCACCTGGGGGCTCTTCTGCATCAAAGAGTGTTGAGGTTTCTCTCTAAGAAACAGCTAGCGTTTTAGGTTCGGGTCAGTTGATGTTCCCTGGAGGTCTCTGCCAGCTTGTTTCTCAATGTCTCCATAACAGACCTAGGCTTGGGGGTAGGTAGAAAAATCAAATAGAACGAGCATGTCATCTTTCTGGGGGGATATATGTTGTAAAGAACAGGGTAAATCAGTCAAGGACAAGGCAGAAAACATGATGCAAAGGCTCATCCCATGACTTATCAGAGCTTACTGCAGCATCTTGTGGATGTGGAGGGTGATTAAGAAAGCGGCTTGTGATTTGCGGTTTTTTTTAGTTTTGTTGTTCTGCTGCTGTCAACCATCAAGAAGTGATGATAATTGTTTTTCCTCTCCCGGGAGAGTAGCCAGGTATCTCACAAACTAAAATCTGGATTTTTCTCTCCTTATGGGTGCAGTTAATAAGTGTTTTTCTTTTTTTTAAAAAAAAAAAAAAAAAAAAAGGAAAGAAAGAAAAAGAAAAAAAAGAACTGCAAATCGGGAGTTTAGCATGAAAACAATATCTAAAAAATAGGCATTTGCTGTTAAAAGCATAAATTTGTTAAGGGCATTAACTAGACTGGGGAGACGATGCAATGCAGGCTTTGTGCTTTTCTGGTTGGAAGGGAAATCTAGAATGAAGATAATTGTTCCCCCAGGATTGGAAAGAGAAATGGTAGGCATGGGGACATGAGTCGTGCATATTCAGAGGGTCTGAGGTGGCAGGACTGCAGGTGAGTTTGTCCACTGGTCCTTGGGAGGACTGAGCCGTAAGCCCTGCAGTATGGCAATCTCTGGGGATGGCACAAGGTAATGTGTTTACGATGTCCTCTGGATCATTTTTTTTTTTTTTTTTTTTTTTTTGCGGTACGTGGGCCTCTCACTGTTGTGGCCTCTCCCGTTGCGGAGCATAGGCTCCGGACGCGCAGGCTCAGCGGCCATGGCTCACGGGCCTAGCCACTCTGCGGCATGTGGGATCTTCCCGGACCGGGGCACGAACCCGTGTCCCCTGCATCGGCAGGCGGACTCTCAACCACTGCGCCACCAGGGAAGCCTCCTCTGGATCATTTTTAACACGTTCAAGTTTGAGAAGAACTGATCTATAGTATAATTCCATTGGGGGTTTAAAAAACTGTGAGCAAGTACGTGTATACACACTCATACATACGTATGTATATTAAAAAATCATCAGCTAGAATTACAGCACATTGTCATGCCCTGGCTGGTAAAAAAAAAAAAGGGGGTATGGGCCCAGCATGATCAACTTGTACCAAGCAGCGTTTACTCCTTGGAGATGCCCCCTGCTACATGTGGCCAGTGGAAGTAGGGAATGCTGAACAAAATCTGGGTAGAAGGAAGAAAGGGAGTGGCTGTTTTGTAGGCACCCAACAGTAGCTGCCACATATGTTTATACTGCTCTTCACAGAGTTATTAATTTTAGATAGAATCTATTGAGTTCTATCTGGTTGTGTTCATTGAGGATGTAATTTTTTACATCTCATTATACTCCCTCATTCTCCCAATATAACACAAATTTTGGTTATAAAAAACTGTAGTATTTATTTATCATGACTGTAAATATTGTTACGTGATAAGCCAAGGTGTGTTTTATGATTTATGACTACATTTTCTTACTCAACTTTTTGCTTTTCCTGTACTTCACAGTTGCCTGGATTTTTTTTTCTTTTGTAATTTGCTTTGTTTTGTATTACCCCTTATTATTTTTTTCCAAATTCTCTCACAGATCTGTGAAACAATATTTTCTCTGAACACTCAAACACTTCAAGTAATCTATTAGCTCCTTTTTTTTTTCCTGGCCATGCCATGCCTCATGTGGCATCTTAGTTCCCCGAGCACGGAATGAACCCTTGCCCCCTGCAGTGGAAGCACAGAGTCTTAGCCACTAGACTGCCAGGGAAGTCCCTATCAGTTCCTTTTTTGTTTGTTTGTTGTTTGTTTGTTTTTCACCTCTCTCTCCCACAATGCTTTATCCTTCTATTTCAGTCTGGACTGGTTACTGTTGCCTTCTTGGAGCTTCCTTTCTCCTTCTCCTGTGCCAGATTTCCAATTTCCTAGATCTTCTGTACTTTTTCTACATTACTTTCTCATTTTTCTGAAGCACACATATTCTTGTAACATGATGGCTAAATTATTTAGTCCTTGAATATCCAAAAATACATTTATATTACTTTTTTTATATTTCAAATTTATAGAATGGTTGTAAGAATAAGAATAGTACATGAAACCTGTTACCTTTTATCTACATTCACCTATTAACATTTTGCTCCATTTTCTTTAGTATTTGCTTTTTCTTTCTCTCCCTCCTTCTCTCTCTCTCTCTCTCTCTCTCTCTCTCTCTCTCTCGTGGGTGGGTGGGTGGATGGATGGATGGACAGAGATAGATAGATGATCATTTTTTTCTGAAATATTTAAGAGTAATTTGCATACATTGTGGCCCTTTATCCATAAATACTTCAGTGGGTATACTTCCTCAGAATATTCTCTTACATAATAACAATACTGTTATCTTTAGTAAATTTAAAACTTTTTAAATTTATTTTTGGCTGCGTTGGGTATTTGTTACTGTGCACAGGCTTTCTCTAGTTGCGGCGAGCGGGGGCTACTCTTTTGCGGTGTTGCTAAAAAACGGGATAGACTAATAACCCACAGAGACGAAGAGAGAATTAGCGTACGTGATTGCACACGGCATAACTGTCTCCTGCATCTCTGGGACAACAGCACAGACGTCAACTTTTTCAAATGTGAAAAGCAGTGCCATTTACTATTTATAGATTAGCTCTGGAAAAATAATAAAACAGCAAAATAGAACAAAAGGTATAATAGGGGCAGGGTGGGCACATGGCTGTTAGTGCAGGGCCGTTAGCGAGCATCCGTTAGTGGTCCCGCTCGGCCATTGGTTGGCATCGCAGGGGCCCCCTCCCCCTCCTCTGTGTAAAAGGAGCCCGAATTCTGACTGAAGGAAGATGGTTCTTTGTCACACTAGTCTGCCATCTTCCCGGTCTGCTACCTTTCCCATTACAGCCATTATTCCTTGCATCAACAACTCGTCTCCCGATTTATTGGCCTGTTGTGCAGCAAGCTGGACGAGCTTGGACTCGGTATCAAAGGAACCCTTATGAGAAATGTTCTATTTCTTTTATTTAAAAAAAAACTGTAGACATCAGCTAAAAAATAATAAATCATGACTGTGTCAACCATGTATGTACTAGGTGTTCATCAGAGTATTTAAAGTGATACAAAATGGAAATATCCTAAATGTTCATTAATAAGAGACTGGTTCCATGAAGAAATCCATGCAGTGCAATATTATGTAGCTATTAAACATGACATTATAGATCATTTGTCGACTAGGACATGTGCATGGTATTCTGCTAACTGAAAAAAGGAGCCTATGATACAATATGCATATTACAGAATGCACATTCATTGTGTGTGCGTGTGTGTTTGTGTGTTCACCAAAGTATTAAAAGTGGTGAAATTCAGGCCTAGATACTCTTCTAGGCTAGATTTTTGCTCAAAACATGTATTTCTAATTAGAAAAAAAACTTTAAAAAATTTAAAAGCCATTTTATATGATCAAGAGATTAAAAGTGGAAATAATGTAGACACCTCTTCTCAACTGCTTATAAAATAATCAGACGTCTTGTTTATGGGAAATGAGAGAGCTGAGAAGGTACAAGAAAACTGCCCTGTCCCAGCACAGCAGTGGCTATAAGGAGAACCTCCTTCTCAGGAACGGACACAATTTGGCTTCACATTTCTGCTACCTATACATTTAAGACTCAATATTTGCACTTTTGCAATCTAATGGACATCACTCCTTCCATAATTAACCAATTTGCTACTAGTCAGTGAAGAACAAATTGCAACTAAGCTGCTAAGACTGCCTGCAAAACAACAGCAAGAAAAAAATAATCTATCCCATGTAAGTAATTACTTGATACACTGAAAACTCCTGGCTATACTTGAGACTGTTTTTCTTAGAAAGTTAAAATCAGAGCTGAAAGGGGGCATCAAAATGCTTCAGTTCTGTCTCTAGCCACTGTGTCCCTTAAGCAAGATCATTTACCATCTCTGGAGTTTCTTTTTATACAAACCTGAGATAGAAAATCTAACTTGGGGACTTCCCTGGTGGTGCAGTGGTTCAGAATCTGCCTGCCAATGCAGGGGACATGGGTTCGATCCCTGGTCCAGGAAGATCCCACATGCCGTGGAGCAACTAAGCCCGTGCGTCACAACTACTGAAGTCCGTGTGCATAGAGCCCGTGCTCTGCAACAAGCCACCGCAATGAGAAGCCTGCGCACCACAATGAAGAGTGGCAACTAGAGAAACACGCGCACAGCAACAAAGACCCAACACGGCCGAAAATAAATAAATTTTACAAAAAGAAAATCTAACTTGCAGTGCATTGTGCTTTAATATTGCATGGTAAACAGCATGGGGAAAGTATATATTTTTATCATTAGTAAAATCCAAGGTGTCTTTGAGTAGGTGGCAAAGGTGAAAATTGAAAATTCTGACCAACCGAAATTTCCTGTAACACCACAAATCTATGTAACTAGTAGGTAGATTGGTAGAAATGAAATAACATTCATTACTGATTCATTTATGAGAAATATATGAGCCAGCCTTATAATTGGGCTTCATGTAATAAAAGTTTCAAAATGTTTTCTTTAAGCAATATATTCTTTTCTATATTATCTAGCTTTTAAAACAATGTACTGAGGTTACAGCAAATCACATAATTTCTTTCTGGACAGCCATAAAATATTTGTACTCATCTACTTATACGGGTGTTAAGAGAACACATTTTGTAAAGTACTTTGAGAATCATTAATTCAAGATATTTTAGAAACAAAATATCTACTATTGTTTTCAGCAAAGAGATAGGGCAAAGGTGGGGGGTGCTGGACCACTGGGGGGCAGCATTTGGGACTGAGTTCCTGGAATCTGGGACAGAATGAGAGAAGCAGTAAGAGGAGAATAAAGGAGGAAGGAGGGGAGAGGAATAGAAGTATATTTTCTCAGCCTGTGCCACTGATGCTTGATCACACTTCACTTTATTTCTCTATAATTCTGTATTTTGTATAAATGTGTATAATTTTGCATAAAATCTGTATATTTCTAAACAGTATATTGTTGCTTTAATTCATATAAATCATATTACAGTGTATCTTAGGTTCTGGAGGATTTTGCTTTGTTTTTGTTTTGTTGTTTTGAAGATCAATATATTTAATATCTGGTAGCACAAAATCTCCCACCTTCTTCAAAATTGTCTTAGCTACTGCCCTTTACTCTCCTGTATAAATTTTAGAATCAATTTGTAAGGTTGCATGTGTGTGCGCACACGCACGCACACACACACACACACACACAAACCCGCTAGTAATTTTGACTGGAACTTATTTTTTATTTTTTTATTTTTTTGCGGTACGTGGGCCTCTCACTGTCGTGGCCTCTCCCGTTGCGGAGCACAGCCTCCGGACGCGCAGGCCCAGCGGCCACGGCACACGGGCCCAGCCGCTCCGCGGCATGTGGGATCTTCCCGGACCAAGGCACGAATCCGTGTCCCCTGCATAGGCAGGCGGACTCTCAACCACTGCACCACCAGGGAAGCCTGGAACTGCTTTTAACGTATAAATTCACTTGGCAAAAATTGTAATCTTGATATTGACCTTCTCTACCCATGAATATAGTGCCTTCTTCAGAGATTTCGGTCATTTTCTATGCCTGTGATGACTATCTGCTATTTTATAGCTGCCCAAAATATTTTGAAAATCCTTTCCCCATTTTAGGACTTCTCCACATTATAAATCTCACTTTCCCAGGTAGAATCCAAAAACTATTTCCCAGAAGCCCTTGCTACTTAGATGTACACATACAACCAATTTCCACTGAGCAGGTACAGCTTCTCAGAAGATGGAAATAAAGGTCATGACACCATACAGTCAGTATCCTACCAAAATGGTTGTGGGTGTACTTGCTTTTTCTCAGAATACGTAGCAAACCTCCTGGAGGTCTAGCCCCTCTCTTCAGTGGGGTGGGGTGGCAGTCTAGTAGCAGGCACCAGCAGCTGCTGGGTTTCCACTGGAGCCTCTTGGTACTGACCCTGGTCATTTTTCTTGGCATCTATGTGGCATCCCAGCTTGTTTCCTTTTTGGAAATTCTGTAAGCTACCTAGTGGTAGGCAGGAAATCCCTTTCTGCTTAAACGTGTTAAAATGGATTTTGGGGAATTCCCTGGTGGTCCAGTGGATAGGACTCCGTGCTTTCACTGCTATGCGGCTGAGTTCAATCCCTGGTCGGGGAAACTAAGATCCCACAAACCACATGGTAAGGCCAAAAAAAAAAAGAAAAAGATTAATGTTGAACAGAGTGACAGCAGGCCACAAGCTAACATCTTCAAGGAACGAGGGCATGTGACCCAGAGGTTCCAGCCTAATGACGTAAGATTCAAAGGTGGAGGTTTTGGCGAAAAGGGAGAGGTGGAGAATGGCCTGAACCTGGCACAGAGAAAGAGGAGGACCCAAGCTATGTGACATTAGGAATGTGGAAGAAATATAACCACCATTTCAGAGGGTGCCTGGGTAGAAACAGCACCCTCAAGGGATGAGGTTTTGATTACAGCGAGAAGGTAAAGGCAATGTTCAGGGATGCTGAGCACGAAGGGACTTTCACTACCAATGGGCCGCCAGCTTCAGAGAGTGGAGTGAAGTTTTCAGTAGCTGGAGAAAGGTAACACATGAAGACAAAAAGGGGAATTGCAGAGATGTAGATGATTACATTTCCAAGAGGTGGAGGTTACCCTTGAGTTCCGGGTTCCTTGTGGTGACTGAGATAAACACATAGTACGTGCTGAGAATGTTCTGACAGTCTCAGGACTGCTAACAATGGGAAGGCTGAGACTGCAGGATGGTGGTGGGGTCTGGACCCCTAGTGAGCGAGGCTCTTACTTCATTCCTGCCGCCTGAGGCCTGACGACAGGGTAGTCTTACTCCAATACTTGGGGCCTCCTCTTAATACGGGCTGATGAAGGCACAAAGCCCTAGACTTCGGTTCGGGGAAATCTCCTTGAAGTACTGACATTTCTTTTATGACTTCCTCCTCTCCCATGTCTCTATTCCTCTCTTTACTGCCTACTTAACTATTAGGTCACCTATCCTGGACCTCTTTTTACCACTTTCACCTCTTCTTGTTATACTTTCTGGGTGATTCCCTTGACTTTATTTTCCAATGCTGACACTGAGTGTCTCATTTCTGATATCAACTTTGTTTTCAAGAGTTCTTTTTTGTTCTCTGAATTTTCCTTTTTTTCAGCAATCTATTGTCTCAGGGTTAGTTGCAAACATCTTCTGTAACCTTAGGATTCTAAATTTTCTTCTTACTGCATAGTCTGTTTCAATAGCGCTTTTTTCCCCCGTTTCAGCCTTTTTCACATCCTTGGCTTTTTTTTTTTTATTTAAAAATGGAGCATCAAAAAGCTGGTGAGAAGTTCTGCGTGCACAGTTGGCACTTCTGTGTGGAGCTATTTTACTGAGGAATCACTGGTCTCTTCACTTGACTTGATCAGATCTCCCAAAGAAAGTTCTGATTTCCAGCCTAGAAGGCGCACAAGTCTATTAGCAGGCTCTGGATAGAACCAGGAGTAGGTGAGGGGGTGACAGAGAAGGACCTAACATTCAGTGTGGTTCCCCAACATTCAAAATTCCTGCTACACTGCTCCAGAGAAGAGAGAGGTGGGGAACTGACCAGGAATCTAAGTTCTTCTTAAAGACTTTTAGCCAATTTTCCTGTTCTTCACCCCACCAGCATCCCCTTCTTCCAGAGGTTTCTGAATCTTCAGTTCCTAAGCCTTTCTGGGAATTCTGCCACATGGGGGTGCTGCTCAGCTTCCTGCAATGTGGCTTAGGATTTACCTTTCTCAGCTCTGCTAAAAGTCACAACCCTTTCACCTGATTTTGAGCTTCCAAAATGTTGTCATCAGCTTATTTTCATTGTTCTTCTGAGTTTACGCTTTTTAATTTTTAAACTCTTTACTATCTTAGTGGAGGTTCAGGAGGGTGTAAATGCTAACATGTTCAACTGCCATCTTTGCCAAACCCTGGGGACTTCCCTGGTGGTCCAGTGGGAAAGAATCCGCCTTACAATGCAGGGGATGCAGGTTCAATCCCTGGTCAGGGAACTAAGATCCCACATGCCGTGGGGCAACTAAGCCCGTGCGCCACAACTATTGAGCTCATGCGCCTCAACTAGAGAGCCTGCGTGCTGCAAACTACAGAGCCCACGCGCTCTGGACCCTGCGCACCACAACTACAGAGCTCACACGCCCTGGAGCCTGCACACCGCAACTGGAGAAGAGAAAACCCACATGCCACAACTAGAGAAAAGCCCGTGCCACAACGAAAGATCCCGCCTGCCTCAATGAAGATCCTGTATGCCACAACTAAGACCCAATGCAGCCAAAAATAAATTAAGTAAGTAAATAAATAAATAAACAAACACCAAACTCTGCTGTGTATCTTATTTCTAAGTTTATTGGGAAGGGGGCTGGTGGTCTGTTTGCTTGGTTTTTAGTTTTTGGTTAATTTTTTTTGTTTCCCACCACCATCCCGCCGCCCACCCCAACCTTCTGAATTGCAAGCCTTCAAACTCATTTTCTAAAGAATGCATCCAAGACTGTAAACATTGCTCCAAGTACCACCTTTCACCACATCCCCTAAACCCTGCTATGATCTATTCTTACTGTTGTTCAGTTCTACATCATCTGCAGCTTTCACTTTGCGCTCTCTTTAACCCAAGAGCTAGTTTGAAGTGTACTAACTTTATATAAGAAAAAAATTTTCCTCATTCTTTCATCCAACATGCAAATAAACCACAAAAACAGCAAAAGGTAACCAATGTCAACCCCATGAACCTTCTGGCAGTGGAGACCTCAAGAACTCTTCATAAGCTACATCAGTTCTCTTTGCCCCCTTTTTTCCCTACAGAACAAATTTCACTTACTTTTCTCTTTTCTTCTAAAACTCTTACCACCTAAACTACTTTTAGAGGTTTCTCTCCTGAAGATCACTGTGAAATAGGGCAAGCCCTTTATCAAGGTACACCCCCCAGGCATTTGCTGCTCAAGGTACCGCTCTCAAAGTGTGGTCCACACTAAAGGTCTGGGCATCACCATGGATATCCAAAATCAGAATCTCTGAGAGTTTGGCCAGAAAATTACTCTTTTTATACCAGCTTATTCGGACACATGGTAAAGTTTAAGAACCACTAATGTAAAGGTTTTTCTGTTAACTGCAATGGAGACACATGTAGACAGCAAAAGCAACTTTAAAAAAATGTTATGGCCCCTTCCATCAACATTTAAGGATTTACTTTATATTAGTGCTAATACAGGCAGACCTCAGAGATACTTCTGGTTCAGTTCCAGACCACCACCATAAAGCAAATATAGCAAGAAAGCAAGCCACATGAATATTTTGGTTTCCCAGTGCATATAAAAGTTGTTTACACTATAGTCTATGAAGTATGTAATAGCATTGTCTAAAAAAAGAACATACCTTAATTAAAAAATACTTTATTGCTAAAAACTCTTAACCATTATCCAACAATGCAGTTTTGTCACAAACCTTCAATTTGTAAAAAAACAAGTTATCTGCGAAATGGATAAAGTGAAGCGCAATAAAACAAGGTGTGCCTGTAATGCATAACTCAAGTTCTTTTTCCAGGAATTACTTCACACAGTCCTTTGCACAGTTATAAAAGATTCTCACCTAAGGTCAAAAGCAAGAGCAATCCAAAATTCCACTTCACTAACCTGTCACATAAGCTTAACCACTGACCCGTTACATAGCCCTCTTTATTCCTAAAATACAATTCTGCAGGCATATTCAGATTTCCCCCAAATCGGTTGCTCCTATTTCTTTAGTAATTTGCCAAAGTTCATGTTTACAATTTGGAGAAAAGTCAATGTAGAAACCAGTGCTTGCAAACAGGAAATCAGAATGCACACCAAGAAAAATTTATGCAACAGATGGAACAAAGATGAATGCCTTGGTGTATGTTTACTTAGGAAACCAAAGTTACAAGGAAACATCTAGATACCAAGAGCAAAACTAAAGATTAAAAAAAAACAACTTCATGTTTAAAGACATGATTGCTATTCATCATATAAATGATTGTTATCACTGTATGTTTTCTTTTTTTTTAAACTGGTTATTTCAAATGATCTTTTGCAGAGACGTACAAGATCCTCAATGATCTGTGTCAATAGCAACCCAACTTCAACTGCATGAATACACACCTTCACCCAGTGAACAATCTGCATTCATTTCTAAAGGCCATGGTTGGAAGCTCATTGCAATTCTCAACTCTGACAGGTCTTAAATGCCTCCTCTGTTTCTCCCAGGCTGCTTCTCTCTAATCACAGGGGCCTAATACGGGGATGTCCTCTCTCTCAAACGTCCCTAATTCACCAAAGCGTCCTATTAGCACTTCGACCACCAGCAGCCCCACAATGCACACACGGCCGTTACTGTTCAAGTCTGAAAGGGACCAAAATGAAGGTCAAGTATTTCCATTTTCTACCCAGAAATAAACAGAAAATATCATACAAGCACAGTCTTTAAATATATCTCGATTACAATGGCGCTTATGCCGAAACAGCCGTAACACATGTACGGTGTAAAAGCCACAAATCAAGCTTAAGTTAGGTTGGAGATCTGCTGTGTGTAACAGCCAGAGAAGTGCCAAGACAGAGCTCACGAGGGGTGAAGAGAAGGGGTCAGAATAACTGGGGAAGGCTTCACAGTGGGAGGAAGACCCTGGAAGACTCGTACTATTTGGACAGGAGAAGAAGGGACTCCAGAGGCGGGCAGCAGCATTAACACGGGCCTGGAGGCAGGAATGAGGACGGCATGTGGCAAGGCCAGTGAAGGTATGGCCACAGCCGGAGCAGAGCAGAGGCCCTGGAAAGGCATGTTAGCTAAGGCTGAAGAGGGGCCCTGGGGACACAGCAGGGACGGCCTGAGAGCCTTGCCAGGCTTCTTCTCCACGGGGTGCAATTTCTGATGCTGAACAAAGCTGCCGTACCACTTGAAGGCTTTCCCACATGCCTGACACTCATAAGGCTTCTCTCCGGTGTGAACTCTCTGATGTTGAATGGAAGCAATCTTCTGGGTGAACGCCTTGCCACACTCCTTACACTGGTAGGGTTTCTCCCCGGTGTGAATTCTCTGGTGGGCGATAAAGAGTGACCTACACCCAAAAGCTTTCCAACATTCCTTACATTTATAGAGTTTCTCCCCAGTGTGTAGCCTGTGATGCTGAAGGTAGGCTGCGCTCCGACGGAAGGCCTTGCCGCACTCCTTACACTCATACGGCTTCTCGCCCGTGTGGATCCGCTGATGCTGGGTCAAGGCTGTGTTGGAGCTCAGACCTTTGCCACACTCCTTACATTCATAGGGTCCTGCGCCAATGTGATTTTTCTCGTGTACGATACAGTCATAGCTGGACTTGAAAGCTTTGCCACATTCCTTACATTTGAAGGGCTTCTCCCCAGTGTGGCTCATCTGATGCCGAATGAGCTTTGAGTTATATCTGAAGATCTTCCCACATTCTTTACACTCGTAGAACTTCATTCCACCTCGAAGTATTAGATTGGGATTCAGACTGAAAGTCTGCCATGGTGCCTTGCTTTTAAAATCAAAGTGCTGAGACACGTTTCTAAAAAGCCCTCCCACTGGCATGCTGTGCACCTCTGTTTCTTCAGGGGCTTCCTGCTTTACCACTGGCTCTTCTGTCTTAGTCCAGGACTCACCACCTGACCAAAGAAACCACAAGTGTTCCTCGTTACTGAACTGGAAGGGAAACAGGTCCTGATTTTCTCTCGTAGGAAGTGATTTTTAAAAAATTACCAATAAGATGGCTACAAGTATCCATAAAGGAGGATGAGAGAGAAAAAGAAAAACAATAACATGTAACTGGAGAAGTGATGACACTGGAACCAGTCCAGGAAGTGCCTCTTATAAGGAAGGGCTGGGGAATGAACCAGGGCAGGTGAAATGTGCAGAATGAGAATGGGAAGGGGACTTCCCTGGCTGTCCAGTGGTTAGGACGCCATGCTTCCACTGCAGGGGGCTCAGGTTCAATCCCTGGTTGGGGAACTAAGGTCCCGCAAGCAATGCGGCACAGCCAGTTAAAAAAGGGGATGGGGGTAAGGAAAAGAGGCAGGAGGGGAAAAAAAGAAAAAAGAGTGGGAGAGGTGAGAGGAATCAGTAAGAAATGGAAACAGGTTTTAAAAGAGAGAGAGGGAGATCTCGAAGAAGGGAAAAGACACCCGTTAGATGAGCGGCTGAGCAGTGTGGTAACACACACAGAGAGACAATGGATCCCAATGCCCCACCTGGAAGCCAGGAAACCACCCATATTCTGAATTCTAAATAATGGCCTGATAATTCTACTTTTTTTTTTTTTTTTTTTTGCAGTACGTGGGCCTCTTACTGTTGTGGCCTCTCCCGTTGCAGAGCACAGGCTCCGGACGCACAGGCTCAGCGGCCAGGGCTCACGGGCCCAGCCGCTCCACAGCATGTGGGATCTTCCCGGACCGGGGCATGAACCCATGTCCCCTGCATCGGCAGGCAGACTCTCAACCACTGCACCACCAGGGAAGCCCTGATAATTCTACTTCTAAATATTCCACATAGGTGTTCCAGTGGTTAGGACTCTGTGTTCTCACTGCTGAGGGCCAAGGTTCAATCCCTGGTCGGGGAACTAAGATCCCACAAGCCACGCAGCACGGCCAAAAAAAAAAAAATCCACATAATATTCTGGGATAAAACATTAGTTCTTTCAGAAAGTCAGCCAGAACACAAGTTGATCGAAGAGCTGTAGGCTACTGTGGTATTACTGCTAAAGGAACCACTATTTACAACGTTGCAGTATGTGTGAGAAATGAGGCTTGGAAACTTTCTTCCTAAAAGAAAGAAAACCCAAGTAAACAAAAGCTCCCGGGACTGGTAAGCAGTCTCTGGGAAATTTTAGGGTGGGTGGGTGTATTGGGTGTGGTATTGGGGGAATATTCTTGCCCTTTCCTCTATAGCCCTATAGAAAACAAATACATCGTAAATCTCACGATTATGACATCAGGAATTTTTAAATACTAAACATGATTTAAACACTAAAGAGGCAAATAAAATCATAGCTATGGCACAGATAAATCAGTTTGACCCACAGAATAATATTTTCCTTAAAAGTATGGCTGAAACCCTACTTCTTTGCCATGAAAATTGGCATAAAATTCAATATTTTCCCTGGTAAAGTGAGAAAAGAGGTGGTTTCAGAGGTAGTGGGTCACAGCTTTTCCATGGGAGGATAGCCATGTGGATGTGGACAGCGTGCAGCTATGCACTCCTAGCGACTGGTCCTTCCGGGCTCAGCGCGGGAGCTCAACAGAGGTCAGAGAGTGTACTGAGTACTACCTTATAAAAACTACAGGGAGCTTTGTTCTCTGCTGCAGGAGAAATATTTCTAGTAAACCAGGAAGGCAAACCAGAAAGCACTAGGTCCTCTTACTCACCTGGACAGATGCCTCTCAAAATCTCTGCTTCCCAGGGATCTGGGCCCCATGGTGCTTCCCCTCTCTCCAGCTGTGAGATCAGAACAGGTGTAGGGAATGGAAGTGCTTCTCCAGCAAGAAAGAGAGAGAGACAAGTTGAGGGGAGACATCCAGAGCTGTTCCTGAGATCTCTCTGCCCATCCCATCGTGGGCTAGTTGGGGAGGGGAGAAGTGGACTGCCCAGGGGACCAATGGGCCACCAGGGGTTCTGAGGAAGGGGTCCAAACTGTGCTCCAAGGTATGGCCAGGGAGACAGTGATTCTCCTCAGGGAGAAAGTACAAGCTCACCCTGACTCAGAAGAAAGGAAATCCCTCCAGGAAGGATGTATGTACTGATATCCTGGGAGGCTCCTCCACACAGGAGAGGGCCCACATCCCACAACACTGGAAGGATGGAGGAACAGAGGTCTCCCGGGGGTACCCGGGAGAATCCTCTCCCTCAGGGTCCAGAACCACGCTCTTCCCTGGGAAATAATGAAGTCTAATTTCAAAGCCAAAGGGAATCTGGGATTTCCCCACTCAGCATCTCCAAAGGCTGATAAGTGCAGAACTCCCCTCTGGAGCCATCAAACCTAAGGACTACTAGAATCCCCAAGACATCTGAGAAGACGTGAAACTATCACAGAGGGCCAATGAGAGAGACCTTACCCAGGGAAGCCACATTTGCATAATTCTCCAGCATCACCTCCCTGTACAGGGCCTTCTGCACAGGCTCCAGGCTGGCCCACTGGTTCTGGGTAAAGTACACGGCCACATCTTCAAAAGTCACTGGCTCCTGAAACAACAGGTTCCTGCTGAAGCCTTGAGCGAGGGCCAGAAGGGGGCAGTCTGAGCTGCAGGGAAGAGATGGACCTGCCAGGGTCTGTGACTCTGAGCCCCATGGAAGGTTTGCTCTATGGACAAGAGCATTCAGCACCCCAGCCAGAGGCCAATGTTCCCATCTCCAAACTCAGAACACCAATGCTCTCCCACCTACTCAGTTCTGGGGCTCCAAACTGTCATCCTAACCTCATAACTTGGCATCTGGGGCTCTCCTGCCTCGTAACTGCATCAACCCCTATGTTCATTTCTCCATGGATCTGTCCCTCTAGCACCTGCTGCCCTCATGTACTCTTAACCTGTCACCTAATTTTCTGTACACCAACCACTCTCTCTGTCTTCCCTCAGCCGAAGTACATATGCATGGCCGCATGTACTCCCTGCCCCAGCTTCTCCTGGCCTTCCCCAACAGCTTCCACTATGCGCAGAGGAGCCACTCCTTAGGAATAGTCCCAGTGCAGCTACATGTAAAAAGTGAAGTTAGAACATTCTTTAACACCATACACTAAAATAAACTCAAAATGGATTAAAGACCTAAATGTAAGACCAGATACTATAAAACTCTTAGAGGAAAACATAGGCAGAACACTCTCTGACATAAATCACAGCAAGATCTTTTCTGATCGTCTCCTGAAGTAATGGAAATAAAAACAAAAATAAACAAATGAGACCTAACTAAACTCAAAAGCTTTTGCACAGCAAAGGAAACCATAAACAAAACAAAAAGACAACCCACAGAATGGGAGAAAATATTTGCAAACGATGTGACCAACAAGGGATTAATCTCCAGAATTTACAAAAAAGCTCATGAAACTCAATGTTAAAAAAAAACAACCCAATCCAAAAATGGGCAAAAGACCTAAATAGACATTTCTCCAAAGAAGACATACAGATGGCCAAGAGGCACATGAAAAGATGCTCAGGACCTCTGATTATTAGAGAAACGCAAATCAACACTACAATGAGATTCACCTCACACCAATCAGAATGGCCATTAACAAAAAATCTACTAACAATAAATGCTGAAGAGGGTGTGGACAGAAAGAAACCCACTGCACTGCTGGTGGGAATGTAAATTTGTAACAGCCACTATGGAGAACAGTATGGAGGTTCCTTAAAAAACTAAAAATAGAGCTACCATATGATCCAGCAATCCCACTCCTGCGCATATATCTGGAGAAAAACATGGTTCGAAAGGACACATGCACCCCAATGTTCACTGCAGCACTGTTTACAATAGCCAAGACATGGAAGCAACCTAAATGTCCATTGAGAGAAGAATGAATAAAAAAGATGTGGTACATATATACAATGGAATATTACTCAGCCATTAAAAAGAATGAAATAGTGCCATTTGCAGCAACATGGATGGACCTGGAGATTATCATACTAAGTGAAGTAAGTTAGACAGAGAAAGCCAAATACCATATGATATTGCTTATATGCAGAATCTAAAAAAAAAAAAAAAAAAGATACAAATTAACTTATTTACAAAACAGAAACAGACTCACAGACTTAGAGAATGAACTTATGGTTACCAGGGGACTGGCAGTGGGGGGAAGGGACGGACTGGGAGTTTGGGATTGACATGTATACACTGCTATATTTAAAACAGATATCCAACAAGGACCCAATGTATAGCACAGGGAACTCTGCTCAATATTCTGTAATAACCTAAATGGGAAAAGAATTTGAAAAGGAAAAGATACTTGTATATGTATAACAGAATCACCTTGCTGTACACCTGAAACTAACACAACATCGTTAATCAACTATACTCCATAATAAAATAAAAATTAGGAAGCATCAGGAAGATGGTGGTGTGGGAAGATGCAGAGTTTGCCTCTCCCCACAACTAGGGCGCCTGCCAGATGCTGGTGGGGGACCCTGATGCCCAAAGAGATGGGAATAAGCCCCAAGTGAACCAGTAGGACATGGGGCTACTGAGCAGGGAGGAGAGGTGGAGGCTAGATAGGACCGGCGGCCCTGAAGGGTGGCTGAGGGGCGGGAGGGGGTCCCATAACTAGTGGGACCCTCAGGGGCTCGGATCATGGGGAGCATACCCAGTGTTTCCCCTGCCCAATCTCCAGGACCAGAGGAGCAAGAGACGGGCGGAGGGCGTTTGTACCACCCACTCGGGCCCACGGAGACTGCTAAGTTCCCAGGCTGATTCCCCAGCCCTCCAAAGCCCACTCCAGGCCGCATCGGTCCCGGGAAGGGAGACCGGGGAGAACAGGAGAGGCAGGCGGGAGGGGCCCTCTGGGACTGGAGGAGCAGGAGAGGAGCAAGGGCATTTGCCCTGCCCACTCGGGCCCAGGATACCTGCTGAGCTCCCAAGCGGGGTTACCCACCCTCTGAAACCAGAGGTGGGGGGTACGCCTGGGCCCCTTCTGTTCTGTTGAGCCTAAGCCCCACCCCCCACCCCCGTCAGGGCCTTTTCCAGTCCTGTGGGTCCTAAGCATAGGCCATGCCCACCACCCAAACCTCGCCCCTGCTTAGGCCATGCCTTCCAGAGCCAAGGCCTTTTCCATCTTTTTTTTTTCCTACTCCTTGTTTTTACTATTATGGTTCTGTTTTACCTTCTGGTTGTTGTTTCATCTATATTTTTATTTTTATATTTTTTCTAACATATCTGTTAGCTTCCTAGTTTAATTTTATTTTTTACTTTGTTACTGTTCTCCTTTTTCTTTTTTCTTTTTTTTTTTTTGCACCACCCTGCACGGCTTGCAGGGTCTTGCTTCACGAGCTGGGGGTCGGGCTGAAGCTCCTGCAGTGGGAGCTCCGAGTCTGAACCACTGAGCTAACAGAGAACCTCAGGCCCCAGGAAATAGTCATCGCAGTGAGGTCTCCCAGAGGTCCTCATCTTGGCACCAAGACCCAGCTCTACCTAACAGCCTACAAACTCCAGTGTTGGAAGCCTCAGGCCAAACAACCAGTGAGACAGGAACACAATTCCACTCACAAAAAAAAGGAAAAAAAAAAAAAGGAGATGGCAGAAAAATATGTCACACATGAAGGAACAAGGTAAAAACCTACAAGACCAAATAAATGAAGAGGAAATAGGCAATCTACCTGAAAAAGAATTCAGAGTAATGACAGTAAAGATGATCCAGAATCTCGGAAATAGAATGGAGGCAAGGACTGAGAAAATACAAGAACTGTTTAACAAAGATCTAGAACAACTAAAGAATAAACAAACAGAGGTGAACAACACAATAACTGAAATTAAAAATACACTAAAAGGAATCAATAACAGAAAAACTGAGGCAGAAGAATGAATAAGTGAGCTGGAAGACAAAATAGTGGAAATAAACTGCCAAGGAGCACAGTAAAGAAAAAAGAATGAAAAGAATTGAAGACAATCTCAGAGACCTCTAGGACAACACTAAACACACCAACATTCGAATTATAGGGGTCCCAGAAGAAGAAGAGAAAAAGAAAGGGTCTGAGAAAATATTTGAAGAGATTATAGTCAAAAACTTCCCTAACATGGGAAAGGAAATAGTCACCCAAGTCCAGGAAGCAGAGAGTCCCATACAGGATAAACCCTAGGAAAAATACACCAAGACACATATTAATCAAACTAACAAAAATTAAATTCAAAGATAATGGAAATAAAAACAAAAATAAACAAATGGGACCTAATAAAAATTAAAAGGTTTTGCACAGCAAAGGAACCCATAAACAAGATGAAAAGACAACCCTCCAAATGGGAGAAAGTATTTGCAAATGAAACAATGGACAAAGGATTAATCTCCAAAATATACAAACAGCTCATGGAGCTCAATATCAAAAATACAAACAATTCAATTAAAAAATGGGCAGAAGACCTAAGTAGATATTTCACCAAAGAACACATACAGATGGCCTAGAGACACATGAAAAGATGCTCAACATCACTAATTACTAGAGAAATGCAAATCAAAACTCCAGTGAGGTATCACCTCACACTGGTCAGAACGGCCATTATCAAAAACTCTAGAAACAATAAATGCTGGAAAGTGGCTTCTCTTGTTGTGGAGCACAGGCTCTAGGCACATGGGCTTCAGTAGTTGTGGCACGTGGGCTCAGGAGTTGTGGCGCATGGGCTTAGGTACTCTGCGGCATGTGGGATCTTCCCGGACCAGGGCTCGAACCTGTGTCCCCTGCACTGGCAGGCGGATTCTTAATCACTGCACCACCAGGAAGCCCCATTTGGTGGGTACTTTTAAATCTTATCTTTGGGACTTCCCTGGTGGTCTAGTGGTTAAGACTTCACCTTCCAATGCAGTGAGTGCGGGTTCAATCCCTGGTCAGGGAGCTAAAATCCAACAAGCCTCGGGGCCAAAAAACCAAAAACATAAAACAGAAGCAATATTGTAACAAATTCAATAAAGACTTTAAAAATGGTCCACATCAAAAAAATCTTGTCTTTCATTTACTCTTTACAACATATATATGAAGTCAGAGTTGTTACTCCCGTTTTTCAACGGATGAAACTAAGATTCAGAAAAATTCATTACTTTGCCCAAGATCACACAGCCAGGAAGTGACACAGCTGGGACTTCAACCCAAACCTGTCAAACAGCAAACCTGGGCTCTTCCCACATAGCATGCTGCCTCCGACACGGGCCTCACGAACTTCTCCGAACACATAGCTAACCCCTGAACCTCATCATAACCTGGTGTTGCCCCATCTTTGGAGAACATCTTTTCAAACCCAACTTCCAAAATTACCTATCAAGCCATCTTTACTGTGCTCCCTCCAGGCCACGTGGGGCCCCTCCCCCAATCTACACTGAGCGATCAGCTAGCTATTTCAAAACCACACACACCATCCTAGGAGCCAGAGCCTCTGCATCTTCCATGAGATGTAGGAGCAGTTTCTAACGGTGTCCACTGGCTACCTTCTCTGCTTCTATAGACAGCACAGTGCAGACCACAGAGACTGGGCTCAGCCTGGAGGGGTTTCCTGCCTTCTGCACCTTCTCACCTTCATTCCATCTCCTAGGAGATTCTCACCACCCTATGCAGTCCAATGAAAAGGAAGACACCTACCCACAGGGGCTCAGCTAAGCCCCTTACTCTTTGAGTGTCCCAGTCTCTCCTGGAAGCCTGTGCACTGGAGTCAGCAGAGGGGACAGGGAGAAGGGAATGCTCTCACAACTGCTCCTGGGGGGAGCAGGGAAGAAACACACCCCAAGCATAAATGCTGGCAACTTAAACTGCTCCCAGCCACTCTACTGGCACTACACTCAGGTCTTTCTTAGAGGGTCCTTTGCAAACAAGAACTAAGGAACTCAGTTCAAAAGGAAACGTTGAGAGAAGAACAAATTTAGAAACTTCTCAAAGGGAGAGTTGACCCTTAAGCTGGGCAATGACGAGGCTCAAAGGGCCCCCCAAATAGCTTGAGCCCCAAATCCAAACATCAGACAGAACCATGATGTCCTGTGAGTAATCACTGCTTCAACAACAAGGCATTAAAGGGCTTCTGATGACAGCGACCACAGGCTCACAGGTAAACCAAAGTTCACCTCTGCGTGCAGCAAGTCAAACCTCACTCCCTCACATCTTCAGAGCTGTTCTCACAACTTTCTCCACCCAGTACCATCTTCCTCCCCAAATTGTTCTTCCCATCTGCTGTCAAATAACCCCAGGTATCATGAGTCCAAAAAAATGCCTATTATTAAAGGAGAACTTACTTTTTCAAGACAGTTAGGTTGTTGATACATTCTTCTTCCTCCTATGGATGGCCCCTATGTACCTCAACTTATTTTAATTTTCTCCACAGTATTTTTCATCATCTGACAAATTATACTTTTATTGTCTATCTCCCCCCACCAGGTTGTAAGTTATGAGGCAAGGATTCTGTTTTGTTCATTATTGGTTTACTAGCACACAGTACATTTGCCTGGCAGATGCAAGATGATTAATATGAATTTGCTGAAAGAATTAATTTCAAAAATGGTTTGATCACCAATAAAAATTTTTATACTTATGAAGAAGGTCAGAAAACAACAGCAAATACCACCTTAACAGTGAAGCGCCAGAGCACATCCATTAAAGTTCATGGTTTATACCAGGCACTGAGGTTCTACTTTCTGTGAAAGACTGGAGGAGAAGCATAAATATAGGAAAGAAACATAAACATCTTTGCTTGCAGATGAAATAGCTATCTGCCTAAAAAATATCCAAGATGCAGGAGAATAAACAAAAAACATTTAAAACTGACAAAATAATTCATTAAGTTAGCTAGATATAGGATAAGTGAACAAAAAAGATTACCTTTCCTAAATACCACCATAAACAATTAAAAGACAAAAAAAGAGAAAATAAGATGCCATTCATATGAAAATAGCTAAGAACCGACCTAACAAAAACCTGCAAAACCAAGACAAGAAAACTAAATGTTTATTAAAATAAATAAAAGAGGAACTGAATAAATTGAAACATACAGTGTTTCTAAATGGGAAGAATCAAACTTGTAAAGAAGTCAATTACCCCAATTTTGCCTAGGAATTCAAAACAATCCACTCCCCCACCAAAAAATCAATGAGATTCATACAGGGGTAGGGGATCATTTTGAGTAATCTGAAAAAATTAAGTGTGAAAGACTAGCTGAGAAGGTTTTGAAGGAAATACATTTTTGAAAGAAATGATGAGGGGTAATTAAACCCTACCTTAAAAGGACAATCCTTCAAGAAAACGAGACTCCAAGCCATAGATAGTGAGAAAATATTTTAAAAGACATAATAAAGGACTATTATCCCAAGTATATAGAAAACTCTTAAAACTCAATAAGAAAATGAACAACCCGATTCAAAAAATGGGCAAAAGACCTGAACAGATACCTCACCAAAGAAGTTATACAGATGGCAAACAGGTATATGAAAAGATGCTATACAACAGCGGTCCCTAACCAAGGACCAGTTTCGTGGAAGACAATTTTTCCACGGACTGGACGGGGGTGTTGGGGGTGGTTCAGGCGGTAATGTGAGCGATGGGGAGCGGCCGATGAAGCTTCGCTTGATCACCGCTTACCTTCTGCTGTGCAGCCTGGTTCCTAACAGGACCAGTCCAGTACCGGTCCTTGGCCTCGGGGTTGGGGACCCCTGCTCTACAACATATATCTTCAGGCAAATGCAAATTAAATCAATGAGATACCACTACACATCTATTAGAATGGCCAAAATCCAAAACACTGACAATACCAAATGCTGACAAGGATGTGGAGCAACACAAACACTCATTCATTGCTGGCAGGAATACAAACTGGTGTGGCCACTCTGGAAGACATTTAACAGCTTCTTACAAAACTAAACATACTCTTACCATATGATCCAGCAATCATGCTCCTCGGTATCTTCCCAATGAGTTGAAAACTTACGTCCACACAAAAACCTGCACAAGGATGTTTAGAGCAGCTTTATTCATAATTGCCAAAACTTGGAAGCAACCAAGATGTCCTTCAGTAGGTGAATGGAGAAATAAACTGTGGTACAATCAGTCAATGGAATATTACTCAGCACTAAAACGAAATAAGCTATCAAGCCATGAAAAGTCACACAAGACCTTAAATGAATACTGCTAAATGAATAAAACCAAAATGAAAAGGTATGATACCAACTACACAACATCCTGGAAAAGGCAAAAAGATCAACAGTTGCCAGCAAGGGAGGGCAGAACACAGAGAATTTTTAGGGCCTTTGAAGAGGCTCTGTATGATACTACAATAATAGATACATACCATTACACATTTGTAACCCATAGAATGTACAACACCAAGAGTGAACCCTGGGCTTCCCAGGTAGCACAGTGGTTAAGAATCCACCTGCCAATGTAGGGGACATGGGTTCGAGCCCTGGCCAGGAAGATCTCGCATGCCGTGGAGCAACTAAGCCCGTGCGCCACAACCACTGAGCCTGCGCTCTAGAGCCCACGAGCCACAACTACTGAAGGCCGTGTGCCACAACTACTGAAGCTTGTGCTCCTACAGCCTGTGCTCCAAAACAAGAGAAGAAACTGCAATGAGAAGGCCTCGCACCGCAACAAAGAGTAGCCCCCGCTCGCTACAACTAGAGAAAGCCCGCGTGCAGCAATGAAGACCCAACGCAGCCAAAGAATAAATTAAATAAATAAACTAAATCTACTAAAAAAGAGTGAACGCTAATGAAAGCTACGGACTTTATGTGACTATGATGTGTCAGTGTAGGATCATCAATTGTAACTAATGTACCACTCTGATAATGATGGAGGCTCTGCATGTGTGGAGCAAGGAAGCATATGGGGACTCTGTGCTTTTTGCTCAATTTTGCTATGAACCTAAAACGTCTCTAAAAAAATAAAGTCTACTAAAAAAGAAAGGGAAAGGGGCAGGGAGAGCAATACTTAATCTCTTACCTGGACTGCAATATCATCCTGACTCACACTCTTCTGCAACCAATGTACACTACAGGCTGAAAACCTTTTTAATATATAAATCCATCCCTTTCAACTCCCCTGCTTAAAATCCGTTAGTGTCTTCCTACTGGACCCAGAATAGAACCCGAAATCTTCACAGTGACCTCCAAGCCATGTGCCCAGCTGTCCCACCTCACAATCAACTACTTCCTCTGACCTCTCCCTGTCTCCAGAGTACACCCAGCTTTCTCTCCCAGCCCAGGGCCGATGCATCTGCTGTCCTCTCTGGAAAGTTCTTCTTTACTTCTTTCTCCAGTAGTTTCCAAGACTATTTCTACCTCATCCTTGAGGTCTCAACGTCATGTGACCACTTCCATGAGGGCTTCCCCGACCACTACCTTCAAAGGTAGCTTCTTTGGGGCTTCTCAAATTTGAGAAGGTGCGTAAGAATCACCTGGAGAGCTTGTTACAACAGATTCCTGACCCCATTTACCCTACCCTCCTCACCAATCTGACTCCAAGTCTAGAGTGGGACTAACAATTTGCAATTCTAATGAGCACCCAGGTGATCCTAATGCTGCCCACCTATGGACCACACTTTTACAAAGCACTGAACTTTAGCAACAGGTAATTATAGTAACTTATTTGTTTTTGGTAAAAGTACCCTCCATGAGAAAAGGGAACCTGTCTGCATTATTCAGTACTATGCACCTAGCATTTAGAAAGCACATATGGAAAAAACAATGCTGGTCTCTCTGGGATACATCTACTACTTGTGGAGCAATCTCTTCAATAAAGAATTTCTCTGGGGCTTCCCTGGTGGCACAGTGGTTAAGAATCTGCCTGCCAATGCAGGGGACACGGGTTCGAGCCCTGATCCGGGAAGATCCCACATGTCGCGGAGCAGCTGAGCCCGTGCGCCACAACTACTGAGCCTACGCTCTAGAGCCTGTGAGCCACAACTACTGAGACCACGTGCCACAACTACTAAAGGCCGCGCACTTAGAGCCCACCCTTCGCAACAAGAGAAGCCACCGCAATGAGAAGCCCGCGCACCACAACGAAGAGTAGCCCCCACTCGACGCGCCTAAAGAAAGCCCGCACACAGCAACGATGACCCAACGCAGCCAAAAATAAATTATTTATTTATTAATTTTTTTAAAAAAAAGAATTTCTCTGATCTCGGTAGGCAACATTTTTTTTTTAAATCCCACATTCCTAATTTATCCCCCACCCCCAACTCATTTCCCCTTTGGCAAGGCTGTTTCCTGTATCTGTGCTGGCAACTTTTATTTGTAGAACATGATCTGGATTTCCACATTCAGGGGAAATTTCTTGGCTTGGGTCCCCCTTTTTCCACTTAAATCTATTCATCCAAACTCATCACTCTGTATACACGAGACTCTTATTTCCTCCACCACGTATTTACAACCATAGCCCTTGGGATGGACTCAAGAGGGAAACCATAGCCTGGCCAAGTTAGGCCTTCTTGGTCCTTTCCTGATTACCTGATAGCTAATGTGATTTTTAAAAGACTGAAAAAAAGCTCAGCTCACCTGAGGCCAAGTGGTTTGGAGCATGGCTGATGTTCCCTGGCTCCGTGCACTGTCTTCTGGGTTTGGAAGAGCAAGAACCTTAAAAGCTAAAAGAAGAAGAGCTATGAGTGCAAGAGTCCCTGTGCTACGTCACCCACAGCCGCCTACAGTCTTCCGTCTTTTCCTTTCGAGAACTGGCAGGAGGCTCTATCAGCCCTGCTCTGGCTGATCGCCCCAAACCCTCATAAATTGCACTGCCTGGTCCTCGGGACAATCCACCACCTGCCTGCTCTGCCCAAGAGCGTTCTGGGGCCCATTCACATTGAGCGGACCTAGTGATCCAAGACAAATCCCGTCCCTACAGTGCTGGGTCTGAACAAACAAAAACCTAAAAAAGCTCTTACAGGGACCATGACATTGACCCCAAAAAGGGTGCCTTTGGAGAAGGGAGACAGGGGTAGCTGGATCTGGATTGAGCTAAAATACTTAAGTGTTCCAGTGGGTGATGACAGGAGACTCCAACGGGTTCTCCACCCAAGGAAGGAGGAGACCCCAAATATCAGAAACTTCGGTACCGGGCACGGGAAGCAGTTGGGCCAACTTCTTCAAGACAAAAAAGAGGATCACGCCTCGGTGGGCAAGGGACTGGACCAGGGCTCTAGGAGGCCCCGCAGCCACCTCGGCGGCTTCTGCGAGGCCCAGACACCCGAGCACCGGGTCAGAGAGGCGAGTTCAGGGGCGGGGTGCTGACGAATCGCTAAGGAAAGCGAGGAAGCTGGCGCCGGACGAGACTAGCAGGAAGAACTCGCCTGAACCAAGCCTGTTCCCCTCAGAACCCCAAGAGGTGAGTCTCCGAAAGCCGATACGGAACCGAGCACGGGCGTCGAATGCCCCTCTAGGCCGTCCGGAAGCGGCCCATCTCGGTGGTCCCCGCGGCGCGGCCTCACGTGACCTGAGGGGGCGGGAATAAGGGCGGGCTCTTGCCCGTGACGTCGTTTGCGGGCGCCGCACCGCTGTGTTAGCGGCGGGTGCCTCCGCCCCTGTGCTTCAACCTTTGAGCCGATGATGCCACCTTGCTCTACTCAGATCTCGGCCTCTAGACCTAGGTGGGGCCCCAGTTAACCGACTGCCCCATCAGCTGTCGGCCGCCTTTATTCCTTGGGTCACCTGGAGCCTGAGCTGTGCGGGTGTGGGGAAAATGGCTTCTGTTGTGTCATCTCCTAGAGGCCCACGCCAGGCATTCCGCTTGGGTTCTAGGCTGGGCAGCCGTTAGGAGAACCATGGTTCCCATCTGGGCATGAACCCGTGTCCCCTGCATCGGCAGGCGGACTCTCAACCACTGCGCCACCAGGGAAGCTCCCATCTACCTTTTTAAGGTCCTCTCCCTTCCTAGGACCTAGGCGTGTGTGGGACCTTTTAGGGCAGATTCATTTAACAACCAAAATAACAGTGACTAAGGTTGCCAGGCATCCTGTATATACAAGTCCTATATTAAATGATTTTGTCCTGTATTGACTTTGGCAGGATGCCCTAAATGCCCTGTGTTTAGCTTTTTTCAATAGGGTACAAAAATTCTGTAGTTGACAGCTATTCCGCCTAGTTAACTGGCAAGTTACTTAAATTTCAACACTGGCTGAAAAAAACAATCATACCTCCACAAATGAAGATCTGGATAATCCCTTACAGTCTCTCCGGCAGGTTTGTCTGAGGCAAGGAAGTGGGGGTGGGGGAGCGGCGGCTGAGAAGTGAAACATTAAAAGGACTGTTTTTCAGATTCAAGAAACGAAGACTGTTCTTTGACCAAAGTTCCAAGCCACGAACGAGTAATTGCCCTTAAGACAGCCAATGACAGTGACAGTCTCACTTTGGTGACCCCTGCAACTATGCTTCTGAGAGTTATCAAATCAATGGCAGCCCCAATCTTCAGAACATGAGCCAATCAGTGACAAATGCCCTTGAAAGCTAGCCAATCAATGATAGTCCTACCCACTGGACAACAGCTAATTAGCAAATGCCTCACTACCATGACGATGCTTCTGAAAATCAATGGGTCAACAATAGCCTTACTTTAGTGACCACTTCTTGCCAGTGTGGTTGCCAACATGAACAGACTTTTTCTTTGACCACTGATAGGTCTACTGAACACAGTTCCATATATATGGTTCCTACTCACCAAGTACTTCAGAGCTAAAAGGGGAAATTGGCCTCCCACTGCTAGAAGACAGAATGACCCTAGATATCTGTATATATGACTCTATCCCAGGAGTTACCTACTATACAGTAAAAATTACAAGATATTGCTGAAATTAATAAAAATCTAAATAAATGGAGAGATTTACCATGTTCACAAATCAAGAGTCTATATAATTAAGATGTCAATTATACCAAAATTGATGTACAGATTCAATACAATCTCAATCAAAATCCCAGGACATATTTTGTAGAAATTGACAAATTGATTCTAACATTCATATGGAAATGTAAAGGACCTGGAAATGCCAAAACAACAGAAAACAAAGTAGGAGGACTAACAACATATGACTTTGATACTTAGAAAAACTATAGTAATTAATGCAGTGTGTTAATGGCAACAAGATGGACAAACAGATCAACAAACAGGAACAAAACAGAATCTAGAACTAGACCCACACATATATGGACAATGGTGCTACAACAAGTTACCCATTTGGAAAGGAAGGGAGTGTGAGAGAGAGGGAGGAAGGAACTTGGATCCATACCTCATGCCCTATACAAAGTTTAATTGAAAATAGATGACAGAACTAAATGTAAAATCTAAAACTATAAAACTCCTAGAAGGAAAAATAGGAAAAAGCCTTTGTAAAATTGGGCAAGGCAAAGATTTCTTTAAAATGCCACTAAAAGCACAATCCATAAAGGAACAAACTGATAAATTAGACCTCATCAATATCAAAAGCTTCTGCTCTTCAAAAGATATTGTTAAGAGAATGAAAAGACAGACCACAGGCTGGAAGAAAATATTTGGAAATCACATATATGAAAAAGGACCTGTATCTATAATATATAAAAACCTCTCAAAGATCAATAAAAAGAAAAGCCAGTAAAAACATAGGCAAAACATATAAACAGAGACTTTACCAAAGAAGACAAAATGGAAGGCAAATAAGCACATGAAAACATGCTCAACATCAATAGTCATTAGGGAAAGCAAATTAAAACCTTAATGAGATAGCATTACACACTTATTATAATAGCTAAAATTAAAAATGCTAACAATCTCAAGTGTAGGCAAAGATGTATTAGAAATGGAACCCTCACACAATGCTGGTAGGAAGGTAAAGTGGCACAACTTCTTGGTAAAACAATCTGAAGATACTTAAAAAGTTAAATATACACATACCTTATGACTCAGCCGTTCCACTTCTGGTGTTTACCTAAGAGAAATAAAAGTGTACATCCTTACAAAGACTTGAACACAAATGTTCACAGCAGCTTTATTTGTAATAGCCAAAAACTGGAAATAACCCAAACGCCCATCAAGAGGTGAACGGACAAATAGATGGTGGTATATCAATAGTAGAATACTACTCAGCAATAGAAAGGAATGAACCACTGATATTATGCAACATGGATGAATCTCAAAATAATTATACTGAGTGGAGTTCCCTTAAGGTCTAGTGGTTAGGATTTGGAAAAAAAAAAAAATTATGCTGAGAAAGACACCAGGCCAAAAAGAATACATACAAGGTGTTAACATTTGTATAAAATCCTAGAAAAGGAAAGCTAATCCAAAGTGACAGAAGGAATTCCCTGGATGTCTGGTGGTTAGGACTCCATGCTTTCACTGCCAAGGGCCCAAGTTCAATCCCTGGTCGTGGAACTAAGATCCCACAAGCCGCAAGGCACAGACAAAACAAAAAACAAGAACAAAAAACCCCCACAGTGACAGAAAGCAGATCAGTGTTTGCTTGGGGAGAGCCAAGAGGGAGGGATTACAAAGGGGCATAAGAGAAGTTTCGGGTGTTATGGCTATGTTTATTATCTTGATTGTGGTGATTGTTTCACTGGTATATACATAAGTCAAAACTTACCAACGACATTATGATAATAACACTTTAGTTTATTATGCTCCAGTCACTGTTCTAACTACTTCTATGTGTATTAATGCAGTTAATCCTCAGCACAATCCTGTGAGGTAGACGGTCACACACCTGGGTTCATACCAAAGTTGGCCTGGCTCCGAATGATTAACCACTACCCTCTGCTTCCTGCAGTGGGCAAAGTCAAGCTGTCTGCACGAGTGGATGCTACGACAGAACATATTTACTTCTCTTGCAACCGCAGGTAACAGAAAATAATGGTGGCTTCTTCCAGATCATAAAAATTAACCAGATGAAATTGCAAGGGAATGTTTGCTGATGGGAGGTCACTTGGAACAGTAATGAGATGGACAAATTTAAGACAAATAGGGCCTTGCATCTCATTCAAAGGGTACAAACACCCCATTTTTGCAAAGGCATAGACTGCAACTGAGTAGCAAAGAGTCACTGCAGAGTCAGAAGTAGTGAGGGTGGGCACTGTACCCAAGGTAGGTCTCTGGAAGTCTGCACCCTATTAGGACTGTCCTTCCAAGATGCAGATGGCTCCACACAGATAGGGCCCCTCTGTTTTTGTGTTTAAGAGACTTCCAATATACAGATTTTAATAGAGGGTCCACATAGCTTGCCTTTTCTTAACCCTTGTTTAGGGTTGCACATCTGAGAAAGGATGCAGGGGAGATAAAATTTTAAGAGGTACAAGGTCTGAAATGTCTTTATTCTATACCCACACTTGAGGGTATAAAATTCTGGCGGAAATCATTTCCCTTAGAATGTCAAAGGCATACACCATTGTCATCTAACTGTCAAGGTTGCTGTTGAGAAATCCAGTGCTATTCTTACTCCTGATCTTTTGTTTTCCCTCTCTAGAAACGTTTTAACATCTTCCCTTTAAACCTGGTGCTTTGATCATTCACAGTGATGGTCTTTGATGTAGGTTTCCCCCCAATCCATCTTGCTGGGCACTTGGTGTATCCTTTCAATCTGGAAACCTTCCTTTGATGTTTTTAAGTTTGGGGGTTTGTTTCTTGTCTTTTCTAACTGTAAAGAGAGTTCATCTTGGGGAAACAAGGGTTAAGAGAACCTGAGGAAAGTTTCATGATGGAAGCTGAGAGTCTGAATTAAACAGCTTAGTGGGACAGGCCAGAGAAGCACGCGTTGCAGTTATACAGAGAGAAGCAGCTGATGTTTAAGAATTAGCACAGTTAGGGACTTCCCTGGTGGTCCAGTGGTTAGGAATCCACCTTCCAACGCAGGGGAAGTGGGTTCGATCCCTGGTCAGGGAACAAAGATCCCACATGCCACAGGGCAACTAAGCCTGCGAGCTACAGCTAATGAGCCCGCACACTCTGGAGCCCACGCCACAACTAGAGAGAAGCTGGTGCGACACAACGAAAGATCCTGCATGCTGCAATTAAGACCCCATGCAGCCATAAATAAATAAACAGAATTAGCACAGTTCAGAAAATGCAGTGATGCCACTGATCAAAAGCGTGAAGATGGGGAGAAACAAGAGGCACTGTGAGCCTAGCTGTGGAGAGTGCTACTCTTGGACACGTCTCCTGCACGTGGAGTTTCTGATGCAGGATGAACCTTCCACACCAGCTAAAGGTTTTCCCACACACCTTACACTCAAGGTTTCTCACCAGTGTGGCCACGCTCATGCTGAACCAGGGTGATTTTCTGATTGAACGCCTTCCCACACTCCTTACATTCAAAAGGTTTCTCCCCAGTGTGGATCCGCTGATGCTGAGTCAGGGCTGTGTTGGAGCTTAATCATTTCCCACACTCCTTACATTCACAGGGTTTCTCCCCAGTGTGCATTCGCTGATGGAGGATGAAACTTGAGCTAACAGCTGGAAGTTTTCCAACATGCGTCGCACTCATGGAGCTTCTCTCCAGTGTGGAACCTCTGGTGCTGGAGGAAGACGGGGCTGCAGCTGAAGGCCTTGCCGCACTCCCGACACTCATAAGGCTTTGCTCCAGTGTGGATTCTCTGATGCTGAATCAAGGCCATGTCCGAACTGAGACCTTTCCCACATTCTTTGCATTTAAATGGTTTCTTCCCAGTGTGGATTACCTGATGCCGGATAAGTAAGGAATTATAGCTGAAGTATTTTCCGCATTCTTTGCATTCAAAAGACTTTTCACCAGTGTGACATCTCTGATGTCTGTGGAAGTCTGCCATCCGAATGAAGCATCTGTCACATTTTCCACACTTATAAGATAGCTGACCGCTAGAAATTGTCTGATTTGTAGTGAGTTGTGTGCTAACACTAATGTATTTTCCCAGTTTCTCACACTTCTCCCCGCTCTCCACAGCACAGGCCTCCTGATACCTGGTTGACCCATCTGTGAAATCTCTCCTCTTTGACTTTGTCCTCTTAACCATCCCGTGGCTGTGCTGTTCTAGGTGGCTCCTGAAGCCAAGGTGCTGGGGAACATTCCCTGGCAGCCCTCCTAATGTCAGTCCGTGGGACTCTGCTTCTTTAGAAATGTGTTCTTTTGGCGTTGATTCTTCCTTGTCAGTTCTGGTCTCCCCGCCTGATATCATAAAAAGAAAATACAAGTGTCAGCCCCCAATATCACAAAAAGAAAATACTTATGCTAAAGAGGGAATAGGTTCAAGTGGTTCTGATTTGCCCTGAGTAAGGGGATATTTTCCAATATGTACACCAAATGATCAAAGACCACCACGCAGCAGAACCCCAAAAGTGGAACTCTGTGAAAGAGGCCAGGGAGGCCAGCAAGGCCAGGAGCATTCCTGTAAAGAGCGTGAAGACTGGAAAACAGCAGAGTCTGTTCACTAGGGCAGAAGGACCAATTGCTGTCTCCCAAGTGGATCGGATGGATCAGTGCAGATGTAAAGAAGTGATGAATGGAGAGCCCGAGGTGAGAGACGGCTGAGAGTGGAGAAGAAGGGGCAGTCGAGCAGCTCAAGTCCCACAAAAGGTCCCACGGGCTGAAATTCCTTAAGAGCTGCTTATTTTTTTAAATGTTATCCATGTCATAATCTTTGAGAGAGACCCAACCTCTGTCATCAAGTTGGCTCTAGTAAAGCAGCAGGCTCCTATGCAGTGGCTGAAGGGACCACGCAGGGCAAACACCACAGCATCCAGAAGGAAGGGGAAGACGTGCAGGCTTTCCTCTAAAAGAAAAGAACACTGGACATGTGAAGAACCCTTCCAAGAATGGACATCAGTCCTAGAGGCAACCACGTAACGATGGTTGTCCTTTTTCCTAAAACTCTATACAGGATGCACATACAGTCTAACACAACAATATGGAATGTGAAATCCTAAACTAACTAAAAAAGAAAAACTAATATAATCATCAGCACTGGGCCAGAGAAAAACCTCATGTGTTTACAAGCAAACTGTTTAGAAAATATTTTTTAACCCAGACAACCTGAAGTCTTGGGGTCATATCCAGGAAAGCACACAAGGCTGGAGCGGGGAGGCGGTGGGGAGCGATGTGCATTATTTTTTTTTAATATTTATTTATTTGGCAGCACCGGGTCTTAGTTGTGGCACGCGGGATCTTGGTTGCGGCGTGCGAGATCTTTTAGTTGCAGCATGCGGGATGTTTAGTTGTGGCATGCAAACTCTTAGTTGTGGCATGTGGGATCTAGTTCCCTGAGCAGGGATCAAACCCAGGCCCCCTGCATTGGGAGCACGGAGTCTTAGCCACTGGACCACGAGGGAAGTCCTGCGATGTGCATTATTAATGGACATTCTCTGTAAAGAGTCTGAAGAGCACAGGAAATTTTAACAGGCAGGGAATGGGTGAAGCAGAATAACAAAGGCAAAAAAAA
>NW_020172142.1:604995-689297 GCF_003031525.2 Neophocaena asiaeorientalis asiaeorientalis | reverse complement strand
AAAAAAAAAAAAAAAAAAAAAAAAAAAAAAAATATATATATATATATATATATATATACATGTATATATATACTATGTTGTTATTTCTAATTCTCATATCAATACCTCTCAAAATGAGGAAGCCATTCACCTTTCATTTACAAGTTTTGCTTCAAAAGTTCATCTATTAAAAAATACATACATATATATATTTTTTTTTTTTTTAATATTTATTTATTTAGGCAGCACTGGGTCTTAGTTGCGGCACGGGGGACCTTCATTGCGTCATGCAGACTTCTTAGTTGCGGCATGTGGACTCTTAATTGCGGCATGCATGTGGGATCTAGTTCCCCGACCAGGGGTCTAACCGAGGCCCCCTGCATTGGGAGTGTGGAGTCTTACCCACTGGATCACCAGGGAGGTACCCATATATTTTTAAGTGTCCATGGAGGGAAGATGAAACAAGAACGGCAGGATATAGGTGGACTGTTGAGGTGAGGGGTACACTGGGTGCATTTGGCTGGTGTCTGCATATGTGTGAAAATTTCCATTATAAAAATAAATTTTTAATATTTGTTAAGTTAGTGTTTGGGAACACATACTTCAATTTCCCATACAAATAATGTACCCTATGCATACGTAGATTGCCAGGCAGGCCCCCAGAAGTCTATTTTCCTCATAAGGTGGCTGACATCCTGATCTTTGCAAAAACAAACTGATGGAAAAATAAAATGTTTCTACATGACAGGGATGATAAGAGCTGCTCAGACAGTGTCCCTTGGCAGGTGGTGAGGTGGAGAGGCAAATGTGAGCACGCAAAGAAATCTTGCAGCCACACCCTTCTTGGGAGAGAAGGGCCCTTCCTCACTTGAGGGAGGCAACCACTATAAATGCAGAACATCACATGTAACGATTCCAGAGGAATGAAAACAGTCTCACAAGAGAAGAAACACTGTGCATATTGAAATGTGAAAACAAGAAAGCAAGCTAAGCAAAAAAGGTAGGGTCTCATACTCACCTGGACAGACTCCTCTGAGGGCCTCCCTGCCCACGGGTTCCCAGGGATCGAGGCCCCATGGCAGTTCCCCTCACTCCAGCTGAGAAACCAGAACAGGTCTGGTGAACGAAAAAACTGCCCAGGGAGAAAGACACAGGAAAACAAAGGTAGAGGGAATCATGAAGCAAGGTCACCTCTCAGCCCTCTTTTTGTCCAGTGAGCCAGGTGGGGAGAAACAAAGTGAAGTCAGCCTGTGCATCTTAGAGGACAGAAAGTTCCCACAAAGCAGGGCAGAGTCTTGGAATAATCCTCTACTCAAGTCCCAAATATTCAGAGAACTTGAAGACGGAGGCAAAGGCTCTGGTGAGCTCCTGACAGCTCTTCATTTCCCTCCATGCATGGGGCAGAGTCCCTCCCAGGGTTAGAGGATAGTGATTTCAAAACCTGGGAACCCAGGGCTCTCCCAACCCAGTAGCCTCTGGGGAGCTCAGCCTCCAGAGCAACTGCCCACAAGGGTTATTAGAGACCCCACAAAGTCAAAGGAAGAAAGAAGGCAGGATGCTCAAAGGGCAGAGGCAGAGAAGAGCAGGGAGAAAAGATATCTCACCCAGGGAAGCCACATGTGCATAATTCTCCAGCATCACCTCCCTGTACAAGGCCCTCTGCACAGGATCCAGGATGACCCTTTCATCCTGCGTGAAGTACACAGTCACATCCTCAAAGGTCACTGGCTCCTGAAACAAGAGGTTCTTGCTCCAGCCCTGTGTGAGGGCAGAGGAGCCTAAGTAAAGGGAGAGACTCACAGGGGCTGGTGTTATTGCCGAGGACAGCTGTCCAGTGCTCAAGCCCCCTACACCCCTCTCCGCAGGGGCCAGCCCTCAGCCAGCATTGCCCTCATCAATAGGGGAACCCTAGACTCACTGCATCCCTTGTGGTCATCCCCAGCGAACAGCCCTTCCTTCACCTGCTGATCTCTGTATCGACTCTGCCGTGTCCTGCTCCGTGTGCCTATGGGTCCCTCTGGCTCCTCTCCCCTACGTGGGTTTTGTGTGAACATGCACAGGGGAAATCTGTATAAACACAGCCCACAGAACTTTTGTACTGATCTCTACTCCCTCCCTAATCCCGCTAAGGTCACTGGAACACAAAGGCCCAACAGAAGAAGAGTCAAATCAGACTAGAGGTATTAACAGAATTTTGAAAGGCAGAGAAAGGATAAATGGTAACTGACACAGAAGAGAAGGGAAAGCTGAATCTTAACTGCTGGTGCAGGAGGAAGCAAACAAAAAAGAGCCTGATTCACACCACAGAACAAAGGATGAGCTCTGGATATTTTTAAAGTGTGAACTGCTTTTTTTGTAACTTGGTAAAATATTCTTTTTTCTTTGAGTTTTTATTTATTTAAAAGGAAGTTTGTTTTTTGTTTTGGGTTTTTTTGTTTGTTTGTTTTCTGATTGAAGTATAGTTGATTTATAACTTGGTAACACATTCTGTTTCAAAGCACCAGGGAGGAGAGAGGAGTATATAGGGAATGAATGAAAAATACCTACACAAAAGCACATCACTGAGAAGCCTCAGAAAAAGAGACTTAAAAAAAGATCCTAAAGGCTTTCAGAGAAGGAAAACAACACACACATGAAGACTTGGGAGTCGAGATGGCAAAGTAAAAGGAGTCATGTTTTTTAAATGCTGAGGAAAAACTTGCACTTCTTATCTAGATGTTGTCAAAGGGAACAGATTTATCCTCCTGCCTGAACCAAAATAAGACAAGTTACATAAAACAATGGTTTTCAAGATACTGGGTATGAGGCAATGAAGGACACCAATTCCTGAGAGATGGGAAGCAGAGAGGTGAGCCCTGGGATTCTACAAAAACACTACTAGAATTGCTTTATCCAAGCAAAGACTTTTTCAATCTTGTGGACAGAAGTGAAAAGGGTCTTCCTTGTATGCTGTGATGCAGATTTCCACTTTTTAGTGCATTTCCATTTTTCAGCCCAAACTGCCAAATCTATCCCAATCAATTCCCCACAATCACTTGTTTTTTCCATCTTGATTATGTCTTAGTTTGGGATTTCTCCACTCCCCTTAACTCCTCCCCTTCCCCAAACACACCCGACAATGACAGATGCACAACGGAAGCCACAGGCCTGGACCTGGATCTGGATGCAGAGCTGACACCTGCTCTCTTGACATCAAAAGGGTGAGAGGGCAGGGAAGGGGAGCCACAGAGGCTGAAAGGATGCTCGCTCACTGGGCGCCAGGTGATCTGGAGCATGGCAGGCATCTCTGCTTCGCACACTGCCCTCAGGTCCTGAGATGTGACACTGAAAGGAAAATACAGAGGCACGGGTAAGAGTGATGCTGCCTCGCACCCTGCAAATACCTTCTGTCCGCCTCGGCCCCTTTCCATTCCGCTACCCCCTCACCACAAAGGCAAAGGGTTTGGAGAACCCGGTACTACACCCGGGGAAAGCGAATCTGTTACCCGGACATCGGCACCCGCATCCCAGGAAGCCACTAACCCCGCACAGTGCAAGCGAAGAGAAAGCATGGGACTGCAGCCAGCCTCTGGGAAAGCTTCCAACAGGTTCAGTGGCAAGTGCGGTAACCGTCTCCCCTCCTCTCTAGGAACCCGGGAAGTCTGCCATCTCTGTGGCTCCCTATCGCAGCCGCAGCCGTCCAGTCCCTACTTCGGGAGATGGCAAAGGACAGAGCTGCTGGCCGGAGGCTCGGGTCCCGCAGCGCCCCCATTCGGTAGCTCCTCCGGGGAATGTAGGCCGGCTGGCTCAAGCCACAGAATGGTTTCAATCCTGGGAATTACCCAGGGTTCTCTGGCGTTCACTACTTCTGGTTGCCCTTCCAGGTACTGAGGGGACCATTGATCCACATGTGCCCAAGAGGCCTGGGTTCTGTGGCTACACCAATGTGGGAGGATTGGAAATTGGAAGAGTGGAGCCCATCACTTCAACCACCAGATGTGTATGGGTTGAGAGCATAGAGCACCTGGTCCAAAAACCTGGCCGCTGTACCACTTACTAGCTGTGGGACCAGCAGCAAGTTGCCTTGCCTGTTTCATTGTTAAATGGGTATGATGGTGGTACCAACCACAAAGGGCTGTTGAAGGATAATAATTAAATGAATTCATGGATTGACAAAGTGTTTACAGTAGTGCCTGGCACGTAATAAGTGCTTACAAGTTTGTGTTGTTTATAGAGATACAAGTGCTGCTTGGGCTCCAATGTGTGACACAGTGTAGGGAAACAGCTATTAACATTTAGCCTTAGAGCCCTTTCCCACCATATACCCGGATGTGTGTTCCAGGCCGAACCTGGAGAAATTCAGTGCTTCTACCCAGAAAGGTTTTAATTACAAAGGCATCTTCAATTAGTTCAACTACATGACAGAGGGCCTGCACAGTAACAGGAATGGCTTCTCTTCTGTGACCACAGGTGCTACAGTATCCAGAGACTTTCCTCTGCTGTCTCAAATGCCCAATGATGGGGGCCTTTCACGCACCGTGTAACCAGTCTCCTGCACTTAGGCATCTGCTGCACATTGCTCCAGCCCAGCTCTCTTTTGTAACTACACATATAAATAGATATTGAAACCAAATAGAATCATCTAGACAGTAACCGCAATCCAAAAGGAAGAACTAATATTTTTAAAATACATTAAACAAATGTATTACTTTGTTGCAATCAATTCATATTCATTAATTAAACTTCCTTGCACTAGTCACTTAAATGGTCTTTATATAATAGCTAAGATTTATGGGAGCTTAATATGTGCTAGAAACTGTGCTAAGGCTTTATAAGCATCATCGCTTTTCATTTTCACTTCTGAGATTGGTACTGTTACGTTCCTCATTTTACAACTGAGGAAACTGAAGCCAAAGAGGTTTAGAAGTAATCCGAGGCCACACAGCTAGAAAAGCCCATTAACCAATACCCGTGCAGTTTCTCCTGGGAGCTGGGAAGCATTTTAAACACCATGGAAACATGACACGGAATTCTCTGGCTCCACACCCCACAGCCTCTGATGCACTACTCAGTCCTCCTTTATTTCCCCAATAATTGTCGGAACTGCCTAATGTCATTGGTTTTGCAGTCCTCCTCCTGCCCCTCCTAGATTCATGCTCTACTCATCTAGCATCCCCAGGGTGTCTTCCAAATTCTTCTAAGTTCCATGGCCTCCAAGGACAGTTGCAAACTACTGGCACAGGAGACCTGCCTCTTGGTAGACTTCATCTGTAGAAACTGATGTGGATTTGTAGCTCCCAGAAAATTTTACTGGAGTGCTTCCAACTCATGCAATTAAATGGATCTTCTGAAAATCATGTCCTCTCTGTAGACAAAGGTATCTCCCACTGGGGATAATCTCATCTCACCTCAAACCACTTTTCCCCAAACACACCCTCACCCGCACAGACACACATCCACAGCTGCCTGGCAAAGGGGAACCCAAGTCAGGCCCGAGTCTGGCATAGACTTCTCTGAGAGCTGATCTAAGAAAAGCTGTCAGGAAGCCGGCTCACCTGGGACCACGCTGTCTGAAGCATGGCTGCCGTCCCCTGGCTTCCTGCACTGCTCTCTGATTTGGGAAGAGGAAGAGGCTCAGATCTAAGGAGAAAAGAGCTCCAAGGGAAACTGCCCCTCTCTCGCAGCCCGTACGTGCATTACTCCCCTTCACATCTCTCACCACCATCCCTGGGCTCCCTTAACTCTTAGGACAATGACTGCCCTACCACTCCATGGCAGCCCGGCCCCTCCCCTCACCCACAGAGCTATAACTGCTCCATCCACTTGCTGGCAAGCCACAAGGCTTCTCAAAATATGCCACAACACTACATTATCCAGAACTGAGTCTCGGCTAGAGGAGAATCCTGGCCTCAGTGACTGCTTGGGTTGGAACAGAATATTTTTACTGAATATGTCCTGTGACCCCGACCAGTGACAAAGATTCTGTCCTTGACCAGACTCTTGGCAGGCTCCCCTGAGCCCCTTCTCCGCTAGGCCTTCAAACCCTGGCCTATGAAGACATGAACAAGACGTTAACATCATCTCTAACAGTTCAAGGCCACATCCCTAGGATGACCCTACCCCCTCTTAGAGGGTCTGCTTGAGAAAATTCAAGGTTGTCTAAAGAATATAGTGCTTGTTCCACCCAACTCCTGAAGATAGGGCCTCTGTCTCCCAGTCTCTGTGGGAGGGGGTAGGAGCCTAACTTCCATGAGCACCAGTTAGCAAACCCAGACGGGTTTCACTTGACTTCCCTGCTTTACTGAGTCTCCACTCGCCCCCTCTCTACTCTCTCATTCTCCCTTTCAAAGACCGGGTCACCTCTGTACAAGTCGAAGCTGAGTTCAGTTCACCCTGGACACTTTGACACGATGACCAAGAGAGGTCTCCTCTGGAGAGAAAGGGGGCGCCTGGACCGAGAGGGGCTACAGCACAAAATGCTGGTGGAGGCTTGGCAGCGGGTCAAAACAGGAAAAAGAGATGCTCAAGTGGACCGGTGGGTGATGCTGGGCGCACGCCCGCTCGGAGCGGCGGGAAGCAGGCGACGCCGACATCTCCAGCCGCCAACGAAGGCGGGCACAGAAAGCCCTTCGGAGGAAGACGAACGAACCCGCCACCGCGGGCAGGGGCGCGGGCCTCTTCGGCCAGGCTCTTCCAGGTCACGGCTCTCAAGCCAGCCAAGACAACGAATGCGCCGAGCCACCTCGCCTCCGAGGCCGGGATCACCCCGGCGGACGGTTAGCACAACTGTCCACTCTCCCGCCGGAGAGCGGGCACCCCCAGCCAGCGCAGAGGCGGAAGGACGGCGGGAGCCCACCGTCCGCTCTAGGAAGCCCGGAGGTTTCCTCTCGGTGGTGCCGGTCCAGGGCGCTTACGTGACCCTCCCGCTTCGCCGGGCCCTATCTCCGCAAGTTGGAGATGGCCAGTGGCGGCAGCGACGGCCTTGTGGCAAACCTGCCTGCCTAGATCTCAGCGGCTGGCTGCAGATGGGGCCGCAGCAGGGCTGGTGCAACTGTGATCGAAAAGCGGGGATTCTTGGCCTCCAGGATGTGACATCATATATGGAAACAAATGTTTGTATCTCTTCTTAATCCCTCCCTATTCCTGGGACACAGTCCAAGGGTGGACTGGTAAAGATTAACCTAACAGTCTGAAGTTGGCTCAATCGCTGTTCCTTCTAACTTGTTAACAAGGCAAAATTTCACATACTAAGTGCTAACTTTCCCGGATTAGGCTAGAAACTAGAGAATTAGCTCGATTTCACACTATAAATGCTGAGGACTGTCAGCGGAGCGCATTACAATTTAAACTGAACCGTAGGAGCAGACAGAAGTTTGCCTCACAGCTTGCCTAATCTCTGTTATGTGTAGGGTACAGGGAGTGCACAGAATGCGATCTCCCTGAAGATGCTGCTTAGAAGTCTCAGCTTGGCGGGATGAGGGCAGGGGCGGGGGCGGGGCAGTTAAGGGAGATGCAGGGAATACCCTGCTGGAGGCTTATTCCTTCAGGAGGTGTGGCAGTGGTAGCTAGATTAAGGGAGAAATCACACAGCCATATTGTTTTTCTGATCAACAACCCAGCTTCCACTTTGGAGTGACTGTGAACAGAGAAGGAAAAGTGGGAGAACTATAACCAGAAATGAACTAGATGGAGAGCTATAACCAGGGAGCCAACCTTGCCACTGCTGGGTCAACTACACACATACACCCCAAAGGAAAAGGCCCAAGAATCACCCTCACTCAACCCATGGCCAGAAGTACCTGTCTACCCCAAACACAGAGCACAGAGGAAATCAGAAGGGTTATCACTTCACATAACCCCACCAGCAAATCCACCCCCAAACCAGCCAGTCACAAGCCAACAACAAACGAAAGTCTCAATGCACAGACCGAGCTTACTGTGAGCCAGGAAACGTTAATGGAGGATGATCAACACATCCAATGGAAGACTATCAAAGATAAATTGCCCAGGGCTTCCCTGGTGGCCCAGTGGTTGAGAGTCCGCCTGCCGATGCAGGGGACACGGGTTCGTGCCCCGGTCTGGGAAGATCCCACATGCTGCGGAGCGGCTGGGCCCGTGAGCCGTGGCCGCTGAGCCTGCGCGTCCGGAGCCTGTGCTCCGCAACGGGAGAGGCTACAGCAGTGAGAGGACCGCGTACCGCTTGAGGCAAAAAAAAAAAAAAAAAGATAAATTGCCCAAAGATTCCAGGCTGTAGGGAAAAAAATATCCTTAAGTTATCTTCGTTGCCAGGAGACATAGAGCAATAGAAATGAGGGAAAAGATTGTAATCGAAGTCAGCAACAGATACCTTTTGGATATTTGCCCCCTTACCACAGGGTGGGGCCCCAGCAGCCTCGTTACACTGTATGAACCACCCCCCCAACCCCCCACCAGAGGAGAGTAGGCCAGAAGTGAACACCGAAACTGGGCAATTCAGACTCTCCTAGGAATTTGGAATTAAGTCTGGGAGAGTCTCAATTCGGGCTGGTCCCTGGAGTGGAGTTGTAAACTGTGGGACCTGTGGCAACTTCTGCCTTGTGCCTGGGGATGAAGAAAATAGGAATTCCAAGAGGGGAGAGGAGATGGGAAGCGAGGAGCCTGCTGACACTCAGCCCGACTGTGCCGCCTGTGGTTCTGATTGCTTGGGTTTCCAGCCCCCGGACCTCCTGGCTGCAATCTTGCCCTTGGATGTCAGGATGCACACAGGAGTCCTTATAATAAATTAAGTATATTTTAGTTAATTCAAGTAGGTGTCTGCTATTCTGAAACAGAGTCCTACATAACGTACTAAGCCAAGTCACTGGTAAAGGTAAAAGTCTCAAAACTGAATTAACTCAGGTAAAATGACACCCACATACCTTTCCAGAGGGAAGCAGGCAGTCCTCATGCAAATTGGGGGGCGTGGGGCAGTCAGCTGGTTATAATGTTATTTCACTTTCAGAGAAAATAGAAACTCCTGAAAGAATACTAAGTTATTTTTTTTTAATTTATTTAATTTACTTTTGGCTGCATTGGGTCTTCATTGCTGTGCATGGGCTTTCTCTAGTTGCGGTGAGGTCTACTCTTCGTTGCGCTGTGCGTGTTTCTCAGTGTGGTGACTTCTCTTGTTGTGGAGCATGGGCTTTAGGCATGCAGCCTCAGTAGTTGTGGTGCACGGGCTTAGTTGCTCTGCGGCATGTGGGATCTTCCCGGACCAGGGCTGGAACCTGTGTCCCCTGCATTGGCAGACGGATTCTTAACCACTACACCACCAGGGAAGCCCCAGAACACTAAGTTATGTGTGAGTTTATTTTTACATGTGTCCTTTCTGTGAGCTACATTATGGCCCTTTTCAAAAAAACTCCTGAGTGTCTAATTAAGTGCCAGACACCTGGCAATGCTGGTCCCTGCATCAGAAAGGACAGCATGTCGCTCACCTTTCAGCACCTAGTAGGTGCTGTGGAGGCTGTGTGATAACATTCAATTAACAACAGGAAAAAGCTCTAAATGCCTGTTGAATTAATGAATAAAGGAAGAAATAAATGAGAAAATAAAAGTCACCAAAGTCAGAAACCCATAAATCTCTTTGTTGTGAGCACTCAAAAGCCACTTTCAGCCCAGAGCAGATCTGTTTACTTTTCCCTCACTCCTTGCTTTCTTCTCATGGTATAATCTGCTCCCTTCCAAACTATATTTAGAAGTTCCCCTTTTCTGAAGTCTGGCTAGTTTAGAGTCTCTCACCCCCACCCTTCCTTGCTATAATCCTCCCAGGTGCCCTTCCTTGCTATAATCCTCCCAGGAGCCCCTTCCTGTTTAATGGTGTTTTAGGAAAATAAATAGGACAAAATTTACATAGTTACACACATATATATACACATACATACATATACACACATATTACATATATATTATGTTTTTGACACACACACATGTACACACATATATATGTGTGCATGTGTCAGAAATATGTATGATAAAGAAACCACAGTTATTGTCATTTTCCTATATTTTGATTGCTTTTCTTAACAATGATTCTGGATGAGGCATCTTTGCATATTCTGGAAGCTCTGACCACAGCTGGGTAAGTAAGTTTGGTTTCTGCCTTTTAGTCCCCTGAATTCTATGTATTGCACAAACTTTATCAAGGAATGAAAATAAAGAAAATATCCTTAACATCCTGCCAACCTTTTAACTTTCTTCCTGTGCTGAGGGAGCTTTTTGGGGTAATAGAACTTTTCTGTATCTTGGTTACACAAATGTATTCAGTTGTCAAAACTCACCAAACTGTATACTTTAAAAGGGTGAATTTTACTGTCTATAAAGTATATCTCAATAAGCCTGACCAAAACCAAAACCAAAACCATCTTTCTTTGCCCTCCCTTAGAGACAATTTTTGGTGTTATAATGACAATGTATGTATCCTTTTCTTAGTACTTATCCCCATGTAATTATTTAAAGTACCCTTCCACGTCACTACACTGTCCTGAAGCAGTGATTCTGAGAAAGGGCAGGGCCTCTAACCACTGGATGGACAGTGTGGCCAAGCCAGTGAGATCATAACATCTGGTAAGATTAGCGTCCTTTAAACTCTTCTTTTTGGTGTTACCAAAGTCGTTCATTAGGAAATTAATTCAAAAGCACCACCCCTCACAAATGAATGATAGGGGACATGGAGTAGGTGTGATAACAGGCTGAGGCACGTATGGTAACTGATCAGGAATGAGCTCTCTTCTAAGGCAGGAGCTACAGCAAGTCACTGTTGGGTTTCTCTTCTCCTTCCCTCTGGTGTTCCCCAGAGTGATGCCAACAGCATCACCCCATGTATAATTTAGATATACACCCAGGCACCTGCCCTCAATTGCACAAGCCCAAGTCACTTTTTGTACCTACATAGTTGAGTGGGCACTAAAAGTAAACAATGATATGGATGGGAACAGCAGAGAAACCCAAACAGAAAAAGCACATCCCCTTTCAATCATATTCTTGTCACTGATTATTTCCTTGCACTATAGCTTAGTTACACAAGATCCTCATAATGGTCATTATCAAGGTAATAGATAATCCAAGGCTCAGATTCCCCACAATGAAATTTGCTACTGGCCCCACCAAATGGTGCTCCTTAAATACTGAAGGTAATCATTGGATACTTTTTCTGATTACTTCCTCCCACAGACTCTGCGTTTTCCCTACTTGTTGAATTACTATGGCTCATCTCATTGTAATGACATCCCCCTAAAGCCCAAAATGTTCTGCCAACTCTTCCAACTCTAGTAGCCCCAGAAGGCAGGAGCAGACTGATGGTAGGCCAAAACTGGGCATGATAAAGAGCAAATACTACAGGGAGTTCCCTGGTGGGCTAGGGGTTAGGATTCCCGGCTTTCACTGCTGTGGCCTAGGTTCAATCCCTGGTCAGGGAACTGAGATCCTGCAAACTGTGAGGCATGCCCCCCACCAAAAAATATATATATATTTACTACCGTTTGCTACCCGGGGGATAGAAGAGGGTAATCAAACACGGTCCTTAAGCATGAAACTTAAATGGAGCTGGGAAAACAATAACGATTTACTTATGGAAGACCAGAAGAGTATCATTAAAGACATGACCAGGAGACCAGAGGAAAGTCTGCTACCCTAGGGAAAATGGAGTTGAGAACATGAGGGAGCTCAGGGGGAATGAGATAAAGGGTTCAGGCTATGAGGGGATGACTTCCCAGGAGAAGCAAGATCCTGAAAGAAATGCATGATTTGGACAGGTGAAGACTTGGCCATTTCAGATGAGGGGAGCAGCATGAAGAGAGGCACAGAGGGAGGAAGCAGCACTGCACGCATGAAACTTAAATGGAGCTGGGAAAACAATAACGATTTACTTATGGAAGACCAGAAGAGTATCATTAAAGACATGACCAGGAGACCAGAGGAAAGTCTGCTACCCTAGGGAAAATGGAGTTGAGAACATGAGGGAGCTCAGGGGGAATGAGATAAAGGGTTCAGGCTATGAGGGGATGACTTCCCAGGAGAAGCAAGATCCTGAAAGAAATGCATGATTTGGACAGGTGAAGACTTGGCCATTTCAGATGAGGGGAGCAGCATGAAGAGAGGCACAGAGGGAGGAAGCAGCACTGCACGTGGAGAAGACGGGGGAGACCCTGGCATGGCTGGGGCAGGGCTCGCATGTTGGGGAGGCGGAGGGGAGAGCACTGAAGTGGGGCAGTGGGGCTTAACCAGGGACCGCTCTGTAACTTGGGCAGGTTTCTTCCTAGTATGCAGTTTCTGATGCTGAATGAAACTTGCGCTCCATTTGAAAGATTTCCCGCACACCTTACACTCGTAAGGTTTCTCCCCAGTGTGAACTCGCTGGTGCTGAACCAGGGTGATTTTCTGATTGAACGCCTTCCCACACTCCTGGCATTCATAAGGTTTCTCCCCGGTGTGGATTCTCTGATGTATTATAAAGCGTGAGCTACAACTGAAAGTTTTCCAACATTCATGACACTTATAGAGTTTTTCCCCAGTGTGGAACCTCTGGTGTTGGAGAAATACCGAACTCCGGCGGAAAGCCTTGCCGCACTCTTTACATTTGTAAGGTTTCTCCCCAGTGTGGATTCTCTGATGCTGAATCAGGACTGAATTCAAGCTGAAGCTTTTCCCACACTCCTTACATTCGTATGGCTTCTCCCCAGTGTGGATTCGCTCATGGATGACGCAGTCATAGCTACACTGAAAGGCCTTCCCACATTCCTTACATTTAAAGGGTTTCTCCCCAGTGTGGATTCGATGATGCCGGATAAGTTTTGAGTTGTAGCTGAAGGTTTTCCCACAGTCCCTACATTCATAGGGTTTCTCTCCCCCATGGAGTTTCTGATGCTGAAGGAGGTGGGAGCTTTGACTGAAGGCTTGTCCACATTCCTGGCACGGGTACGGTTTCTCCCCAGTGTGGATTTTCTGGTGCCGTGACAGTTTTGAGTTATATCTGAAGGCTTTCCCACATTCTTTGCATTTGTAGGGCTTCTCATTCGTGTGAATTCTCTGATGCTGGTGAAGGTCTGAACGTTGGTTGAAATATCTGCCACACTCACCACATTTATAAAATACCTGTTCTCTACGGAGGCCCTGCTTTGCAATGAGATGTGTGTGGACACCACATCTTCCTTCCAGTTGTCTGGCTATCTCTTCTCTTTCAACAGTGGAAGATGTATGATCCTGGACTGGCAAATCTGTGAAATCGCCATTCTTTGAGTTTGTTTTCTTCCCCGTGTCATACAGTTTCAGCTTCTCTAAGCTGTTCTCAAAGTGAGGGTGCTGGGGAACATCCACCAGCAGTACCTCCATTATCGGTTTGTGTGACTCTGGTCCTTTAGAAATGCTCAGCTCTGGAGTTTGCCTTCCATTCTCACTCTTGGTTTTACAACCTAGCATGATAAAAAGAAAACATAATATAATTGAATCACATTGCTGTACACCTGAAACTAACACAACACTGTTAATCAACTATACTCCAATATAAAGTAAAAATTAAAATAAATAAATACACACACACACACAGATAAAGTGAAGGGACGGAAAAAGATATTCCATGCAAGTGGAAACAAAAAGAAAGCTGGAGTAGCAATACTCATACCAGCTGGAGTAGCAATACTCATACCAGAGAGAATATAGTTTAAAACAAAGACTGTGACAAAAAAACAAAGAAGGGCATTACATAAAGATAAAGGTATCAAAGAAAAAAAAAAGGAAAAGAAAAAAGAAAACATAACAGTCACTTATTTATGCTAGAAGGAGAAAGGGATTAAGCAGTACTAGCTTTCCCAGGACATATATACTTTTTGGAGGGAGACATAGCCTCCTGATGGTGCCCTGAAGGAACAGTTAAAAACACTGGAGGTGGGGCTTCCCTGGTGGTGCAGTGGTTGAGAGTCCGCCTGCCGATGCAGGGGACACGGGTTCGTGTCCCGGTCCGGGAAGATCCCACATGCCGCGGAGTGGCTAGGCCCGTGAGCCATGGCCGCTGAGCCTGTGCGTCCGGAGCCTGTGCTCCACAACGGGAGAGGCTACAACAGTGAGAGGCCCACATACAGAAAAAAAAAAATCAAAAAAAAAAAAAAAAAAAAAAAAAATACTGGAGGTGGAGAAGGAAAGCAATGCCATTAAGACAACAAAACCAGTGCAGACAGCAGAAACTATTAATGGAGACGAATGGAAGAAGAAAAATGGGAATGGGGTGGAGAAATTGCTGGAATAGAAAGGAATTAAGAAAAGTAGAGGGAGGGAATTCCCTGGTGGTTCAGTAGTTAGGACTCAGTGCTTTCACTGCTGTGGGCCTGGGTTCAATCCCTGGTTGGGGAACTAAGATCCTGCAAGCCACACAGAGCAGCCAAAAAAAAAAAAGGGAAAGCAGAGGGAGCTGAGGTAGAGGAAGGAGATCTCTGAATTACAGGAAAGAGAGCTGGGTAAGCAGCTCTCATGCCACACAGCGTCCAGAGGGCTGGGAGATGCTGTCCACAACAGTGGATCTCAAGGCCCTGTCAAGGCAAGAAACGCCAAATGCTTTAGAGTATTCTGTAATCTTTAAGGAGATGTGCTTTATAGCAAGTCTGACTGGGGCAAAAACGGTTTGTAACACTGCCGGTTGTGAGGGGTTCATAAAAGGACCGCAATTTCAAAACCTATGTGCTGTCCCCTGGGAGAGAGACTTACCCATGAAAGGAAAAAAGACATGGCTAGTCAAGACCCTTCTAGGACTGGAGAAGGCAACTGGCGGGCAAGAGGGACCCACACTCTCACTGGTGGCACTACAACAGGGAAGCCATTTTTGCCTTTTCAGGCACCAAAAGTGAAATTTCTAGCTTAGTGTTTCTTGAGTTATTTTGACCATGACTCACTCAGTACACACATGCTTCCACACAAAAACGTATACACTCGTACAAAACTGAAACAGAAACAAAAGTTTCGCAGAATGATACCCTTAATAAGAGTAATGAACGTATGACAGATTTTATACAAGTTTGGTCTATTTTATTTAAGCCTAGCACAGTCTAGTCTAATTTTTAAATGCTGAGCACAACTCATTGAGGAGTTGCAACCCAGAATTTTAAAAACACAGTTCAAGATTCTCAGGAACAGTGGTCCTCAAAGTGTGGTTCCAGGACCATCATTATCTGGGAGCTTGTTATAAATTCAGATTCTCAGGCCCTACCCCAATCTGCCAAATTAGGCTCTCTGGAGGTGGTGTCCAGCAGTCTGCGTTTTAACAAGCCCTGCAAGTAATTCTGATGCACACTAGGGTTTGAAACCCACTGATCTAGAAACTAAAAGAGGCAGTTGGAGGCTGTTTTTTCATAGTTTTAGGCTGTACTGTCTGATTAGGTGGTCACTAGCCACATGTGGCTACCTAAATTTAAATTAATCAAAATGGAACGAAATTAACAATTCAGTTCCTCGGCTGCATTAGCCATATTTCAGGTGCTCATGTGGCTAATGGCTACCATATTGGAGAGTGCAGATATGTAACACTTGCATCACTGTAGAAAGCTTTACTGGACAATGCTGGTTTAAAGCTGCTGGCAGGCTAACTAAATAAGGTGTAGCTGTGGCAAAGGGAGACACTGACAATTGCAGGTGGGTCCCTGGGAAAGGGTTTCATCAAGGTCATCTGAAGTGCTGGAGTCAACCTAAAGGTACTGATGAAAACAGAGTGTGGGTGAATAATAAAGGGGCATTTGGTTTACAGAGGTTGTGAATAGCATTAGCGATTGAGAGAGTATAAGAACAGGGCCAATTGAATGAGAAAGGCTATACACCAAATCTCTGGATGGTTCTTTACATTTACTTCAATTCAATATCTTTCAAGAAAGGAAACCACTCATTCCCAATCACGCTTTCTGCAAACCAACCAATACTTCACATTAATAGAATGAAAGAAGAGAAGCATATGATCATCTCAATAGATACAGAAAAAGCATTTCGCAAAATTCAACATCCATACACGATAAAAACTCTTAACAAATTAGGCATAGAAAGAACATATCTCAACATAATAAATGCCATAAATGACATGCCCACAGCTAACATCATACTCAAGGGTGAAACGTTGAAAGCTTTTCCTCTAAGATCAGGAATAAGACAAGGGTGCCCACTCTCACCACTCCTATTTAATACAATACTGGAAATCCTAGCTAGAGAAAACAGGCAAGAAAAAGAAATAAAAGGTACCAGAAATGGAAAGGAAGAAATAAAATTGTCTCTATTTGCAGATAACATGATTTTATATATAGAAAATTCTAACGACTCAACAAAAAACTGTTTGATCTAATCAATGAATTCAGTAAAGTTGCAGGATATAAAATTAACATATAAAAATCTGAATAATTTCTATACACTAACAATGAGTTTTCTGAGAAATAATGAAATTGATCCCATTTACAACATCATCAAAAACAATAAAATACTTAGGAACAAATTTAACCAAGGGAGTGAAAGATATCTACTCGGAAAACTACAAGATATTGAGGGAAAAAAAACAAAAGACACAAATAAATGGAAAGATATCCTGTGTTCATGAATTGGAAGAACTAATATTGTTAAAATATCAATACTACCAAAAGTCATCTATAGACTCAATGCAATCCCTATCAAGATGCCAATAGCATTTTTTACAGAAGTAGAAAAAACACTCCCCAAAATAAACAGGCTTTCTTCCAAAAGCTAATTTATAACTTAGTGTTCAGGAATTCATAAACATTCCGTTCTCCTGTATAGTTTCACACACACCCATATGAAATATTCTTACAGAAACAAGTTCTTACTCTATTCTGTTTATATTCTTAAGTTGACCAACAGAAACCTATTTTCACTACAAAAGGTTTGAAATCCTTTAGTTTTACAAAGAAAAATGACAGAAAATGAAATGTTTGGACTCGTCTTTTCCAGTTTGGGTCTGAAACTCCAGCAAGGGAACCTTTTTCATGTTAAATCATTAAAAGACCGAAGGAGGCAAAGCTGAAGAGGAACATGGTAGGTTCTCCTGCTTACCTGTGCAGACACCTCTCACCTTTCTCCTGATGGGTGTCCAGGGATCCAGGCCCCCTGGTGCTTTCCCTCGCTCCAGCTGGAATATCAGATCTGGTTTGGGGAACGGAAATGCTGCTGAAGGAGAAAGAAAAGGAACAGGAAGCTGAGGAGAGTCTCCTCTGACCCCTCTCAGCCCACCCTCTGCTTTACCAGGTGGAAAAAGAAGTGATGTCCTAGGAGATGAAGTGAGGCCAGTATGGAGAGATTCTGGGGTGTAAGGAGGGCTCAAACTGTTTTGCTCAGGAGGAAGTTTATTCTGGCTCTGAGAACAAAGGAAGTTCCCACTGTCATTGGAAGTGTGTATGGGGGAGCCCCAGGAGACTCTCACACAGAGGAGATGGGGCCAGAGTCTCCTCCAGGGAACTGAAAGAGTGAAGGAACAAACATGGAACCTTCTCAGTGCTCTGTGCCCAGAGCAAAGCCCCTCCCAGGAGAGTTCCCACAGGGAAAGAGGGGAAGTCTTTTTTTGGTCACACCTTGCAGCTTGTGGGAATCTTAGTTCCCCGACCAGGGGCTGAACCCGTGCCCTCGGCAGTAAAAGCATGGAGTCCTAACCACTGGACCGCCAGGGAATTCCCAAGAAGTCTCGTTTAAAACCAAAGTGACGACTTCCCTGGTGGTCCAGTAGCTAGGACTCCACGCTCCCAATGCCGGGGGCCCGGGTTCGGTCCCTGCTCAGGGAACTAGATCCCACATGCTGCAACTAAGAGTTCACATGCCACAACTAAAGATTTCACATGCAACTAAAGATCACGCATGCTGCAACTAAAGATCCTGCATGCCACAACTGAAGATCTCACATGCCGCAACTAAGACCTGGCACAGACAAATAAATAATAATTTTTTAAAAAAACAAAAAAACCAAAGTAAACCCAGATCTTTCTCCAGCAGCTACTCCTACAACTGGGGATTGGGGAGCTCAGCTCATGCAGCATCAATCCTGGTAGTATTAGAGATCCCAGATCCATTAAGGAGGAAACCAGGAGCCCACAATGGCAAAAGCTGAGTTTTAGGAAGGAAGGAGGACTCACCCAAGGAAGTTACGTTTGCATAATTCTCCAGCATCACCTCCCTATACAGGGTCCTCTGCGCAGAGTCCAGGCTGGCCCATTGGTTCTGGGTGAAGTACACGGCCACGTCCTCAAAGCTCACTGATTCCTGAAACAACAGGTTCCTGCTCAAGCCCTGGATGGGACAGAGGGAGCGGCCTAACTCCAGGGAAGAATCTCCTGGAGTCCATGGCTCTGAGCCCTAGGGAGGGTGTGTACTGGAAAGAAGAGCCACACAGCACCCCAGTCAGGCACAGCCCTCAGCCAGCATCCGCATTTTCAACGTGCTTGCCTCTGGGGTCCCACTACTGTCATCCCAAGCACACAGTGCAGCACCTACTGCTGTCTGCCTGGTGATCACAGCAACCCTGCGTCTGCTTCCATGGGCTGGGTCCATCTTTCTGGCATGTTTTCTAAAATGACCACAGCAGGTATCTTTTGCCCAGGCTCCACCCATTCTGAAGCCCCCATCAGGGCCTCCCACTCAGTTCCTCTCTGGACGGCCCCCTCCATATCTTTTAGTATAGACAGAGGGGCGATTCTTCCTCTTCCCAACATCTTGCCTTATTAGGAAGCTGTTTGTCCTATGAAGGCAATGTCACCTTCTCCTTTCCTAACACAGCTGACTCCAGGGACAGAAAGGCAGTCTCCATCCTTCAACATGGACCTGTCCCTGATCACCTAAGCTCTGTCCGACCTGCCAACACTGTCCTCTTCACCAGGTGTGTCTCTTCCTGCCTCTCACTGGGGCCGTTTCCACCTTCCCAAGGGAGAAGGAAAGTCATAGCTTGTTTAGGCCATTGTGCCTTGTCCCGTGTCAGTTACTTTCACATCAATTAGCTCAATCCTTAGAACACATCTGTGAAGTCAGAATTATTATTCCCATTTCTAGATGATGGGGATCAGTGATAGTAAGCACTTCCAAATAGACAAAAGTGAGACCTCTTTATCGGAGCATTTATTACAAGGTTGAATAAGGAAGCAAAAATTTCAAAATGAACTGACCACTTACATAAATTAGTCCTACTATAATATCTCTCCCTGAATCACACTGTCCCCTATCCCAGTCTGTCATGACAACAACCGTCTCTTTGTTCTTAGTCCCTTATGGGTGGAAGAAATAACCAAAGAAGTATCGGAGCCATCCGATACTTTACAAGCCATCATTGTAAAGATTGGTTCAGACAAGAACCATCGCTGGATGCTAAATCTAGGCGGAAATTTTGATGAGAAGCAGGATATGTGCATGCTCTTAAATGTTTCCCAACGGATTTATCAGTTGCAAGGGGAAAATAATAACTGTACAGTGAAGAAATCAGATAAGACCTTGACCAGGAAATCTAAACAAGGCTAGTGTGACTGATGAACTGGATTTCTAATTTTAATTTAAATAGGCACCTGTAGCTAGTGGCTCCCTTACTGAACAGTGGAGAGAACAGACACTTTGCTGATCCTGAATGTAATATTCTGTCTTTACTTCCTTGAGAGTCAACAGCTGAGACCATGGCTCTGACCTTCTTCCTTCACATTATGGCTTCCACCCTCCTCTCCTCTCTAATTATCGACGCGTTCTTCGTTCTTTGTTCTCTGCAATATTCAGCTTCTCAACGTCCGGCTCCATCTCTCATCACTCTGCTTTGGTCCTTTGCTAGTACTTCCTCCTTCTCCATTATTAAATCAACAGCGTTGCAGATTCCTCTCTGTGGGAAGCAGATAACAGAGCAGCACAGCATAACGGCTAACAGCACAGAGTTTAGAGCTCTGGTTCTCAATGCGGGGCGGGGTGGGGGTGATACTGTGCTCAACAGGGAATATGTGGCAATGCCTGGAGATGGTTTTAGTTGTCACAACTGTCGGGTGGTGGTGATGCTACTGGCACCTAGTGGGTAGAGGCCAGGGACGGATGTTACTGTGGGGGACACAGGAGGGTCCCCCACAGCAAAGGGTTACCTGGCCCAAAATGTCAACAGTGCTGAGGTTGACAAACCCTGCTCTAGAGCCAGACTCCCTAGGTTCAAATCCCATCCCTATAGCCATTAGCTGTATGAACTTGGATGAGACACTTAACTTTTTGTGCCTCAGTTTCTTCATTTGGAAAACTGGGATAATAGCAGTACCTAGCTTATGGGGCTCTTGTAAGGATGGAATGAATTAATATGTGTAAAGCAAACATCACCTGGCACATGATGTTATATAAATCTCAGCACTTATTACAACCACAGATGAGATTAGGGGAACTTCCTAAAAGATTCCAAATAACAAATGTTTCTCATAGAGACTGGAGCAAAGGCTGACAGTTCTATCTATCTATCTATCTATCTATCTATCTATCTATCTATCTATCTCACCTCTGCGAGGTCCTAAAAGAGAGCAACTCAGCTGAGAGGTTTGAGTTTTTAGCATCTCTTCTAGCTGGAATGCACATGACAGCTGGAAATCAAGCAGCCACCTTGGATCATGAAGTAACCTTTGGCATGAAAGCCAGTGCTAGGACAGTGGAACAGAAAGACGGAAAGAACATGGAGGACTTCCCTGGTGGTGCAGTGGTTAAGAATCTGCCTGCCAATGCAGGGGACACGGGTTCGAGCCCTGGTCTGGGAAGATCCCACCTGCTGCGGAGCAACTAAGCCCGTGACCCACAACTACTGAGCCTGCGCTCTAGAGCCTGCAAGCCAGAACTACTGAGCCTACGTGCCACAACTACTGAAGCCCGCATGCCTAGAGCCCGTGCTCTGCAACAAGAGAAGCCACCGCAATGAGAAGCTCGCACACCACAACGAAGAGTAGTCCCCACTCGCTGTAACTAGAGAAAGCCCACACGCAGCAACGAGGATCCAACACAACCGAAAATAAATAATTAATTTTAAAAACGAAAGTAATTTATTAAAAAAATAAAGGACCTGGATGTGTGATGACAGTGGAGCTGCCACACTAGCCCTAGGCTGCCTCTCCCAGACTTCTTTGCTGTGAGAGAGAAGCTTCTATCTTGTTTAAGCGACTGTCGCTTGGGGTTCTCTTAGTGGAACATAATCCCCCATGACTACTATAGTCCAGACAAAGCACTTGGAGAGAACAGGCTGTCCCCAAAGTTGTTTAAACATTTCCTGACACAGAACTAATGTTGGCTTAAGTGCTGAAACAGAAGTGGATGGTCCAGTGTCCAGAAAAATGAACCAAGTACACATTGCTCTTAAGTTTCTGGGATGGACCTTTCTCATTATATGATACATCCATTACATGATATACCCAGCTTTCTCATTACATGATGTAGGACTCTGGAGAAAAATTTACTGATATTATCCTGTACCACTAAGAAAACTCTGGAGGGAAAACTTCCTCCAATGCTGCATGAATTTGTGCCAACAATGGATACAGTCTCTTACGCAGGTTAAGCTGCAGTCTTTGCAATGGGCTAGAGGCACTGGCTTCAGCTCCAAACTCAGCATTCCTCCAAGAATTCACCTCCTTCATCAATCCACACCCTCCAATGCTCCCTGTTTGGGCTTCATTGCACCCTGACTCCGTGGTCTGCAGAGTAAACTCCTCTTATGGGCATGCCTGTTTAATCTTAGGAGGCAGCCTTCCTCTGTGTATTGTCACGCAGACTGGCACTCCCCAAATTTTAACTTGCCCATTAATTCCCCAGATATTGTACAAATGTATCTTCTGACTCAGGAGATCTGAGGTTCTGCCTTTCTAATGAGCCCCCTAGTGAGACCAAAGCTGCTCATCTGTGCACCATACTTGCAGTTTGCATGGACATAGATTCTCAGTTTCTAGGAGAATTTCTTGGCCGGTGCTCCTCTCTTTCCCAACCTGATCCTCCCAAGTTTATCTCACTCTCCCTCATCAACTCCCCTAACACACTCCTTTGCCACACTCTTTGATGGATGCAAAGCTAAGCACAGGACTGTCCAAGGCAGGCTATGGGTCCTGTAAAGCCCTTTCATATCTGTTTTGAATATGGAAAGCTGGAAGAAAGCTCAGCTCACCTGGGACCATTTCTGGAGCATGGCTGATGACCCCTGGCTTCGTGCGGTGCCCTCTCTGTTTGGAAGAGCAAGAACCTGCAGAGCTAAGAGGAGAAAGAACCACAATGAGACTGACCCTGTGTTGTTTCCCACACTTGCCACCTCTTCCCTCAGTCTCCTTGCCACTATCCTTGGAAACGTACTCTTAGGACACTGTGGATGGCCTCACTGCACCCTCGCTAGGGATTCATTGTGTGCTGCAACTGCTCCTTTGTACACTCTACAAATTTGCCTGGTGAGGACGTAAATTCCTAGAAAGAATCTCTGAAGCAAGAGTCAAGGACTGCAGTGTATTCATGGTTTTTAAGAAAATCCCTGACCCACTGTGAATGCATTACTAAGTAGTCTGCACTGAATGCTTCTACTGATCATGAATGGCAGACTCTAAACAAGCTTCTGGAGAGAAAGTAGGGTAAAAGGGGTCCGTGGACCTCTGCACCGGCTTTGGAAAAAAATGCAAGGGGTGTTCTGACCCCGGGAGGAAAAGCTAAGACGCTCAACGTCCCAGTGGGCGATGCGGACCGGAGACCACATCCACATCTGGACACTCCACCCTGGGAAGCAGGCGACCCCAAACGTCACCTGACCCCACCTTGAGTACCGCGAATCAGAGGAGATCCGGCCGGCTCTTCGAGGCAGGAAGGTCTATCGCGCCTCTCCGGCAGAAGGCTGGGACCAGGCTTGTGGCGCCCCGAGGGCCCCTCCGCAGCGAGTGCCAGGTCCTGACGCCCGAGCTCCGGATGGGGAGGGCTGGGCCACTGGGGAGCAGGGTCGCGTAATGCCCAGCCGCTCGCTGAGCGCCGGCAGCCCAGCCGAACAGAGCCAAGGCGGAAGCGCTCCCGGCCGGCGCCCTGGGCGCCTCTCTAGGAAGCCGGGAGGCTGGCCCTTCTCCATGGCTCCCCCAAGCCAGACCTCAGACTACTGCTCCCGCACCGGCTCTTCCCTATGGCTGCTCACCCCAAGTTGACGATCACTTCCTCAAGGACAGTTACCACTTGTGATGACGTTATACTTCTTGTGATGCTTCGAGTTCTGGCGCTAAGATTTGCTAGCAGGAACTTAACCTAATGAATGTAAAGCCCCATTCTCCCACTTTAGTGGCTGATGGCCTGGACTGTGACCTAAAATCATGAAGTCAGGGGTCTGACTATCCAGGTTCAAATCCTGTCTCCACCATTTATTCACTGTATGGCCTTGTGCGAATTACTAACCTTTTCCTCAGTTTTTCAGTTGAGAATGGTAATAGTTTCAAACCCATAAATTCAATGGATTAACTGACTCAGTCAATTCATGCAAAGCACTTATAACAACTTCTGGTTCTAAACTATCACACAGATACAGGGTGTAATACTGTGATTTAAGAAATACATATTTGGGGAATTCCCTGGTGGTCCAATGGTTACGACTCCTCGCTTCCACTGCAGGGTGCGCAGGTTCATCCCTCGTTGGGGAACTAAGATACCACATGGCACGTGGCCAAAAAATTCAAAAATTAAACAAATTAAATTTAAAAAAATGTTTGGTCTTCACTTCTTTCTGACACAAGAAGTTTCTAAAATCCTTGGAGTCTCCGGAGTAGTGAGACTGCCTTTGTGTTTCCTGGTAAGTCAGCAGCTGGGGGCTCCTAACTTCGGGGGTGACAGTTGGGGGGTCCTCGTCACCAGAGGAATCCACCAGGGGATTGGGACCACGTGGCTTGAATGCTAACCCCCACCGCCTGGAGCAGAGACGGGCTGGAGATCTAGCTAATCACCAATGGCCAATATTTTAACAAACGTGCCTACCTAATGAAACTCCATAAAAACTCTCAAGGGATGGGGGGCTCAGAGCTTCCAGGATGAATACATGAAGGTGCTGGCAGGGTGGTAAGCTAGTGAGGGCAGGGAAGCTATACGCCCCTTCCCCCCACACCTTGACCCATGCACTTCCACTTGGCTGTTCCCTAGTTTTATCTTTTGTGACAAACTGGTAACGTATTTCCCAGTTCTGCAATGAGCCTTAGCTGTAATAAACTGTTAAACCTAAGGAAGGAGTCATGGGAACTCCAATTTTCAGCTGCACAGTGAGAAGTACAGGAGGCCTGGGACTTGCAATTGACGTCTGAAGTCGGGGCAGACCCCTTAACCTGAGGCTCACCTGGGTAGTTAAGGGTCAGAATTTAACTGAAGTGTGAATTACAGAAATGGTGTGGGGGAAAAAGCAAAACAAAAAAATCCATACATTCGCTATCAGATGTTCTGTAAAAACTCATAAGCACACAATAAAAATACTTTGACAAGCAAGCATTCAAAAGTTTATTACTCATGAATGCTACCTGGAATACTAGAGAATGCAGTTCATGAAACTTAAAAAAAAAAAAAAATTATCCAAGAAGAAAAGGTGGGACAGAAGCACTAGTGGTAAACCAAGACTAGTAGAAGACATCACTTATTTACATTAACATCAAGACTACCAAATGGCATCACCATTGCCACTTTATTTTGGACTCTTGTCAAGGTAAGGAATACAGCCAAGCTTGACACCATCTGACCTTCCCACTCTTGTTGCCTGGTTTCATTCAGTTCAACAGCACACGATCTGAAATCTCAGGTATCACTCCGTTTAAAAACACCTTATGGCTTCTTACACCCCACCTGCCCAACACAGACCCAACAACTGGCTTCCGGGTCCAGTGGTCTCTGGCCAGTCCTCTATGTTCCTGAGGTTCATACCACCCTTCCCCTTACACCATCTTTCTTTTGGGTGGAAGCTGAAGATTCCACTTTAGACAACCCCCTCAGACAAGGACAGGTAACCCAGAATTGCCTGTATTTCCTCTATCACAGAAACTATTACACTGTATCACCTGCCTATTAATACCACCAAGCAAAAATGAGCTGTCCTCCTTGTTCCAGTGAGGCTCAGAAGCCAGCTTTTGATTAGAAATGATTGGGAACCAGAAACTTTAAGGAACCAATGTATAATGTATTTGTTTTCCTAGTTTATTTTTATAAGAAAATTTACTAAACTTGAGCATCAAAAGCAGCTGGGATTTTACTTATTTATGGGAAATATATTTGTACAAGGGAAAAAAAATTAACCCAGTGGTCTAATTATCACGATTTCCCATGAGAACATTACTTATGACTTTGTGTAATGACTGAGTCTGGGCAGAGTGGGACTAAGGAACTCATTCTCCAATGACAACATTAACAACCCTACCATCAATCTGCCTCATAATCCCGGCCCCAGTAACAGACTTTAATCCATACATTAAACAGATTTGCCAGCATGTCAAAAAGAACCTTTATTCTGTTTATAATAGCCTCTTATGCTTTCTTGCCACATGCCTTTGGAGCAGGTGCTTTCTGGGCTGGAGCTTTCTGACACTTCTGAGCCTTTGGAGGAGGTGCTGCCTTCTGGCCTGCAGCTTTCTGGGCAGGAACCTTCTGGGCTGGAGCCTTCTTACCAGCAGCAGTCATCTTTTTTGCTGGAACCTTTGCAGCAGCTGCTGTAGCTGCTCCCTTAGCAGCAAGTGCTTTCTTGGGAGAAGCCTTCAGGAGAGCTGCCTTTTGAAGTTTCTTAACTTCAAGCTTGATTAGTCTGTTCCTCTGAAAAATTTCAATAGAAATGTTTATCATATGTGCATACAAAACACATATCCATCTTATATGTATGGAATATGTATGTATAGAAAACAACCCTTATGATGTGTAAGACTCCTATAAGTCAACTTTGGTCTGTAAGCTTAGGCAAGCAGAATTAACCAGACAAACAAGTTTAGGGTTAGACTACAACAATCCTGAATTAATTAAAAACTTACCATTTTCCTTGCCTTCATGACTTTATAACGATCAAAATCTGTCATCTTGGCTTTCTGTTAAAAAAAAAAAAAAAAAAAATCTCTGTCATACCACCTTCTAATCTTCCCCAGAAAAGGTCCAAATTCAAATGACTCTAAATCATTACCTTTTCTCTGGCTTCAATCTTCTTGGCCCACCTTGTGGCTGCCCACTTTGCATTGATATCTGCCTTCTCCCAGGCTTCTCGGACATACTTCTGGCGGGCACTAGAAAGAGCCAATACCATAGATTAAGAAATCATCTTTGGGACATTCCTGGTGGCCCAGTGGCTAAGACTCCGTGCTCCCAATGCAGGGGGCCCAGGTTCGATTCCTGCTCAGGGAACTAGATCCCACACGCATGCCGCAGCTAACACCTAGTGTAGCCAAAAAATAAAATAAACAGATAGATATCATCTTTGAAGCCACACAGATCCAAGGACAGCTTTTCATCCTCTGAAAAAGCACAATTTATACCCCTCAAATTAAAAAAGCATAAGGAAAATGCCAAAAGAACCCTTCTCATTTTTTCTACTTCCAGCTCTAGTTGTCTCCATAGAAAACACACCACCTGGCACAATGTATCAATATCTTTTACATGTTTGAACAGTGTTCACTAAGCCAGGAATGTCTTATAATCTCAAACACAATTTTAATAAAAATATGCAAACCATTCCACTTTCTGGGTTTAAAAATCACCTGATCATGTATATAATATCACTCAAATAGTGGATGTGTAGAAAGCATTTTCCTTTTCATAAAGAATGATGTAAAGTAAATCATCATGCCTTATGCTTTTATTTTGTACAATAACGCTTATAAAGATTTGTGTTCAAATACCATAAAATGGAATTATAATCATTTTGAAATTCCTTTCAAATATCAAAACCCAGTATGCTTAGAAAATAAACTAGTAATATGTCACAGCACATAATCCATTGCAAACAACTGTCATTGCACAGCAACACACCATAGTGTTTAACTTCTATAACCTAAATCATGTCAAGAATCACAGAATGCCTTAATCCCTTACAAACAACTGGGAATAGAACCTCTTTGTGGCTGTCATAAGGAGATGATGTATATTAAATACTTAATAGCCGACACATACAAAAAGCTCAACTAATGATAGAGTTGCAAGACACAATCGGTAGTTTTGTTCTGAAGCTAAAATGGACTAACATATGTTGGGCGAACCACATATATAGGGAGGCTTTTGTTGTATAAAACCTGAAAGAAAGGGGAACAAGAGAAAAAGGATGGGAAATCTGGATAAAGGGAAAATCAGAGAACTACCGGACCGCAGGGAATTTCAGAAGTAAATAATGCCTGTCCACTTCTACGATGTAAATCCCTCTTCTAAACTGCTCTCACTTTCACACTGCTTACTATGTTCTCAAGAGAAAAACAACAAAATAGCAAAAACATTTCTAAATTAAAATAAGCAAGCTTTTGCTAGCATTAACAAAACTAGGGGAGGGGTGATGGTTGGTGGATAGTTACCTGTGTGGGAACTTGAGGATGAAGTCAGTGAGCTGCATGCATTTGAAAGGCATAGCCTGTCTCCTTACTTGAGTGCAAGGTCCATCCACCAAAGCCTAGAAGACGTAAAATCAAGGATCTCAGTGTAAAAAGGTAACAGCATCCAAAATGCAAATATTCTATATATTATTCCTTTCAGAATCATCAAATCCTTATATTTAAATTCTTTTCTTTAAAGGTTAAAAAGACTTAGCAACAGCACAGCATAAAACCCAACTACATAATTTAAAATTTTTAACCCTTGCATTCCCAACAAATAACTTTATGATTATTCTTTTTCACAGCCTTTGGTCAATCCCTCAGCTGTGGTGCTCTAATAGTGACAATAGCAAATAATGGATTTCTGTGTGCCTGGCTTTGTTCTAAACTTGCTTTAAACATAATAACTGATTTAAACCTCACCTATGTTTTAGCCCATAATTAGTTAAAAACTCTGCCTAGCTGAAGGAGCGTAAGTATTACTCAAACCCAGCAGTACCCACCAATTCAAGTCTGTACTCCTAACCCCTATCTGCATTGGGTTTCCTAAAATAAAGCTACCACCCGTAGTACTCCTATCCTAAGACGGCTGTTGGGACAATTACCATTATCATCTACACTGCATACCATCCACTGCCATGTGAAGCTGTGACACTCTTCCTTTGCACTTACCCTGTTCTGATCAATAACGTCTACAATCGCGACCAGCCTCCCGGCATGAGGCCCAAAGGAGACGTAAGCCACCCGGCCAACCTCCACGAAGCGCCTGAACACCTAAAATTGAGAGGTGGGGGAGAGAAAATGATTAAACATACTCCCTAGTTTGCAAGGCTTTGCAGCTTTAAAGGCAGCGTGGCTAACAACAGGGAAAAAGAATGTTGAGGGTAACACGCCCAGGTGCCATAGAACTTAGACGAAATCCGCAGAGGCGGCGGCAAAAGCCAAGTTCCCGCTGGCCTATGGGGCCTGCACGGCCGGAACACCAGCCCCATCCCGGGTTGGCCCCAGCGGCCGGGCCAAGCGACTGGCCACACCACCGGTTCGACGCAGGCGGCCGAAGCGCGCACGCGTGGCCCAGGCAGCGCCAGGCCTACCGGGCCCCACACGCGCTCGTCGGGCGCGCATCCGGAAAGCTGCCAACTCCATATCCTGCCCACCCGAGGACCCTCACCGCGCGCTACCTAAGACCCACTGGGCGCCATTCCGCGCCTCCACTCCCCAACCCAAGTAGAGATGGAACAGCATGGCAGGCAGACCCGGAGCCCACGACCGGGACACTCACCATATTGGCGGCGTTCGGCGAAAAGGAAGAAAACCCACCCTACTGTGCGCATGTGTAGAAGGCCGCCCCGCCCCTGCGATGCACGAGACGCCGACGTGGGTACCGATTGGTTGGGACGTTCGCCCGTACGCGCACGCATGCTCACTGGGAAAACAAGCCGGAGCTCGCCGGATCTTGCGGAGGCCGCGCTCCTTTTCCCGGACTGGAATTGCTGGATTGGCTTAGTTGATACCGCGGGTAATTTGTAGGGAGGTTGTCTCTTAAGACTTAAGGGTGAAGGCACAGAAGCTGTGCTTTCCGTTGTGACTCTGTCCTCATTCCTTTCGACTTCCTATTTTAACGTTCTTCCATCTTTCCTTCCGCTACTGAGTCCGTTCGCTCCCGAATTTTGTCTAAATGTTACCGATGGCTTAATACTAGATTTTTTCTTTCCGTAAGTGACTCCAGTAATTTTATTAACCTTTCATCTTAAAATAATTCAGACTTTACAGAAAAGTTACAAAACTGGTACAAATAATTCCCATAAACGTTTCACTTACATTCCCCAAGTGGTAACATTCTACCATTGCTTTATCTTTTATTTTTTGAACCATTTGAGAGGAAATTGCAGACATGATGTTCCTTTATCTCTACACACTTAAATGTGATATTTCCTAAAAACAAGGACGTTATTCTACATAATCAGTTCAGTGGTCGAACTCATTAAATTAATAATAACATAGTGTTCGGGGTTTTTTTTGGCCACGGCACAGCTTGCGGGATCTTATTCCACGACCAGTGATCGAACCCGGCCCGGCAGTGAAATCCCAGAATCATCAGCCAGGGAATTCCTACAGTCTATTTAATCTGCACTCCTATTCAAATATTATCAGTTGTTCCATTTATGTCATTTCCAGCAAATGAAAAAAAATCTTTCTGGTCTATGATCTCATGAAGCGTTACAGTTTGTATTTAGTTATCACGTCTAGTCTTTTAAAATCTGTAGTAAATCTTTTCTTGTCTTTCATAGTACTGACATTTAAAAATACAGGCTAGTTGTTTTGTAGACGTTCTCTCAATGTGGATTTGTTGTAGTTTTCATCATGATTAGATTCAGATTATGCATTTTTTGGTAGAAATGACGTGCCCTTTATGCATCACATCAGAACACCCGCAGGATATATCTTTGTCCCAATATGGCAATGTTAACTTTCATCCTTAAGGTGTTGATCATTGTGCTGACAATTCCCAGATGTATTTCAGTCCTTTCCTCTAAGCTCTCTGCCAGTGTATATTCCCAGGACTGTTCTAGCAGCTTTCTAAGTGACCTGCCTTCTCCATTGCTCCCTTTACTCTGTTCTCTGCTCACCAGTTAGAGGGATCTTTTTAAAAAGTAAATCGGATCACATCACTTTCTTTGTGTGTGTGTGTGTGTGTGTGTGTGTGTTTGTTTGTTTTAACATCTTTATTGGGGTATAATTGCTTTACAATGGTGTGTAGTTTCTGCTTTATAACAAAGTGAATCAGTTATACATATACATATGTTCCCTATCTCTTCCCTCTTACATCACTTTCTTTTTAAAGTACTTCAGGGAATTCCCTGGTGGTCCAGTGGTTAGGGCTCCACACTTCCACTGCAGGGGGCACAGGTTTGATCCCTGGTGGGGGAACTAAGATCCTGCAAGCCACGCTGCGCAGCCAAAACAGAGAAAGTGAAAAGACAACCCACAGAATAGGAGAAAATATTTGCACATCAAATATCTGATAAGGGACTTGTGTCCAGAATATGTATAAATAAATAAATAAGTAAATACATAAAATATTTTAGTGGCATTCTACAGTATTTAGAATAAAATCTAAACTCCTTACTCTGGCCTACAAGGCCGTGCATCATGTGTTCCTATATCCAAACACATCTTATGCCATCCCTCCTTCACCATTGTGCTTCTTCAGCCACACTGATCTTGACCAGGCCACCAAGAACTGTCTTGTGCTGTGACTTTTGTACATGGTGTCTCCCCTGCCAGGAATGCCCTTCCCTCTTCATACTCATTGAATAGCAGTAGCAACTTTCGTCTTGTATTTTTTTCTAGATACCTCTTCTGAGACTTAACCTGACTACCTCATAAAAAAATTGCAGTTGTTCTACTTCTCCCTTTTCTAGCTCAGCTTTTTGTTTTCCTTAGAGCTATCATCATAATGGCAATTGTTCGACTGATTTTTCCATTCATTTAGGTTGTAGTTTTGTGCCAGTTGACATAAGTTCCATAAAAGCAGAACCTTGAAATCTTTTCTTGGTACAGTACCTGAATAGGGAGGGGCTCAGTAATTGGGTAGTCTTTAGGCCTTGGTATCCTGCTTTATAATTTATAAAACAGAAACCGTGAATAAAAATATTCATAGCAGCACTTTCTTGGTAACAGCCCCAAACTAGAAACTACCCAAAGGCCATAAACAAGAGAATGGATAAATTGTGGAAGTTTGCAGTGATGGAGTCAACAGCAACTACATGGGAACAGCATGGATGAATTTATACCCAACACTGGGGAAAATAAACCAGACAGAGTATATACTCTGTGATTTCATTTATAGAAAATTCAAAACAGGCAAACTAATCTATGATATTAGAAGTAGTCACTTTTACCCCTGGTGCAGTCAGCAATGGCTGGAGGGGGAAGGGGGGTTTCTGAGCTGCTGGAGAGCTTCTTCGTCTGAGTGTTAGTTACATGGAGTGTGTTCAGCTTGTGAACTTTCAAATCTCTACCTTTATGATTTGCGCATTTCTTTCCCCCAAATGTGTTTCCTGGCTGTACAACCAGAGAATCTTGATTTGCAGGTCTGCGGAGGGGCAAGGATCTGCATGTAATAAACAAGCTCCCCAAGTGGTTCATTGAACACACTTTGGGAAAGACTGGGATTCTCCAGTTACAGAATTATTTTTCTAGAGTTCACTAAATGGTTATGTCACACTGGTTTAAAGTCCTCCAAAAGTCCATTTTTATCACCTAATCTACAGGATAAAGTCCAAACTCCTTAGCCATTCAAGGCCTTGCATAATCTCACCCCAATCCCCCTTCCTAGCTTATCCTCTCTGGCCGTTCTGCGCCCCTCACCTCTAATCCCGCTATAGCTACGTTTCATGGCTTTTCATGCAGTCAGCCCCCCTCTTCCTAGAATGTGCTCCCCATCTTTCTCCCTGAAAAATGACAGTGCATCCTTGAAGAAGCATCTTTTTTTTTTAAAGGAAACCAGGATTTTCTTTTCTTTTTTTTTGGTACGCGGGCCTCTCACTGTTGTGGCCTCTCCCGTTGCGGAGTACAGGCTCCGGACGCGCAGGCCCAGCGGCCATGGCTCATGGGCCTAGTCGCTCCGTGGCATGTGGGATCTTCCCGGACCGGGGTACGAACCCGTGTCCCCTGCATCGGCAGGCGGACTCTCAACCACTGCGCCACCAGGGAAGCCCTTCTTTTCTTTTAAAATTTATTTTTTAATTTTATTTTTGGTTGCATTAGGTCTTTGTTGCTGTGCACAGGCTATCTCCAGTTGTGGTGAGCGGGGATACTCTTCGTTGCAGTGCACGGGCTTCTCACTGGGTGACTTCTCTTTGTTGAGGAGCACAGGCTCTAGGCGCGCGGGCTTCAGTAGTTGTGGCACGCGGGTTCAGTAGTTGTGGCTCTCGGGCTCCCTGCTCGTCGCAACTAGAGAAAGCCCTCACACAGCAACAAAGACCCAACGTAGCCAAAAATAAAAATAAATAAATTTAAAAATATATATTTATTTATTTGGCTGCACCAGGTCTTAGCTGTGGCATGCGGGATCTTCGTTGCTGCATGCAGGATCTTTAGTTGCAGCATGTGGGATCTAGATTCCTGACCAGGGATGGAACCCGGGCCCCCTGCATTGGGACTGTGGAGTTTTAGCCACTGGACCACCAGGGAAGTCCCTGAAGAAGCATCTTAAATGCTTCCGCAGCTCCAGGCGGTTTTCAGAGTTCTTCAAAATTTCATTATAATGGCAAGATAATTCTCCAAGCAAACCTTCTCTACCTCGCTACATCGCCGGCGTCCAGTAATAAGCAAGAACATCTTAAGCATACCTACGGTTCAAACGCAAGAGAACCAGACAAAGCACACGCCCAGCTCTGGTTGGCTACGCCCCTTCCAGGACACCCAACAGGCTCGTCCAATCACAGGGAGGAAGGGCAAGTCGGGGACGACGCCAGGATCCAAGATGGCGTCCTGGCCCCACCCGTTATTTCGCGGGGCCACTCCCTGCGGAGCCACGCCCCTGCCGTACGCCGTCCCTACGTGTCCAATCACTGAGAGGAAAGGCGGGTCAAGGTCCGTCCCTGCTACAAACATGGCGACCGCAGAACGCTCTAGAGCTTCGGTTTTTCGTCAGCTGTTGGCGTGAGCTGTGTTGGAAATTATGTTCCCCTGAAGCCGCGCGCCGCAGCGCCTGTCTGTGGCAAGAAGTGGATGTGAAGGGCAGGGCGGACGTCCTGCTTCGGGTTTCAGCGTTGAGGCTCCAAACAGAGGGGTAGCGCTGATGTCGGCTCCAGGCCGGGCGATGCGGGGGAGGGCAGCAGCTCGCCCCCTTCCCCGCTGTTTCCAGAATCCCTGCGGGTGTCAGCGTGGCCAGAGCTGTCCACCTCTACACACTGGACCCCAGTATACCTGTCAGCTTCAGCTGAGTAGATGTATCTCGGGTTTTTTTTTTTTTCCCCTCAGTCATGAGGGATGGAGGCTTCAGTTTAGCAGACAAACTGTTTGTCTGGGGCCCAAAAGAGAAAAAAGTCTCAGCCTGTTCAAGAAGTGAAGCAAAAGCTACGCAGAACCCTGACATCCTTGTTCCTGTAACCTTTCTGAGTTATGAACCAATCCCGGTTATGATGGAACTGGCATGGCCGTCATATGTGTGCCTACCTGGCATGATATATTTAGGAATGAAAAATGCACGTTACTTCTGTGAAGTGAAGAAACTGCACAACCTAAAAGTTGAGAATTATTTTTTATTTGGTGGCTTTTCTGAGGACCTAAGCCAGGAAGACAGCCTCTCAGATCGCTTTGGGGGACTGCTCCAAAGAGGCAAGGGAGGAGCCAGGATATATACGAGTTTTCCAGCAAAAACCAGGTAGTGGAACATCAAAAGATTACTGTTAATAAAACCAAAAACAACTATACCCCAATTGGAAAAAAAAAAAAAAAGAACAGACATTGCAAGTTAGTGAATTTAGGGCTTTTCTGTGTATGGGAAGTTGCAAGAGTCTGGGCTCATTGAAATTATTCCTTTGATATGCACCTTAGCTATCTAGGACCAATATACTGTTCTTTTTTCCATCCTGAATCCCCTCAGAGTGCACAGTTGGGATGGCTTTAGTGGTTGATGGGTTGATGGCCGCAATAGCCTTTGTTTACTGATATGTCAGGCAACATTTTTCATTCACACATCTATTTTCAAAATTTTCATCTTAGGAGCCTGGAAGCTGAACGTGACAGGGTCCAAGGCCAATCAACCTAAGACCACTAAGAAGAGAGAGGGTTATAGGATTTTGGGGAGATGTGAAGTTTAGATGAAATTTAAATGAAACACTGTTTTGATAGACTCAAAGGAAAGCAGGACTTTCTAAAGTGGTCAACATCAGCCCTAGACAGCAAAATGAACCCATGGTCCTGTTTCTTTGAAAATGTTGTCCAGAAACCCCTTTTCTGAAGCTTTGCCCCTGGGTTGTAAATTGAAACTTCCATTCATACTGATAAACTGTAAAACATCAAAGTTTCTGAGAATCTTTGATTTTAGAGAGCAAAATTTCTCAATAAGTAAGAAATCAGTAGTCACTCAAAGAAGAGGGTTATTATGATCCTTCATAGATGTAGCATTCATTGGCAGAAATATTGTTTCCTGTTAACTTTACAGTTGTCTTTATTTGTATCTGTTTTTCCTGCCCAGTGACTAGCCATGCAGGTTTTACTTTCTCAGTCAGAGCTAACTTTTAAAAAAAATATATTTATTTATTTATTTTGGCTGTGCCGGATATTAGTTGCATCACGTGGACTTAGTTGCAGCATGCGGGATCTAGTTCCCCCACTAGGGGTTGAACCCAGGCCCCCTGCGTTGGGAGCTCAGAGTCTTACCCACTGGACCACCAGGGAAGTCCCCAGAGCTAATTTTTACTTAACAAATGTTGACGATATAGCAGGAAGGTACTCTGAGGGTTTCATCAACGGGGAAATGTTAGATCTTTTCTGTTGCAAAGCAGGAGGTAAACTCACCACAGGTGATGACATAAACTTGGATGAGCAAGATGTCCATCATGAGGAGGACATTGGCCTATTAAATCACAGGAACCTGAGTGAGATCAAATGAAGCTTACTTAGCAAGCCAGTGGTTGCTCACTTCCAACTTCAAGTTCCCAAAGAGGTTGATGGACCCTGAAATGGGTCAGGACTCTTGGGATGCAGGGCCCAGTTTCTTTCAGTAGTGCAAGTTTGTCTAATACTCCAAATGCCTGGATGGGGTATTTTGTGGTTTGTCTTTTCTGTTTAATAACCAAGGAGTTAGTGTTGGTTTCTGTGCCAATACAAATTGGTCCAGTGTCAAGAAAAGATTTCAGGAAATATGGTGATAGAACAAGGGGATTAGCAGATGCTAACTATTATACATAGAATGGATAAGCAACAAGGTCCTATTGTATAGCACAGGGAACTGTCACTTTGCTGTACAGCAGAAGTTAACACAACACTGTAAATCAACTATACTTCAATAATATAATTTAAAAAAATACTTGGGAAACATATCAGATCTAAGGAACATGGTGAGGCCACAGCAAAGTTGGTGGCTTTTGTTGCCTTTGAGTATTAGAAGCTGTTGACAAACAGTTGTCATGCTCTAAAATAGATCATTAAACTCCTCATTTTGTGTGGAACACAGAATATTCTGTTGCATAGAAGGCTCACTAACACCAAGGTTATATATGCATTCTCACATTATATTACAGAACTGGAGCCAGTTTTGAAAGAGAAAATTAGCTACGTACCACATGGTGCTCGAAATAGCTGAAGAAATGCAGAATGAACTAACAGGCTAACAGGCCTCCAAACCCAGCACAAGTTCCCGGAGCTGGTAAAAGCAGCCGAATTCTTGAGTGTGATCATAGATGGGAACCCTGGCATCTCTTCCAAAGAAAATCTCTCCCTCTTTGTGTGCCGTTTTCACCAGACTGAAGAAGGTAAGTGGAGTTTTATTTAATATCTGATTGATTTCGTAGAGGCTGTTGACATGACTGAGAATCTCCCGACGGAATGCTTCTTGCAGAGAATAGCAGTCTGCGGTTTACCAAAGGAATTACTGCAGGGTTTCTGTGATCAGAGGGTGATTCCATGAATGGCCAGCTGGAATGATTTGTTCTTGGCTTCTAAGATGTAGGAGCTGGACTCAGCTATTATTTGGTCCTGTGCAGTGGAGCCAGTCGCCAAACTTCTAGATGCTGTGGGCAAAGTCATGGTACGCTAAAGGCATTCTCAGAGCACTTCACAGCTCAGCTGGGTTTGCTGCAGGCATTCCTGAGTGAAGGGGGTGAACACTGGGAGGAGGAAGAGGAGTGGGATGTTGTGATTTATAAGGAAAATATATATTTGGTCATCCAGATGGCCAGAACCCTTGGAATTTCCTAAATGTTCAGAGTGGTGAAGGTGTCTCTTGTTGTGTTAATGAGGTGACTTTTAGAAGTAGGATGGGGGTGGGTTGCCAGGAGAGAACCGACTCTGTGATTAGAGGGTTGGAACTTTCAGTCCCACCCCCTGATTTTCAGGAAGAGGGGAGAGGAGCCTGAGATTGACTTAGTTGCCATTGGCCAGTGATTTAGTCAATTGTAGGTATGTAATGAAGCCTCTATGAAAACCCAGAAGGACAGCTTTTGGTTCCATTTTTGGAGAGCTTCCACCTGGAGAGCGACAGTGCTTCCTCATGCTCACGTGAGGGCCCCATGCTCTAAGAGGCCAGAAGTGCCTTTGTTCGGTGCCTCGCCGTATGTCTTTTCATCTGGCTGTTAATTTGTATCCTTTAATATCCTTTTATAATAAATCAGTCATCTGAAGAGTACATGGGTTTTCCTGAGTTCTGTGAGTCGTTTTAGCAGGTCATTTGGACCTGAGGAGGATGTCCTGGGAACCTCTGATTTGTAGCCAGTTGGTCAGAAGCACAGGTAAGGACCTGGGCTTGCGACTGGCATCTGAAGTGAAGGGTGGTCTTGTGAGACTGAGCCCTTTACCTGGGTAGCTAGTGTCAGAACTGAGTTGATTTCTCAGACACCTGCTGGCGTCTAAGAATTTCTTGTTGGTGTGGGGAAGCCTCCACACACACACATGTTGGAATTGATTCTGGGAACCCTTTTCAAGGAGGAACAGAGTAGTATCAGGGAAAATACCAGGTGGACAGCATCTCAGTGTCTGTGTCTTTTCAAGGCTAAGTGTACAGTCATCCTCAAAGTTTTGCAGGAAATAGGCACACACAAGGGTGCTGAAAGACCTTTTTTTTATTCCATCACCAAGTTTGACTTCCTAGTGATGATGGTGTGTTGAATAAACCCTTTCACACACCAACTCCTTGCCTCAGGACATGCAGCAGGCTGATACTGACCTCATTTACTTGTTTAATGAAGCCACCTTGTAATCCAGAGGTTCCTGTAATCCAGAGGTTCCTGAAAATGAAGGACAGTGAGACCCAGGCTTGATGTCCTTGTACAATGAAGTAAAGCATGGGAATAGAAGAATTTCCTCCTACTCTGCCCATGTTGTGTGGCCAAAAATTTCCCCACAGTGTCTTCACAGCCACGGGTCTCCAGGAGAGCCCCAGAAAGGCCTTGTTCGTTCCCCTTCTGAACCATGTCATTTTTGAAGTGCAGGAACAGCAAAGTTCTTGCTGTGATTAATTTCTTAGTCCCTCATTCCAAGCAATCTGTGTTTGCTGGAGAATGGTGAGGCCGAGGTGTCACTGTATGAGGCTTTCAAGGGAGATATACTCCCTACATGGCCAGGTGTAAAGCACAGCTGCAGTGGTAGATGGCTGGGCAGATGGGTGTTCCCAGGCAAGAACAACCAAATAATAGCCTTGCTGCACTGTAACACTTGAACCTCATCTCCTACCCAAGCATTAATGCAGCCCTCTCCATTCTGGCCACTATTTTGGCCACTATACCTGTCTATGTCCCGCCTGGAGGGTGGAGAGTATCAGAATCTGAAAGAAGCACTCTGGAAGGAAGCAAGAGCTTGCCTGGGCTGCCTCTGACATGTATTCCTCAGGACAGCTGATATGCATGAGGTCTTGGATGACTTTGACCCATATTCACACTGACCGTGGTTGGAATGTTTTCTGAGTTGCTGAATATACGGGTACTTGGAACTTGCCCCAGGGCAAACGTGTCAGCTGAACATGTTTTTGGGATTTGCTGTCTGTTTTATAAGATTGTTTTAGGGAATTCCCTGGTGGTCCAGTGGTTAGGACTGCATGCTTTCACTGCTGTGGCCAGGGTTCAATCCCTGGTCGGGGAACTAAGATCCCACAAGCTGCGCAGTGCGGTCAAAAAAAAAAAAAAAACGTTTTAAAAAGGCTTTCCAGTAAATGGAGTTTGTACTTGTACTAGGGGAAGTAGTTTTACCAAGGAAATGGCAATTCCTCGGTTCTTGTCCTCCCGAAGAAAAGAATGCAATCGAGAGATGTAGAGCAGTTTTTAAGCAGCACGAGTTTTATTAAGCAAAATGAAAGTATGTTCCCGGGAAAGGAGAGCAGGCTGTCTGGAAACCAGAAGCAGCCTTGCAATGGGAATAGGGTTGGGTTTTTTAGGGTGGTGGTCCCTCCCTGTGTCCTGTGTTATTTGACAAGTTGATTGACTGACAGCTTTAGCTTATATAACTTTTCTCCTGTGCGCAGGCGCTTACCCAAGTGAAACCCATGGGGTTGGGGGTGTGTGCAAAACTGCAATGTTAATTTATTACAAATATGGCATCATGAACCCCAGGTTACTTTGTGCTACTTTTTAGTTTTTGGTGCACCTGCGCCAACCTGTGCTGCTGGTTTTATCTTGCTTGATCCTGATGAGGCTGGAAACTTAGCGGTCCTTGACCACAAAATGGAGGATCTCTGGGTGTGTTCTGATCACCAGTGTCCAGGTGGGGGGAGGGAACGATGACCCTGTCTAGGATGGGGTGGGGATCTGCTCATGTCTGACTAACTTAACAGTAGATCCTGCAAACCTTTAGTGCAGTTAGGTTGAGAGAAAATAGCATAAGAGGCAGGCAGGGATGTTCAATACATTTGAAATCCAATCACTGTGGTTCAGTAAAGAAAACAGTTGTGTGCAGATCTCTTAAATGCAAGTGGCCTTTTAAATTTTCTTTACCTTCTGTTATTAGAACATGAAACTTTGCAGAGAAACCTTGGGTAGAAACTCAGTCACACTTGTTAAAAAGGCAACAGTGTCTAGTATAGAATCATTAGTACAGTCAAGGAATCCTTTTTTTGGAACCTGAGACAGGGGAGAGGGAGGAAAAGTGAGACCTTTAGGGAGAAGGGAAGAGATAGAGAAAAAAGAAGTCCATGGCTGTGGCATGGCAAGGAGTGGGCAGACACATTCAGTCATTGCTTCTGGTTCTCTGGCAGAAACACAGGCTGTTGAGTCCTCTCTGGGTTCACCCCTGCCCCCGGCAGTGTGATGTTGGTCTGAGTTACTTAATCTCTTAATCTCCTTTCCTCTGTGAAATGGGGTTTAAAAGCTTTCTCTATTTCCCTAAACATTGTTGGTAGGGTGAATTTAGATAGGGGATGTGAAAAATAATTTGTATATTATAAGACTGTATATGTGAAAAATAATTTGTAAATTATAAGACTGTATATTTGTAAATTATAAGACTGTATATGGTGCTGAAAGGTTTGTAATGAGACCATGTTTTTTGATTAATTTATTTAGCAAACGCTTATGAACACATAACGATCATAGCTCTTATTTGTTGGACATATTTTTTTGTGCCAAACCCTGTGCTAAGTAGGCCCTGTGGGCAATAAGACATGCCCTGCCCTCAAAAAACCTCTATCCTGGGACAACTCTTTGCTCTAGCCTCTGATAGCTCAGTGCTGCAGCCTGGGATGAATTCACCTGACTGGACCCTGTATCCTAGCTTGGAACTGCCTTTCCCTCTGGAGAGTTGGATCTGGTTTACTCTCGCCTCTGTGCTCATTTGAGCCTGGGAATGAGGGCTTTTCCTCAGTGTGGGCTGGCAGAACTCTGGCAGAGACGGACAAGAGTGTCCTTTATGATGGCTGTGTTGAACCCACTGTAGAATGAATTTACCTCAGAAGGTCAGGCTTTCTGCTGGACGAAGGGGTGATAGAGATGTAGGGGTAATTTGTGGGAAGGAGTAGAGTGTTGGTTGGGATCCCAGAACAAGGTTGGTGCTCCTGCACCAGTGGACAGGGTCACTTCTGAAAAAGTAAAGGGACAAAGATACATGGGATGACCTTTAGCTCCAGTGAGAGTACTCATGATATCTTGGCTGGCTCAATACTTAAATACCTTGGAATTCTATGACCTACTGTGTCCTCTCATTGATTCCTTACAAGACAAAGTTCCCATGAGGTGGGGAAATGACTCTAACAGGAGACCATATGTTATTGTCAAAAGACAGTTTTATCATGTTCCCAATACTTAATGTCTGTGAATCTGGGCAAGTCATTTGCCTTCTCTAAACCTCAGTTTCCCTTGTGGTAAAATAAGGGTGAAAAATGTCAACTTCCAAGGGCTGTTAGGACTAAAAGGAATAATCTATATCAGGAATCAGCAAACTTTCCTTGTAAAGGGCGTCATAGTGAATATGTTAGACTTTTTGGCTATAGAATCTCAGCCACAACTATTCATCTCATTCGTTTTAGTGCAAAAGCAGCCATAGATAACACAAAAATGAATGGGTGTGGCTCTGCTCCTATAAGCTATTTACCAAAACAGGCAGTGGCTGGAATTGACCCATGGGCCATGGTCTGCCAACCCCTGGTCTAGATGAGGTCCTTAACCTATCACAGAATCCATCTTCAATTAGTCTCTGTAATAATGTATTGAATAATTAAGAGCTCTAATTAAGAGCTTTTTAAAAAAATGTGTTCTAAGAGCTTTTTAAAAAAATAATTAATTAATAAATTAATTTTTGGCTGTGTTGGGTCTTCGTTGCTGCGCTCAGGCTTTCTCTAGTTGCAGCAAGCCGGGGCTACTCTTCGTTGTGGTGTGCGGGATTCTCATTGTGGTGGCTTCTCTTGTTGCGGAGCACGGGCTCTAGGTGCATGGGCTTCAGTAGTTGTGGAACATGGGCTCTAGAGCGCAGGCTCAGTAGTTGTGGCACATAGGCTTAGTTGCTCTGCAGCATGTGGGATCTTTCCAGACCAGGGCTCGAACCCGTGTACCCTGCATTGGCAGGCGGATTCTTAACCACTGCACCACCAGGGAAGCCCTGAAGACTGGTTTTAGAATTCTTTTGTCTTTTCGCTCCTTTTCCCCATTCCTTTCTCTCCCCTTCTTTTTTTAAATTGAGGTATAGTTGATTTACAATGTTGTGCTAATTTCTGCTGTACAGCAAAGTGATTCAGTTATACATATATATACATTCTTTTTTAAATAAATATATATATATTTATTTATTTGTTTATTTTATTTTTGGCTGCGTTGGGTCTTCATTGACGCGCTCGGGCTTTCTCTAGTTGCGGCAAGCAGGGGCTATTCTTTGTTGCGGTGCACAGGCTTCTCATTGCGGTGGCTTCTCTTGTTGCAGAGCATGGGCTCTAGGTGCATGGGCTTCACTAGTTACAGCACACGGGCTCAGTAGTTGTGGCTCGCGGGCTCTAGAGTGCAGACTCAATAGTTGTGGTGCATGGGCTTAGTTGCTCTGCAGCATGTGGGATCTTCCCGGACCAGGGCTTGAACCTGTGTCTCCTGCATTGGCAGGTGGATTCTTAACCACTGTGCCACCAGAGAAGTCCCTATATATACATTCATTTTTTTAATATTCTTTTCCAGCATTGTTTATCATAGGATACTGAATATAATTCTCTGTGCTATACAGTAGGACTTTGTTGTTTATCTATTACATATATAATAGCTTACATCTGCTAACCCCAACCTCCGACTCCATTTCCCCCCCAACTCCTCCGCCTTGGCGACCACAAGTCTGTTCTCTACATCCGTGAGTCTGTTTCTGTTTTGTAAATATGTTCCTTTGTGTCATAGTTTAGATTCCACATATAAGTGGTATCATATGGTATTTGTCTTTCTCTTTCTGACTTACTTCACTTAGTATGGTACTCTCTAGTTGCATCCATGTTGCTGCAAATGGCATTATTTCATTCTTCTTTATGGCTGAGTAGTATTCCATCGTATATATGTACCACATCTTCTTTATGCATTCATCTGTCGATGGACATTTAGGTTGTTTCCATGTCTTGGCTATTGTGAATAGTGCCGCTATGAACATAGGGGTGCATGTATCTTTTTTTTTAAAATAGATCTTTATTGGAGTATAATTGCGTCACAATACTGTGTTAGTTTCTGTTGCACAACAAAGCGAATCAGCCATATGCATACACATGTCCCCATATTCCCTCCCTCTTGAGCCTCCCTCCCATCCCTCCATCCCACCCTTCTAGGTCATCACAAAGCACCGAGCCAACCTCCCTGTGCTATGCTGCTGCTTCCCACTAGCCAAATACTTGGCATTCAGTAGTGTATATATGTCAGTGCTACTCTCACTTCGCCCCACCTTCACCCTCCCATCCCACGTCCTCAAGTCCATTTTCTATGTCTACCTCTTTATTCCTGCCCGGCGACTAGGTTCATCAGTACCTTTTTTTTTTTTTAGATTCCATTTTTTGTGTTAGGATATGGTATTTGTTTTTCTCTTTCTGACTTACTTCACTCTGTATGACAGACTCTAGGTTCATCCACTTCACTACAAATAACTCAATTTCGTTTCTTTTTATGGCTGAGTAATATTCCATTTTATATATGTGCCACATCTTCTTTAGCCATTCATCTGTCTTTGGACATTTAGGTTGCTGCCATGTCCTGGCTACTGTAAATAGTGCTCAATGAACATTGTGGTACATGTCTCCTTTTGAATTATGGTTTTCTCAGGGTATATGCTTGGTAGTGGGACATATGGTAGTTATATTTTTAGTTTTTTAAGGAACTTCCATACTGTTCTCCATAGTGGCTGTATCAGTTTACATTCCCACTAACAGTGCAGGAGGGTTCCCTTTTCACCACACCCTTTTCAGCATTTATTGTTTGTAGATTTTTTGATAATGGCCATTCTGACCAGTGTGAGATGATACCTCATTGTAGTTTTGATTTGCATTTCTCTAATAATTAGTGATGTTGAGCATCTTTTCATGTACCTCTTGGCCATCTGTATGTCTTCCTTGGTGAAATGTCTATTTAGGTCTTCTGCCCATTTTTTAACTGGATTGTTTGTTTTTTTGATATTGAGCTCCATCAGCCGTTTGTATATTTTGCAGATTAGTCCTTTGTCTGTTGTTTCATTTGCAAATATTTTCTCCAGTTCTGAGGGTTGTCTTTTGGTCTTATTTATGGATTCCTTTGCTGTGCAAAAGCTTTTGAGTTTATTTAAGTCCCATTTGTTTATCTTTGTTTTTATTTCCATTACTCTAGGAAGTGGGTCATAAAAGAGCTTGCTGTGGTTTATGTCAAAGAGTGTTTTACCTATGTTTTCCTCTAAGAGTTTTATAGTGTCTGGTCTTACATTTAAGTCTGTAATCCCTTTGGAGTTTATTTTTGTATATGGTGTTAGGTAGTGTTCTAATTTCATTCTTTTACAAGTAGCTGTCCAGTTTTTCCAGCATCACTTTATTGAAGAGGCTGTCTTTTCTCCATTGTATGTTCTTGCCTCCTTTGTTATAAATTAGGTGCCCATATGTGTGTGGGTTTATCTCTGGGCATTCTGTCCTGTACCATTGATCTATGTTTCTGTTTTTGTGCCAGTACCATACTGTGTTGATTACTGTAGGTTTATGGTATAGTTTGAATTCGGGGAGCCTGATTCCTCCAACTCCATTTTTCTTTCTCAAAATTGCTTTGGCTGTTCGGGGTCTTTTGTTTTTCCATACGAATTGTAAAATTTTTTGTTCCAATTCTGTAAAGAATGCCATTGGTCGTTTGATAGGGATTGCATTGAATCTGTACATTGCTTTGAGTAGTATGGTCATTTTCACAATATTGATTTTTCCAATCATCTTGTGGACCAGTGTCCTGAAGTTGGCTCTCCTACCTCAGAGGCACAGCACTGACTCCTGGCTGCAGCACCAAGAGCCTTTCATCCACACGGCTCAGAATAAAAGGGAGAAAAAGTAGAAAGAAAGAATTAGTAGAAGAAAGAAAGAAAGGAAGGAAGGAAGGAGGGAGGAAAGAGGGAAGGAAGGAAAAAAAGAAAGAAAGAAGATAAAGTAAAATAAAGTAAGATAAAATAAAATAGTTATTAAAATAAAAAATAATTATTAAGAAAACAAATTTTTAAAAAATCGGACGGATAGAACCCTAGGACAAATGGTGGAAGCAAAGCTATACAGACAAAATCTCACACAGAAGCGTACACATACACACTCACAAAAAGAGGAAAAAAATCATAAATCTTGTTCTCAAAGTCCATCTTCTCAATTTGGGATGATTCGTTGTCTATTCATGTATTCCACAGATGCAGTGTACATCAAGTTGATTGTGGAGCTTTAATCCACTGCTTCTGAGGCTGCTGGGAGAGATCTACCTTTCTCTTATTTGTTCTCACAGCTCCCAGGGGCTCAGCTTTGGATTTGGCCCCGCCTCTAAGTTTAGGTCGCCTGAGGGCGTCTGTTCTTCGTGCAGACAGGACGTGGTTAAAGGAGTAGCTGCTTTGGGGACTCTGGCTCACTCAGGCTGTGGGGAGGGAGCGGTACTGAGTGCGGGGCGAGCCTGCGGCGGCAGAGGCCAGCGTGACGTTGCACCAGCCTGAGGCGCTCCGTGCGTTCTCTCGGGGAAGTTGTCCCAGGATACTGGGACCCCGGCAGTGGCGGGCTGCACAGGCTCCCCGGAAGCGGCGTGTGGATAGTGACCTGTGCTCGTACACAGGCTTCTTGGTGGCGGCAGCAACAGCCTTAGCGTCTCATGCCCGTCTCTGGGGTCCGCGCTTTTAGCCGTGGGTCGCACCCGTCTCTGGAGCTCCTTTAAGCAGCGCTCTTAATCCTCTCTCCTTGCGCGCCAGGAAACAAAGAGGGAAGAAGTAGTCTCTTGTCTCTTCGGCAGGTCCAGACTTTTCCCTGGACTCCCTCCCGGCTAGCCATGGTGCACTAACCCCTTCAGGCTGTGTTCACGCTGACAACCCCAGTCCTCTCCCGGCGCTCCTGCTCCGACCGAAGCCCGAGCCTCCAGCTCCCAGACCCGCCCGCGCCGGCGGGTGAGCAGACAAGCCTCTCGGGCTGGTGAGTGCCGGTTGGCATCGATCCTCTGTGCGGGAATCTCTCTGCTTTGCCGGCCGCACCCCTGTTTCTGTGCTGTCCTCCGCGTCTCTTTTTTCATTGTCATTTGTTTCTATGTAGTTTTAAATTTCTTCTTTGATTTCTTCAGTGATCTGGTTATTTAGTAGTGCACTGTTTAGCCCCCATGTATTTGTGTTTTTTACAGTTTTTTTCCCTGTAATTGATTTCCAATCTCATAATGTTGTGGTCAGAAAAGATGCTTGATACAATTTCAATTTTCTTAAATTTTCTGAGGCTTTGTGACCCAAGATGTGATCTGACCTGGGGAATGTTCCATGTGCACTTGACAAGAAAGTGTATTCTGCCACTTTTGGGTGGAATGTTCTGTAAATATCAATTAGATGTATCTGGTCTATTGTGTCATTTAAAGCTTGTGTTTCCTTAATTTTTTTCTGTTTGGATGATCTGTCCATTGGTGTGAGTGGGGTGTCAAAAGTCGTCTACCATTATTGTGTTAACTGTCGATTTCTACTTTCATGGTTGTTAACATTTGCCTTATGTATTGAGGTGCTCCTATGTTGGGTGCATAAACATTTTTAATTGTTATATCTTTTTCTTGGATTGATTCCCTTGATCATTATGTAGTGTCCTTCCTTATCTCTTGTAACAGTCTTTAAAGTCTATTTCATCTGATATGAGTATTGCTACTCCAGCTTTCTTTTGATTTCCATTTGCATGGAATATCTTTTTCCATCCCTTCATTTTCAGTCTATATGTGTTCCTGGGTCTGAAGTGGGTCTCTTGTAGACAGCATATATCTGGGTCTTGTTTTTGTATCCATTCAGCTAGTGTGTGCCTTTTGGTTAGGGCATTTAATCCATTTACATTCAAAGTGTTTATTTTCTTAATTTCTTTGGATTTGTTTTTGTGGGTCTTTTTCTTCTCTTGTGTTACCCACCGAGAGAAGTTTCTTTAGCATTTGTTGTAAAGCTGGTTTGGTCGTGCTGAATTCTGTTAGCTTTTGCTTGTCTGAAAACCTTTTGACTTCTCCATCAAATCTGAATGAGATCCTTGCGGGGTAGAGTAATCTTGGTTGTATGTTTTTCTCTTTCATCACATTAAGTATATCCTGCCACTCCCTTCTGGCCTGCAGAGTTTCTAATGAAAAATCAGCTGATAACCTTATGGGGATTCCTTTGTATGTTATTTTTTGTTTTCCTTTGCTGCTTTTAATATTTTTTCTTTGAATTTAATTTTTGTTAGTTTGATTAATGTATGTCTTGGTGTGTTTTTCCTGGGGTTCATCCTGTATAGGACTCTGTGCTTCCTGGACTTGGGTGACTATTTCCTTTCTCATGTTAGGGCAGTTTTTGACTATAATCTCTTCAAATATTTTCTTAGACCCTTTCTTTTTCTCTTCTTCTTCTGAGACCCCTATAATTCGAATGTTGGTGCGTTTAGTGTTGTCACAGAGGTCTCTGAGATTGTCTTCAATTCTTTTCATTCTTTTTTCTTTATTCTGTTTATTTCTTTATTTATTTTTTCTTTATTCTTTATTCTATTATTTCTTTATTCCTCGGCAGTTATTTCCACCATTTTGTCTTCCAGCTCACTTATTCGTTATTCTGTAAATGGACGTTTAGGTTGTTTCCATGTCTTGGCTATTGTGAATAGTGCCTCTATGAACATAGGAGTGCATGTATCTTTTTGGATTAGAGTTTTGTCTGGATATATGCCCAGGAGAGGGATTGCTGGATCATACAGTAATTCTGTTTTTGGTTTTCTGAGGAACCTCCATACTGTTTTCCATAATAGCTGTACCCACTTACATTCTCGCCAACAGTGTAGGAAGGTTCCCTTTTCTTCATGTCCTTTTCAGCATTTGTTATTTGTAGAGTTTTTAATGATGGCCATTCTGGCTGGTGTGAGACCATTCCTTTGTCTTTTCTCTACTTTCTGAGGGTTTGCCTCAATGTTATCTTCCAACCCTTCTAGTTAGCTTTTAACGTCTGCTATCAGGTTTTTAATTTTCAAGAGTTATTTTTTCTGAATCTCACCTACCTTTTTAAAAAATTTGTCACAGGACTTCCTGGTGATCCAGTGGTTAAGAATCCCCCTTCCAGTACAGGGGATGTGGGTTCGATCCGTGGTCGAGGAACTAAGATCCCACATGCCACAGGGCAACTAAGCCTGTGCGCGCTGCAACTACTGAGTCTGCATGCCACAACTAGAGAGCCCAAGCGCTCTTGAGCCTGCATACTGCAACAAAAGATTCCCTCATGCCACAATGAAGACCTGATGCAGCCAAATAAGTAAATAAATACATTTTTAAAAATTTATTTATTTTATTTATTTACTTTTGGCTGCATTGGTTCTTCATCGATGTGTGCAGGCTTTCTCTAGTTGTGGTGAGCTGGGTCTACTCTTTGTTGTGGTGCACGGGCTTCTCACTGCGGTGACTTCTCTTGTTGCGGAGCACGGGCTCTAGGCGCACAGTCTTCAATAGTTGTGATGCATGGGCTCAGTAGTTGTGGTTCACAGGCTCTAGAGCGCAGGCTCAGTAGTTGTGGCACATGGGCTTAGTTGCTCCAAGGCATGTGGGCTGTTCCTGGACCAGGGCTCAAACCCATGTTCCCTGCATTGACAGGCACATTCTTATCCATAGCTCACGGGCCCAGCCGCTCTGCGGCATGTGGGATCTTCCCAGACCAGGGCACGAACCCATGTCCCCTGCATCGGCAGGCAGACTCTCAAACACTGTACCACCAGGGAAGCCCATAAATACATATTTTTAAAAAATTGTTGCTATTTCATAGAAGCAATATCTTCTTTTATTTCTCTGAGTATATTAATCAAAATTTCCTTTTTTGTTTAAAATTTTCTGTTCCATGCATAGTTTATATTTCTTTCAATTCACTTTCTCCTGTTAATTTGTTTTGTTCTTTATCCTTATATTCCAGCTAATAGATGTCAATTGGCAGGCTATTAGATATATAAATCTGGAGTCAATGGGAGAGGTCAGAGGATACAAATTTTATCAACCTCGTATAGCTGTTGTGAATATTAGCACAGAGCCAGGAATATAATTAGACTACAAATGTTAGATGTTACTTTTATTTTACTATTTAGTGACTACATACAGCACATAGATGAACATAATTAACTTAACCATCGTCTGTCCTCTATTGTTACCAGCACTGGGCCTTTTTTCCTCAGTTTTTACTGTAAACAGCAATGAACACCTTTTTGAAAACAGCTTTATTCATATATTTTAAAACTTTTATTATGGAAAATTTCAATCATATACAAAAGTATAGAAAATGATATAATGAACTCCTGTGTACCCATCACCTAGTTTCAATAATTACCCCTTTATGGTCAGTCATCCAAACATGTTCATGTTTAATGGAAAGTTTTGTTTTATTTATAGTATACAGTCATGCCTTGGTATCCATGGGGGATTGGTTCCAGGACCTCCACAGATACCAAAATCTGCAAAGGTTCAAGTACCTTTTAAAAAATGATGTAGTATTTGCATATAACTTACATACATCTTCCTGTATGTATACTGTAAATTATCCCTAGATTACTTATAATACCTAACACAATGTAAATGCTATGTAAATGGTTGTAAATACATTTGACCCTTAAACAACATGAGTTTGAACTGCAGGGGTATACTTATATTTGAATATTTTTCAATAGTGAATACTACAGTACCGCACGATTCACAGTTGGTTGAATCCATAGCTGGGGACGTCAAATATGCAATAACCATGGATGTGGAGGGCCCACTCTAAGTTACACAGTTCCACTGCTCGGAGGGTTGGGACCCCTAACCCTAGGGTTGTTGAAGAGTCAGCTGTTCTATGTAAATCATTAATAGCACATGTCTAATTCAAATTTGCTTTTTGGAACTTTCTGGAATTTTGTTTTTCCTGAATATTTTTGATCTGAGATTGGTGAAATCCGAAGGATGTTGGAACCTGCAGATATGGAGAGCTGACTGTATATAGATTTTATACCAGTGCTGTCCAATAGAAATATAACGTAAACCACAAATGCGAGCCACAGTTATAATTAAAAATGTTACTTAAATGTGATTTAAAATTTTCTAGTAGCTACATTTGAAAAAGAAAAGAAATAGGTGAAATTAATTTTACTGATATATTTTATTTTTCCAATATATCCAAAATATTATTTCAATATATAACCAGTGTGCAAGTTATTAATGACATATTTTACCTTTTCTTTTTGGCATCAAGTCTTCAAAATCTAGTATGTAGGGACTTCCCTGATGGTTCAGTGGTTAAGACTCTCTGCTCCCAATGCAGGGGGCCAGGGTTCAATCTCCAGTCAGGGAACTAGATCCTGCATGCTACAACAAAGATCCTGTGTGCGGCAGTGAAGGTCCTGCGTACCACAACTAAGACCCAGTGCAACCAAATAAATAAATATTTTTTTAAAAATCCAGTGTGTGTTATACATTTACAGCACATTTAAATGGGACTATGTACTTAGTGGCTTCCGTATGAGAAAATGTATACATACCCGCAAAATATTATTTTGAAGCAAGTATTAGACATTGTATCAATATATCCATAAACACTTCAGTATGTATCACTAATAATAATGTTCACATTAAAAAATTTCCTTAGTATAAATTTCTAGAAGTTAGAAATTGTTGGGTTGCTCATTTAAAATCTTGCAGCTTGGGGCTTCCCTGGTGGCGCAGTGGTTGAGAGTCTGCCTGCCGATGCAGGGGACACGGGTTCGTGCCCCGGTCCAGGAAGATCCCACATGCTGCAGAGTGGCTAGGCCCGTGAGCCATGGCCGCTGAGCCTGCGCGTCCGGAGCCTGTGCTCCGCAATGGGAGAGGCCACGGCAGTGCGAGGCCCGCGCACCGCAAAAAAAAAAAAAAAAAAAAAAAATCTTGCAGCATATTACCAATAATTTTCCAGAATGTTGACACCAATTTACATCCCATCAGGAGTGCTTGATGGAGCCCACATCACCCCTGACCACACACCAGGAGTGTGTTTTTATCCCTGACCATGGTTCTGAAATCCAGAGAAAAGCAATGTGACTTTCCCCCTGAAGAAAGGTCAAGTTCTAAGATGATTCAGAGGTGAGTTTTAGGCAGACAAGAACAAAGGAACAAAATCAGGGGCCTCTTGGAATATCACTTTTTTTTTTTTTTTAAGGAAAGAATAGGGCAAAGGACAAAAGGTAGAGGGGTGGTAAGAATAACAACAGACAGACTCTGGGTAAAGATGTATGGTAGAACCCAAACATCTAATTGTATTCTTTCCTGACACTCCAGTAAAAGTAAAATAAGGCTCTGCTTAGATACTTGACAATTCTTGTTTATCATCTCGTTTTTAAGCGTGGGTAGGATAAAAAGGTGATGTAAGTTCTGAGTTGTTGACTCAGGCTTCACTATCGGATGACCTGACTGTGGAACTCCAGATGTCAGCACATTTTGTCCTTTCTCCTGGGCTCTTTGGGTTCCCCTTATATAGAAAACTCTTCTAAAGGCCTGTTTGGAGGGAGAGTTAGCCAGAACTTGAGGGTTGATGGGGTTAGTGGGCTTGAGGTCTAAACACTGAATATGCTCCGGTTCTCTAAATCCTGCTGTTTTGGGTATGACACCTCCAACCTCAACTGTAAGTTATGCTTTCCAGTCCTCTTCCTGAGTTAGGGAGAGGTAGTCATCCATTAGCAAAGAGTGGGAGAAGGGATTAGGGAGCTACTAATTCTTAAACAACTTTAAACTGTTTAAATCTTTAATCTTTTGATCATCCTTATTTTATACCCACCAACCCAGCTTCCAGCTGTACATGATACCATGAACTCCTGAGCTTTCTGAAGATGCTGCTGTTTAAAATGGTTGATTCTCAATTTCCTCATTGATTTAGGATTAGGCTTTCTTGGTTTGCTAACCCATTAACCCTGGTCCATCAGCTTTTTATGTGTCAAATATGTTGTTGCCATTTTCTTCCCTCCTGTTCTCCCATGCTTGTGGATTTGTGCTGGTAGAAGCAGACTTTTTAAAAGCAGTCTGGATCCTAACCTCCTCCTTATTAAACTCTCTCCCTCTGCTGCATTCACTGCTCAGTTAATGGCAACCCCATATTTCCAGTTGCTCAGGCAAAAATTTTGGAATAATCCTAGACTCCTGCCCTCTCTCACCCCACGTACACACATCAGCAAATCCTGTGGGCTCTATTTTCAAATACATGCAGGATCTAACGGTTGCTCAGAGCCTCTAGCATTACCACCCTGGTCTATACTACCAGCATCTTTTGTCTGGGTGATTCTAATAGGCTACCAGTTGGTTTTCTTGTTTCTGCCCTTGTCCCTTTCACTGTATTTTTGTCACTGCAGCTAGAGAGTAAACCCTCTAAACCAGAAGCCAGATAGATGTCCCTCCTTTGGTCAAAACCCCCTAATGACTGTATCTTGCATAGTCTACTTCCTGCTAACTCTCTGACCTCATTTCCCACATCTTCTACTTTTTCATTCGGCTCCAATCACTTTGGCCTCCTCTCTGTACCTTGTGCTCCTACCGCAGGGCCTTTGCATATGCCGTTTCCTTTCCTTAGAATGCTCTTCCAACAAATATTCAAATGGCTGACACCTTCACTTTCTTCAAGTCTTTGTTCAAATGTCACCTTATCAGAAAAGACTTTGCTGACTTATTTGTGTGAAGTAGCAATCCCTGCACTCCCTATCCCCTTTACTATGCTTCATTTTTCTCTGGATTAGTTGTGACCCCCTATACAATATGTATTTAGTTTCTTAGTGTCAGTTTCCTCCACAGATGTCAGTTCATGATGGCGAGGACTTTGTCTATTTTGTTTATTAGTGTAGCCACAGCACCAAAAACAGGATCTGGCTCACAGGACGCTCACAATATTAGCTGAATGAATGAATATATTAAAAGAAACTGAGGATTAGAGAGACTAAGAAGTTTAGACCAAGGTCACTCAGCAGCAAATAGCAGAACTGGGATTCAAACCAGGTTTCTGTGATGTCAGAGCCTGAGTTATTAATCATTTTGTTTGATATTTGGGAAGAAGTTTTAATGAGATGTGTAACTGCTAATGGTATAATGCTATGAAAGAAGTAGATATAAAGATATAACTCCAGCATTATCTTAACTATGTGAAAACTTATAGAGAAAAAGATCCAGAAAGAAAGATATCATATATAAAGCAGAGTTTCTGAGTGCTCTTAAAGTATATTTTAAAACCCTCTTATTGTAGAAAATTGTGAAATACACAAAGCAGACAGAAACTATAGCAAACCTCCATGTACCCATCACCCCAGCCTCAAGGACCATCAAACCATGGACTAGTCCTGTCCCATCTGCATTCTCCCTTCCATGTTATTTTGAATCAATTCACAGATGTGATGGTCAGTTTTATGTTTCACCTTGGCTAGACTACAGTCCTCCATTATTCATTAATCTAATGTGATTAAAACCATAATCAGTCATTTTTAAGTAAGGGAGATTATCCTACGTAATCTAGGTGAGGCTGCCCTGTGAGTTTCATACTTGCCTCACTAGCCCCAACAATCACGTAATCCAATTTCTTTCAAAAACAATTTCTTATTAAATTATATGTATCAATGTATCTCTTATTGGTTCTATTTCTCGGATTAAATCCTGACTGCTGTACTGCACATACATCATTTCATCTGAAATAGTTTAGCAAGTTTCTAAACAGTAAGGATTCTTGAAAAAAATCCACAATACCATTATCTTACCTAAACAAAACTTAACAGCAATTCATTGATAATATCAAATGTTTAAATTTCGAATTGTCTCATTATTTTATAAAATTAAAAAAAACCTTTTTTTTGGCCACACCACATGGCATGTGGGATCTTAGTTCCCTGGACAGAAATCGAACCTGTGCTCCCTGCAGTGGAAGCACAGAGTCTTAACCACTGGACCACCAGGGAAATCCCTGAAAATGTTTTTGAACTATGAGTTTTTTTCAGCATTTTAGTTATGGAGAAAAAAAAAGTGCACAACCAGGAAGGATTTTCTCCATGGCTCCAGCAGGGGGTGGCAGTGTCTCGTGTTTCAAGAGGAAAGTAACTTGTATCATTTCTCTCCCAGCCTTAGTCTCCCAGCCCAGGGCTTACTTAGCACATGATACACTTTTGGTAAATGTATGATGAGTGAATAAATAAATGGGTGAAGGAAATACTTTTTTATACTTTTATTCATTGGCTATACTCTGTGCCAGGTACTAGCTGAATGCTAAATTTTCTCTTTTAAAAAAATTTACCATGAGGTACCTATTATCCCCATTATACATGAATAAATCTAAGGGTCAGAGAGATTGAAAAACTTTGTGAAGATCATAGAGGTAGCAAGTAGCAAATCCTTGAGTTACCCCAGATCTATATTTTATTTGTAAATGCCATATAGGACATACAGAAAGCATATGAATGGTTGAAAAAAGAGAACACCTGTGACTATACCCAGTTATAGAACATCACTGTCACCCCAGAAGTCTTGTTGTTATGGACTGAATGCTTGTGTGCCGCCAATATTCATATGCTGAAAGCATACCCCTAATGTGGTAGTGTTTGGGTATGGGGCCTTTGGGAGGTAATTAGGGTTAGATGAGGTTATGAGGGGGGTCCACTGATGATGACGGGATTAGTTCCCTTATAAAAAGAGAGCGCTCACTCTCCCTTTCTGCATAAGCAAAGAGGGAAAGTCAGCGAGAAGGTAGCTGTATACAAACCAATGAGCTCTCAACAGTACCTGAATTGGCCAGCACCTTGATCCTGGACTTCCCAGTTTCCAGCACAGTGAGAAAATAAATTTCCGTTGTTTAAGCAACCAAGTCTGTGGTAGTTTATTATGGCAGCCCTAGCCAACTATGACATCTGTTTATCTCTTTCCAAACACAACCCCTATCTTCCTCCAAATTTAAGAGTAATAATTTCCTTGCCTTTCCTTAGAGTTTACCTTCTTTGTTTAGTTTTACCTGTTTTTGAACTTTATATAAATGGAATTATTCTATGTATCTACCTACCTACTTTATGACTTGCTTTTTAACCTCAACATTATGTTTGTAAGATCCATCCACATTGAGCATATATTTGTAGTTCTTTCGTTTTTATGCTGTATGGTATTTTCTAGTACAAATATATTACTATTTATTCTTCCATTTTATGGAATGGGCATCTTGGTTGCTGGTAAGAACATTCTTAGGCATGTATCCTAATGTACATTAGAACACACATCTCAAAGGTATATATACCTTGGCCTGGAATTTCTGGGCTATCTGGTATGCATATCTTCAACATTATTAGACAATAGCACAGGTTCCCAGAGTGGTTGCACTAACTTACATTCCCACCTGCTGTAAGAGAGTTCCATTTTTCTATACTTTCACTAACACTTGGTATTGTCAGGCTTTTATATTTTGCCAGACTAACGGGTAAATTGTGCTATCTTGTTGTAGTTTTAATTTGCATTACCCATATCTATTTAATGAGGTTGAACACCTTTTTATATTTATTGGACATTTAGATTTCTTCTTTTGTAAAATGTCTTTTCAAGCCTTTTGCCCACTGAGAAAAACTGGATCATCTGCCTTCTTCTCACTGATTTATAGTTCTTCATACAATCTGGTCCTTTATCCATTATATATGTTGTAAATACCTTCTTCCACTCTATGGCTTGTCCTTTTACTCTTTTAATGGTGTATTTTGATGAACAGAGGTTCTTAATCTAATGTAATCAACCATACCCAGTATTCTCTTATGGTTAATGCTTTTTATATAGTGTTTGAGAAACCTTTCCCTTATTCAAGATCTTAAATTTTTTTCCTCCATTCTATCCTAAAACCTCTGTAGGTTTATCTTTCACACTTATGTCTTTCACACTTACTACCTGGGAATGATTTTTGAAAATGTAAGAGGAAGGGGTTGAATTTCCTTTTTTCTTCATATGGAAATCCAATTGTCCCACATTTTTCACTACTGCTGTTATGTGACATCTCTGTCATAATCATGCAATTGTATGTGAATGGGTATGTTGGACTACAAAATTCTAAAGTCGAACTCCTAAGTGCCACGATACTGCCTTTGTCTGTGAAAGGAAATATGATGGACATAATGCATTTTAGACTTAACTAGAATCTCAACTCACAATCTCCATCTCCAAAAATGCTTCCAGCTGGTGATGCTGGCATGTTATTTTACCTCTGAGCCCATGTTTTTCTTGCATGGTTATTGTAAGGAATAGGCACAATTTGTGACACCTATCATTTTATCATTACTACATATTTCAAATGTAAGCACTTGCTCTGTTTGGAGCCTTGGGGCTTGGAGTTCTGTAGTTTTATTAATTTTCTATGGCTGTGTTACAAGTGGCCACAAACTTAGTGGCCTACAACAGCACCCATTTCTGACCTTGAAACTCTGAAGTTCAGAAGTATGGGTGGGTTCTCTGCTTAGGGACTCACAGGCTGAAATGAACATGTCAACTGGGTCAATCTCTTATTTGGAGGCTCTGGGGAGACCTGCTTCCAAGTTCATTTAGATTGTTGACTGAACCCTGTTCTTTGCAGTTGTAGGACAGAGGTCCCTCTTCCTTGCTGGATGTCAGCCAGGGGTTGCTCTTAGTTCCTAGGGGCTGCTCTCAGGCCCTTTCTACCTAGCTTTCTCCATCTTCAAGTTAGCAATAGTCAAATCCTCCTCATGCTTTGAATATGACTTCCTTTTCTGGAGAAAATACTCTGCCTTTAACGAGCTCATGTGATACGATTAGGCCTACCTGGATAATCTCTCCATTTTAAGGTCAACTGATTAATATCTGCACATCCCTTGTGCCATGTAATGATGTAATCTCAGGAGTAACACCAGAGGGTGTTACTTAGACTTTTGCCTACCACAGTAGTGCCAGATACATTACTTAGCCTGCAGATCTAGAGATGGTCTGTCTGAAAAGAATTCTTTGGTGTATGTCAGAAAACTCAAAATACTTCATCAGTTCATTCCAAATTCCCAAATTGGCTAGAAATGTTGACTACAACTCGTCTTCATGGAGCTTTGACCTTCTTTCCTGCACAGACATATCTTTTTATTTGCAAACTCTTGGTAACTTGGATGCTATTTTATCTGATATCTCTAGAGCTTACTGCCCACCCCTCAGTCATTTATGGAACCATCAATCAACAAATATGTTGAGTATATAATACAGTCATAGCACTTATCCAAATCTGAGATCACACTTGGCAAGGTGTCAGGCCCATAGTAGGTATTTCTTAAATATCTGTTGAATGAATGTGTGAGTGATGAATTGCCCTTATGTAGCCTACTGTGTATTTTAGAATAAGATATATGCACACACAAAGATAAACAACAATATAAGAATTTATGTAGTTAGTTTTTTAAAAGTAGTCCAAGAGATAGATCATTGTGTGTGTGTGTGTGTGTGTGCGCATGCACATTTGTGTGCAAGGAATGCTTTGTGGAAGAAGTAGAGCTAGGATTGGGCCTTTAGAAATATGATTATTTGGATGGGTGGGAGGATGACCCACAGTCTAGGTAGGAAGAACTGTGTGAACAAAGGTGCACTTTGGGATGGGAGCAGCCATTTTGGGTGGGAATCAAGATATGAGTGGCAGGTTGTAGCCTCACAGAAGCTTTGCAATGTCAAAAAAAGTAAAGAAATGTTTGACTCAGTTATTTCAAGGAAACAAAGATTTATTAAAGTGAAGCACTTTGAACTCTCTGGAATAAAGGTGATATTAATGCATGACTTTCTTAATGCACTAGGAACGTTTCCTTAAGAAATTTTTTTTAGTTTTTAAAGCTTCCTTTCATAAATGCCACCTTGGGTCCTTAGGAGAAAGAGTACCATATGCAAGGTAACAAACATACACACTGCAAGTCACAATAAAATAAGAGTCATTTATTCTGTATTCAGCAAACAAACTATAATCTGAAAGAATGTTTATTTTTAATTTGTAGCCATTGGACTTGCTAGAGTCTTTCCCATCCCACTTTGGAGTTAAATGTCCCCGCAGCTTCCTTTTCTTTTCCCAAAGTCAAGAACTGTGGCTACTATGCAGAGGCCTACCATCTAGGAAAGTACTGATAATTGGTAAGCAAATCATAGAAGAGGATGTCTTGTGACAACATCAGGTGCACCTGTCGGAATGGTGGGTGAAATGCATATGGTGCTAACGATGGAAAGCCAACCATAAGCAAAAGCCTAGCAAAGGCAGAATGATCTGGAACATGATAGCCTTGCTAGGAATAAATGTTTTACAGGGGGACACAGCAATGGGGAGGGGAGGCAAGGAGGATGATACACACAAAGGTGGCGATCTAACAAGCAGAGCCCTGAGTGGGAATCCCACTTCAGGAACGACTTGTTGTTTTCTGGTAGACGTTGTGCGTGTCTCTGTCCTTCAGGTTCTGCCTACATGAGAGAAGCTTGGCTGGGGCCACTGTCCTTGGGGTAAAGGAGGCTTTTCCCCCAGATACAATGTTCTCCCACTCTGAGGGAGCTCAATGTTTTGGGGGTTGTTAAGGAAAGTCTTAGTTAAGGACCAATGAGAGGAAGCCATAAAATGAGATATCTGACGGGGCCAGATGCTTACTAGACACCTGCCAGCTTCCAAACCTGCTGCGAGAAATACAGCATTTTTGAAGGAGGGAAAATGCAAACTGAGCCCTGAGGTCAATTCTTCAACGTTAAACTGGCATATTCTTCAACATTAAACTGTCATATTCTCAACTTACTCTTCCTCTGGGGCACTTGGATGAAAGAGCCTGACCTTCATGGCCTGTCTCTCCTCTGTTCCCCAATAGGTCAGCTAGTGGGTGGTGGGGTCTCTGGAGGAGCAATGTACACAGAACAGTTGGGAGACTCCCCAAGAGGTGCTTTGGCATAAATCAGTATCTGAGAGGCACACAGGCATTGGACTTTAGCTGTGTTTCCTGAAGATGGACATTTTGCTTGCATTGTTTGGTGCCCCCCAGGCTGGTTATGGGCAGCCCTCAGGCTCCAGGAGCCACATTGTGAGGCTCACTCAGAGTCCACTGTGTTGTCCAAGGCATGCTGGGAGCGCCTCTGGTTCCTGGATGACACACACAGGTACACAAGATATGTCAGACACAGCAAGGCCACTGCTGTGAAGAAGGTGAGGGTGCCCATAAAGGCAGACGACTTGATGGGCAGGCGAATCAGGGGGCTCTCGGCTGGGATCTGGTTGGTCAGGCTGAGCATGTAGCCAAGAGACCAGGCTATGCTGCTGTTCCCCACCTGTGGAGTAGAGGAGACGGCTCAGTTCTCAGGGCTGGGCTTGAGGCACTGATTATATCCCCAGGGCACACCATGGTCACCCTCCTGAGACCACCAGGAAACTGTGGCCTAAGGAGGTCAAAGGACTTGCTTAATTTCAGACACTGCAGAGACTGGGCTAGAACCCAGGTCACTGTGACCACAAAGGCTCGAGGGCCCAATCTCCCACACTGCAGAGGAAACAGCCAGAAGAACTAATCCTCATGGCCTCGTCACAGCCAAGCGTGAAGAGGGCACAGTTAATAACAGTGAAAGTTTCTCTGTCATCGGGTACAGAAGTGTCTATAGCTAAAGAAAGAAGGTGATGCATGTTTTACTGAACCCAGGACCAGTTTCTAAGAAAAGATGGTCAGGGGACTTCCCTGGTGGTCCAGTGATTAAGGCTCCACACTGAATGCAGGCGGCCCGGGTTCAATCCCTGGTCAGGGGACTGGATCCTTCATGCCGCAACTAAGAGCCCGCGTGCCGCAACTAAAAAAAAGATCCCACGTGCCAAAACCAAAAAAAGATCCCACATGTCGCAACTAAAGATCCCACACACTGCAACTAAGATCCCGCACACAGCAATGAAGGTCCTGCGTGCCTCAATTAAGACCTGGTGCAGCCAAATAAATACCCCCCCAAAAAAAAACATAAAAAAAAAAGAAAAGAAGGTCAGTTTAAGTGGGAAGCAGACTTCATCAGTTTCATCTGGTAGTTCCATCAATTTTTGTTTACATGTTTTTCAGCTATTTTATTAGATGTATAAATGTTTCAAATTTGCAATCTTCTATCCTCTCTATCTCAAATGATGCTCTTTATCTTAGACTATTTTGTCAGATATTAAAAAGCTACACCAGTTTTCTTTTGTGTAGTATTTGCCTGATAGTTAAAAAAATTTTTTTTAACCTTCAAACTTTCCATGTCCTTTGAAAATGAACAAAAGAGAAACAGACTCACAGACATAGAGAAGAGATTTGTGGTTGCCAAGGGAGAGGGAGGTGGGGGAAGGATGGATTGGGAGTTTGGGATTAGCAGATGAAAACTATTATATATAGGATGGATGAACAACAAGGTCCTACTGTATAGCACAGGGAACTATATCCAATATCCTGTGATAAACCATAATGGAAACAAATACGAAAGAGAATATATATATGTATAACAATCATTTTGCTGTATAGCAGAAATTAACACAACATTGTAAATCAACTATACTTCAATAAAATTTTTTAAAAACCCAAAAAATGTTCCATGTCCTTAAAGATGGTTTCTCTTATAAACAACATATACTTCATTTAAAAAAATCCAATCTGACAGAGCCTTTTAACTGGTAGGTTTAGTCCATTTATGATTATTGTGATTATTGATATATTTGGACTGCTTTCTAATACCTTAGTTTTAAATTTTCAATAAGTGCTACTTCCCTATGTTTATTTTTTTCATTTATTGCCTTAAAAATGATATAAATATGTTCCACTTTACAAGATGAGCATTTCAGGCCACTCTTATGTCCCTGTACCCTATGACCCTCAACCATACCCCCATCACATTGGATATTAGCTATACTAGAATTCTGAATTGTTATAAATGGATTCTTCTCTTTTACTTTTCTTTGGTGTTAGTTTTCTTTTTTCGTTTTTAATATAAATTTTAAGCCACAACATCATTTATTCTTACTTCCTATATTTTTATACATCTGGATTTATTTCTTATTTGATCATTTCCTCCAAAAATATTTTGGATGTAAATCTTTGCATGGCAAATCTTCTGAAGTCTATTTATACCCTCATATTTGAATACTAATTTGACTGAGTATTAAATTCTTTATAAATAAAGGAAAGGAACTTGAAACCTAGAATTCTGTATCCCCCCAAATTGGTATTTAATGGAAAATCATTCCCCATTCTCATAATTTATTTTCCTGGTAATTAGATTAATTAGAAACAAAGCTTGGAGAGTACATGCCACCAACAGTCCTTAAACATCTCCAGACATCCTTAATTTTTATAGATGACTCAGTTTTATCTATGTAAAAGTAAACAGTCACAGGCCTAATGCTGGATATTGCTTGCTTTAATCTAATTATTGCCGAAGCTAACATTGAACAGACTGACTCCAGACATACTTCAGGCTTTACATCTGCTCTTCCTGAAATGAGAAGACCCTCCCAGAATCTGGGGAACAGAGTGCTGGATGAAAATATCAGCAAGGCTGCGTCATGAAAGCAAGGTACAGAGGCCCCTCACCAAATAGTCACCTGGTAAGAGCTGTCATTCCAGCACTGGACCATTCTAGACACTTGAGAGTGAATACAGTGACCTCAGACTCATTCTAAGATCAAATTCTTATTTAATGCTGCTTATTTAATCCCTATTCTCTGAAGCATAGATCTTACTCTGACATTTGTGTAGAATGGAGAGCAATTAGTTATTATTCTCTTAACAAAATTGTTACATTTGAAGCTTCTTGTCAGGATGAAAAGTCTCTGTTCCTTAACATATTTATGTATTCACTCAACAACATTTACTAAGCACCTTCCATGTTCTCAGCCCTGTGCTGAATGCTAGGAATATGAAAAACAAGTGCTGCCGCCACGGAGCTCAGAGTCCACGGTTCTTGGCATCCAATCCTTAACTCATGTGGAAGGTTTCTGATGACCACTTCCTCTGAATTCTCCATCATCTTTTCTCATAAGCTCACCAGGGATCAAGTCTCATTGGCTCCATTTAGCAAGTTAAACCCCAAGTCCCACTTACCTTCTACATTTCGTTCACGCACATACACACAAGCATCTATTTTGAGAGAAAGAGGAGGAAACAGTTTGTGCTTTGACTTACCTCTTTTTTAAAATGTATTTGGGGCCAGGTGTTCTCGGTGAATTTGTATCCATTTACAAGCAAGTGGTAGATAAAATGGGCTGAGAAGCAGTAGGAGCGAGCGTACTCCTCATCAAACCGGGGGAGCAGCAGTGGGAGCTGAAGGCAGGTTCAAAACAGGGAGGAGGCAGGTTTTAAAACACACATTTCAGGGACTTCCCTGGTGGCGCAGTGGTTAAGAATCTGCCTGCCAATGCAGGGGTCACGGGTTCGAGCCCTGGTCCGGGAAGATTCCACATGCCATGGAGCAACTAAGCCTGTGTGCCACAACTATTGAGCCTGCGCTCTATAGCCCGTAAGCCACAACTACTGAGTCCGTGCGCCACAGTTACTGAAGCCCACATGCCTAGAGCCCATGCTCCACAACAAGAGAAGCCACTGCAATGAGAAGCCTGCACACCGCAACGAAGAGTAGCCCCCACTCGCTGCAACTAGAGAAAGCCCGCACGCAGCAATGAAGACCCAACGCAGCCAAAAAAAAAAAAAAAAACCATTTCAGAACAGCTTAGGTCAGCTGTCATATTTTAAAGAATCTTATCACCCAGAATTTAATAATTAAAATTACTATAAAATAATACAATGATAAAAATGTCCCTGTTTTATGTTCATTTGTTTTATTTATTTTTTATGTTATTCCACATATACGTGATAACGTACAGTATTTGTCTTCCTCCGTCTGACTTATTTCACTAAGCATAATACCCTCCAGGTCCACTCATGTTGTTGCAAATGGCAAACTTTCATTATTCTTTATGGCTGAGTGATATTCCATTGTACATATACACCATATCTCCTATGTTCCCCCCCCACCAAATCCCTATACAACATCACAGAAGAACAATCTAAGTTTATAGAGTGCTTATGACATGCCAAACACTGTTATAACCATTGTGCCCATGGTTAGAACATTAATTCACAATGCAGCTATGAGCTGGGGTCCCTTACTATCCCCATCTTATGGATATGGTGAAAGGAGGACAGCATAAAAGTCAAATTCAGAATATACACACACATGCACACAAATGGAATCTACTCTGCTGTACTGTTTCGTACCAATATGGATCCTTTCTCTTTAAATACTGACCTTACCCCAATTCTGTGAGCAGAAATTCCAGGTGCTTGAGTTGAAGGTGTGCAGGGAAAAGCTACCCGAAAGGTTGAAAGCACTGGCTGTGTAGTAGAATCCTGCAAAAGCCTGTAAGGAAGTCGTGCAGAAGGAAATAAGTTCTCAGAATGGGATATAATATGGAGGTTTCAGAATGGGATATAATATGGAGGTTTCAGGGTACTGAATAAGAAAGTGGGAAACAGCTCAGCAGAGGAAAAACAGAAAGGTGAGAAAGAAATATTCAATGGGGAAAAAAGGAATCTTTCCATAGTTTTGCCCTTACCAGAAATGACCCTTTAACTTTTGGCTGATATACGCCATTGAAGGAACAGACTTCTCGGTCATGGCAAGCACTGAAGTTAAATAGGGAAGCCACCTTTTCCCTACACAGTGATGGGTCCCCGGTTCCTTCAAAAGTGATGATGTTGTTGGGATCATAACTTTCAGGTCTCAGGTCCTCTGTACACAGGCTGCCAAACACATGTGCCTCAGTGAAGGTGGTGTTGTAATTCCGAGGGTAACAGGGGTTGGCAAATGTGGTTTCAGTGGTATAATTCTGTAGGTACAAGAGTGAGGTGTTAGATATCACTGTTTTGTGGAGGCCCAAGTACAAATCCTCAGTGCAAATCCTTACTGTTGTCCCCCACCAATGCCGAGAGAGAAACGGAAAAAAGGCCATTCTGCGTCAATGTAGAAGGGAACTCCCAGGTTGTCTAGATAACTCAAGTCAGGGTGGGGGGATGATCACCCTGCACCCGGCACAACACTAGGCTCTTGCTTACACTGTCTGCTCCAGCCCTTACCACAGCCCTGTGAAGCAGGTTTTATGAACTCCATTTTGATGAGAAAACAAGATATGTTTAGATTCATTGACCATTTTGAAGAGAATGTTATCTATCCACCTAAAAAAATAATTCAAAAGGTACAAATAAATATATTATGAAAATTAAGGCTCCCTCCCATCCACTTTCCCCACCCTTATTCCCTCCCTGGAAGTAACCACTATTGCCAGTTTTGTGTATTCTACCAGAGATTCTGTGTATACTTCTTGTATGCATGTGCAAATATATTTTCTTTTCTCCTCTCTTTCTTTTTAAAATTTAAAAATTAAAAAAAAAATTTTGTTTTTAATAGAGTTATTTATTTATTTTTGGCTGCATTGGATCTTCGTTGCTGCGTGCGGGCTTTCTCTAGTTGTGGCGAGTGGGGGCTACTCTTCGTTGTGGTGCGTGGGCTTCTTATTGCGGTGACTTCACTCTTGTTGCTGAGCACGGGCTCTAGGCACGCGGGCTTCAGTAGTTGTGGCACAAGGGCTCAGTAGTTGTGGCTCGCGGGCTCTAGAGCTCAGGCTCAGTAGTTGTGCCTCATGGGCTTAGTTGTTCTGTGGCATGTGGGATCTTCCCGGACCAGGGCTCGAACCCATGTCCCCTGTATTGGCAGGGGGATTCTTATCCACTGCACCACCAGGGAAGTCCCTAAAATTTTAAAATCATAAATGGCAGTACTGTATACACACTGTTCTGCCCCTTGCTTTTCTTACTTAAAAATATATCTTTGAGATTTTCCTTTCATTGTAAGTGTAAGAGTGGGTTTTTAGTAGCTGCATAGCACTCTACTGTACAAATAAACTATAATTTATTTAGGGAGTCCCCTCTAGAGGAAAACTTAGGTAGTTTCCAGTCATTTGCCTTTACAAAACAATGCTGTAATAAATATCGCATTACATAGAAATCTTCGATCCATTTGTAATTAATTTGGTATTAAGATTGGGATTTGATTTTACTTTTTCCAGATGATTATCCAATTTTTATCTATGGTCAAAAATGTTCCCTTTATCAAATGCTGAATTCCAAAATGTGTTTGGTTCTATTTATGGACTCTCTTTTCCAAGAAATTGGATTCAAACTCTAATTTCAAAGCTACTAAGGCATATTTTACCCCTACAGTAAAATCTTGACCCAGAAAACACTTAGCCCAACTCTTTCATTTTACTGCTGAGGAAACTGAGGTACATATCAAAATAATGTAATCATTTAACAAAAGGCAGTGGTAGGATTCTACACAGAATCCTACAGAAGTCCAACACTCATCCAGTATAACTGACATGAGTGTTCTGCAGAAAGATCTTCATATGACTCTGTGGAGGCAGCAAACAGGCCCCCTTCTGCCTTAATGGTGTGAAAAAATCTATGGTGTTCAAAAGGTCTTATGTCTAATTTGTAACGTATCATGCCATGGTCACCCTATGGCTGAAATATTCATTAAAAGAAAAAAATCAAATCAACCAAATGATTATTTAGTTTCTCCCTCCAAATCTGCCTTATACTTTTTAAATAATTAAATCATTTCTGGCTTGGCTTGGAGAAGAAGCAAGATAATATAAATTATTTCTGGCAGAAGAAGCTCAGTAAAGATTATTTCACTTCTCTTTTTGGAGTGTGAATTATTTGTTATGGCATTCCTTAAATATAATTTGCCAGTGTGCCAAGTTGCTTAGGCCCTCAACATTCAATAAATCTTCCCTGAATTTAGTGTTTTCAGGGCACTGGCATGAAAGGGTCATGTACTTTCTTTTATAATAAAATGACCAATATAGTTTTTCTTTTTAAATAATGGTATTTGGAATATTATGCACCTATAAAAGTATTAATTTCAAAAGATGTTTAACAACACAGGAAACTGCTCACAATATATTGTTAGGTTAAAAAAAAGCTGGATATAAAATTATATGTAAACCATATGAAGCCAAATTTGTAAATACTATACATATTCCTGCATGAAAAAAAAAACTGGAAGAAAATGCAATACTGTGTTGATGGTGGCTAATTCCAGGTTTTGTTTGTTTATTATTTATATTTTTTATGTCTGTATTTTCTAATTTTTTTTCACTGAACATGTGTTACTTTAAAAACAGAAGAGGACTTCCCTGGTGGCGCAGTGGTTAAGAATCCACCTGCCAGGGTTCCCTGGTGGCGCAGTAGTTGAGAGTCCGCCTGCCGATGCAGGGGACGCGGGTTCGTGCCCCGGTCCGGGACAATCCCATCACAAGTACTGAGTCTGAGCTCTAGAGCCCGCGAGCCACAACTACTGAGCCCTCGTGCCACAACTACTGAAGCCCGCGTGCCTAGAGCCCATGCTCCACAACAAAGAGAGGCCACTTCAGTGAGAAGCCCACGCACCATAACGAAGAGTTGCCCCCGCTCGCCACAGCTAGAGAAATCCAGCATGCAGCAATGAAGACTCAACACAGCCAAAAATAAATAAATACTCAAGTATTACTTTAAGTGTTACTTTAAGTAATACTTACGTCTTATTTAAAGAGGAAGAGAAAGTGAATTCATGTCCCTAATGTCTAACATGCTCTCAGAGTGAGACTTGAGCCCTGGGGTGACTGGAGACTCCTTTTTAAGAAAATAATTTGCAAAGTATATATCTAGGTGTCACTCTCACCACACTCTGTAGCCCCTTATATTACAGACCGGGAAATGAGTCCTGGACTGGTGGCATTTACTCAGCCAGTTCATGATGCAGTAATCTTTGGGAACCTTCTAAGTTGGGGCTTGGCAGCACATCTTTGGGACATGAAAGTATTGGTCAGGCAAATCGGGACATGCATTTGTGGGTGATCCTCATCACACCTGGATTCTTCCCCTCACCTGAGTCAGAAGGCTTACAGGGCAGAGCCACCCTCTCAGGCATCCAGATGTTATCAGGCAAGTTGTAGACACACCCTGTCCCTGTGACCTGACTATCTGTAGTGAGGGGCTGGGGTCTCCCACCTCTGCCCCCAGTCCTGGGCTCACACCTTGAGACCTGCATTCTCAAACCCAAATGAGACCTCATCCAGGTGGAGTATTCACTTCTCTACTGTAGACTGTTGGGTACATAGACATTCTTTAATAAACATTGTAGGAGTGTGTGCATAACGACACACACACACACACACACACTCTTCCTCAGTGTCAGTCAAATTTAAGAGGTTAGCTTCTCAAACCTCCACTCATTCTGGAAGAAGGGTGATTTCACCTGCTTCCCTTTTCCTGTCTAAAGTTTGGAGGAGCCCCTGCTCCACCCTCCACCCCCACCAGAGCCAGAGCTGGAGGAAGGGACAATAAGTATTGCTAAAAATAAAAGGAGAGAGAGAAAAGAGGAGCCCCAGTTAACGAGGGTTGGTTAAGCTCCATGTGGGGTTTGGTTTGGCTGAGTGTAGGGTGGATATGAGGGTCTGGAGTGGGCACTGAGTCTTCTGAGCCATGGAAGTGTAGCTCAGGGCTGCCTGCAGGGTCCCCGCTCTGTCCTTCCCAGGAATGCTCAGGCTCTCCCAACAATACATGTGGCATGCATGTGTAGTGGGGCTCCAGCCTTTCCTGTGAGGCTGAAAGAGAAGTTTTGGGAAGAGGGCCAGACCTGGAGGGTGAATTCTCACCACCTACCTTGCATGGTTACTCAGTAAATATGGGGATCTGAAGATGTGACTTCTGCTGATGACACTTTTGTAAACCAGCCCAATTTTCTACAGGCTAATGGCTGGGGAATACTGCTTCCTTCTTCAATGACCAAAGTAGGTTGCAGTGGTGGGGCTTAAGCTACTGATGCTGTGTCCACTATGTTCATAGGCTGACCCAGCTCTTGTCTCCTTCCCCTGGGCCCCATCAGAAGCCAGGATCTGTGGCCTCCGGTTGGCCCCATGCCCCTTTAGGTGATCAAGCCTCCTTCCCTTCGTGTTCCCTTCATCTTCATCTTCCCTTCTCAGCCATGGCTGAGATTGATGTCCCCTTAGCACTGGAGTTTGGGATCTCAGGTCACATCCATGGTGCTAGTGCCCTTGCTGACACATACAGTACTAATGTCAAGTTCATATTAGTGACAGCCTTCTAGTTGATGCCTGAAGTAGCCATCTGTGCCATGGAACATTTACCATATGAATTAGTGACTGATGTGATGGAATTCGGCTGCTCTAAGACCCCAACATATAAAGGGCATGAAATCTGCCTAATATAGGCTCATGTAAAAGAAGCCTGAGCCTGGGGAGGGTTCTGCCCTCTCCCCTGTCAGCAAGCATTTCCCATATGATCACTTTTATTATTTTGGCTGCACTCAGGGGAGTCTCAACATTCTCAGGTTAATTTAGCTACTGGTTTAAAACAGCTTGTGTCCATAAAGGGATCCCAAGTCCTGAATCATTTATAAAACATCTGGAGCTCTGGAATTTCCCTGGACTTCTGACTCAGATACACTGGAAATGATCAACACGAGAGAGAGAGAGAGAGAGAGAGAGAGCTTGGACGCCCACAAGTAAACAGGAAAATGCTGCTGTTTCCCTCCATCTTCTAATTGGAGTGGAAAGGACAGACCCCAGAAGGCAAGGCATCTTCCTCTCAGCTAAGACCCCCGAGGGAATACCCATTGCCCCCTGGCTCAGGTACCTGAAGAAGAATTGCCAGAAACCTCTTCTCAGCCTCATTCCGGCCATAACACTGGAAGCTATGCGTGTAGAGTGTGTACTCATAGCCATACAGGGACACCTTCACGATGTCACTGGTGTTCAGCCCCACGTTCTCTTCTACCGTGAAGGATATTTGGGTGGAGGCACCGCCTAAATCCAGGGCACCTGTGGTCTCCTTTCCATTCGGATGCACCCACATATGCCACAGGCTCTTCTACATAGTAGGAAAAGGAAACAAGAAAAAAGACCAAAGGTACCATCTCTGATTGGCTAGGGTTCTTCACCCAAGACCCATCTCTTATTGCTAAGAAATATGACATAGGAAGCATTCAGGGCCAGATCTCTCCTTTATTTCAGGGGTGGTGAACTCAAATGCTTACAGGGACTGTACAGGCAACATAAATGAGTGAGTAGACAATAGGGAATGAGGTGTAGACAGTAGGGAATGGTGGGGCCTGGGGCAAACTGGGGAATGCATGAGCTATACTCTGTTCCAGTTGGTTGTTGCCACGCAGGAATGTGAGTCTGCCGTGACCAGCTCCTCCAACTTTTGGGGAGTGAGGGGGGCAGGAGAAGCTAGAAATGTGGATTTTTATGTGAATTTTCCAAAATATTAACTAATTTAATTTAATTTAATTAAAAATGTATTCAAGGGGGAAGAAAATAGGTCTTAGGCTGAACATCATATGGTGTCCTCTGCACCAAAGGAGCAGGGAGTATGGAGACTGGAATGTGAGGAGACCTGAGGACACAGAATGAGTTGGGAAGAAAGCTGCCTGAGGGCTCTGTAAATTCCAGATGGCTGTGGGGCTTCTTGGAAGGGTCATTTTCCAGGTGTCCTTCAAAAGACTCATAGCCCACTGCTAGATTTAGATCCTTCCCTGCCTCTAATTTCTTATTAGCTAGTAAAATGATGATATTCCCCCTTTCCCATGCATTTGGTCCTGTTTAGGATCCACGGCTTTGTCCTAGCTATACATGTCTTTTCTTAGCTGTTGTATCATAGATGTTTCCCTAATTCATTACATGATAGAAGCAATGCAGGACAGGTGGCCCTGTTGGTATGTACCTCTGCTTAAGTTACCAACCACAGGGGACAGGATAAACAGCAAGATTAAAAACCATGCATTTGTTTTCACACACCTCCAGGAAATTTCCCATTAAATAGTTGGCTGTAATCCATCCATAAATCCCTTCCTCTTGCCCAGAAATGATTTGAGCATCCCTAAAATCAAAGGGCTGAGACTTGAAGTAGTTTTGGATGCTCGCAAGGACTTCATTAGCTGCTGTTTCGTTTTGCAACCTATGCAAGGCACAGAACACAAAAGGCTGAGTGCCCAGACAACGATCTTAAAATAACCCCTCCACCCACTTCAGGCAGGGACAGTTTTCCAGATGTATATAAGGCATGGCAACCCCCTGTACAAGTTGAAGCCTCCCAGGCAAGGCAGGATGCACTTGTTACCTGTCAAACTGCCAAGCAGGAAAATAGCTACCAGTAAAAATACCACTTGTTCTCTCCTCCCCTACCTGTTCCTATCCCTCTCTCTAGCAACCAGCTAATGAAAAGAGCTTCCTACTCAGTCACCATTGCTCTGTCTCAGATCAGCAGAGGAAAGGAGATCGGTGAAGGCATAGGAGTGGCATAAGTAATCTCTTGGGGCACCATATAAAGAAGCCCTCATCAGGCCAGAAGGAAGGGGAGCTTAGGCGGGAGGGGGAAAGGAAGAGGGATGAGTTTTCAGCTGTCCCAGCTTTGCTCTTTGGGAGGGCTTAATCATGAGGGGATATGATGGCCATCATGGCTGTCATTGAATTGAAATTCATTAGTGTGCTGACCCATGGAGGAGTGGTAGCATAGTGTTCATATCACCCATGATGTAGAGTAATAATATCATTCATCTGCTGCCATTTTATGAAAGAAATCTCACTTGGGAGACTCTTTTTCCTTTCATCAGTGGGTTAAGAAAGCCAGGGGCACTGGCTCACTCTTGGCTTGAAGAAGAAGAAAGAGAAATGCCACAAGCAGAAGTCCATTCCAGTTCAGTAGCAAATTATCACTGCTTGGAAAATAATTAAGAATTTTCCTAGTTTTATTAATTCCCATCCCAGAGATTCTCAAATTATTGTTTTTTTAATATTTGACTTTTCTAGCAATTAAAGTATCAACTAGTTCCTCAGAAGAAATGGATCACCATCAGAAAGTTTCACAAGGAGGCATTAATATTTAATTTATTCAAATGCGACATCCACTTTTTCCCCAACTGGCAAACTTTTGTATTCCATGGTTTTTGTCATGGGCTATAAATTACAGAGCCTTTGAATGATTTCTCGCGGAGAGGATTGGGAGAAAAAAAGCAACCAAGAAAGTTGGGTTCTTTGTTTCCATAAGAAAGAAAAGGCAGAAGAAGGGAATTTCTATGACATTTCTATTTCAGGTAAACACAATAATTTTGAAAACACACTGCAGATTCCAAGAGTAAGCAAAGAAATCTGACTTCTTTCCGCATTCTACTTGGTCAACCAGGACACGGGAATAGAAAAAAGGAGAGGAAAACTACAAGGAAAGGGCTCAGTCCAATTGAGAGTGCTTCATGATTTTTTTTGATGATCATCTTAAAGTGACTCTGTTGTTCCTTTGTATTTTCTTCATGCCCACATGAAGAAAATACATGTAATTTTACATTCCTGGGATCACAGACAAAGTGGCTTTGAAGCAGAATGAGTGTCATCTTTTGGGGAGAAAGCCTTATTTTCAAAGTTTAGGGCAGCATCTACCCTTTAATTTAGGTAGATTTAAGTTTGATGGTTTTTTTAAAAAAACTATTTTTCTTTTAATTCAAGGTCAAGGAAGTATTATCATGGAGAAAAAAATGAAGAGAAAGGACATTCAAAAACAATGCAACTGGGCTAAAAGTCATGGCTACAAATTTAGAAGGAACTGCTTAATTGAATGAAATGAGATGTTTGTTTTTATGTAACGCCAAAGGCTTTGGGGTGAGGAGCAGAAATCCCATTATTTGAAAGCACATCTCAGTGACATTTTGTACATGGGTAGAAGCTACACAGCTTAGTAATACAGTGGGTTGCATTTTGTGGAGCCGGTTGTCCACAGGTGTTAAAATACCAGGAGTCAGGGCTTCCCTGGTGGCGCAGTGGTTGGGAGTCCGCCTGCCGATGCAAGGGACGCGGGTTCGTGCCCGGTCCGGGAGGATCCCACGTGCCGTGGAGCGGCTGGGCCCGTGAGCCATAGCTGCTGGGCCCGCGCATCCGGAGCCTCTGCTCCACAACGGGAGAGGCTACAGCAGTGAGAGGCCCGTGTACCTCAAAAAAAATACCAGGAGTCAAAAACAGTTTCTACTTTTCTAGAAAACTAGAGGTACATCCCATGATTAGATTTCATGTCACTTTCCTTTATTTTCTGAGCACTCAGTAAAATCACCATGGGGAAGGGAATCAAATATAGAACTGTTTCTTTCTGAGTATTAAGATAAAGACTAAAAGTTTCCTAACTTTGAAAGCCTAAATTTATGGCAGAATATGGGCTTCTTTCTTTTGGATTTATTCCCAGAAATAGAGTTACATTCTTGGAAAGAATTCAACACATTCCTGGTTATTTTGGTCCAAAGGGCTCCTCTGTGCCATTCTAGCCCTTACCTCAGCAAGCGCATCCCAGCTGTGGCCCCCAGGTAAATGCAGGTGGATCCATGGAGGTGGGCTGGAATGTGCCCCTTGACTTTTTGCATGCAGTCCTCAAAGGCTTTGGGGGCATCTTGAGGGTTTTCCCCATAGCTGGAGATCCCAGAGCCTGAAGAGCAAGCAGTCAGCACTTCTTAGCCTTCCCAGGAACCAACAAGAGCAGTACAACTTTTAAATATAAAATAAATCAGCTCTGGAAATTAATGGGTTTTTGTAGGGGGCTGAAAATTGTGTATGTGCTAAGTTCCATGTGGTCACACAGATGAGTCAATTCCCAAAATATGGAAGGAAAGAATTATAAAGGTGAAAAAAGTAATGAGCCAAGACCTGCTTTAAAAAAAAAGTTCTCATCATGGAAATTTCAAATATAAATAAAAGTAGGGAGAAGAGTATAACAAACCCATGCACCCATCTTCCAGTTTCAACAATGATCAATCTTGCTCCATCTGCACATTCTCTCATCATGAAGCAAACTGCAGACATGGTATCATTCCATTCTATAAATATTTCAGTATGTATCATTAAAAGATAAGAATTCTTTTAAAGAAACATAACCATAGTCTCATTATTCTACCTAAAAATCTTAAAAATAATCCCTTAATATAATTAAATATCTAATTAAGTTTCATGTTTCCTTCATATTCATATTTTTTCTCTCTCTCTCTCTCCCTCCACCTCTCTCTTTCTATCTAGTTTGTTTGAACTAGGGCCCAAATAAATTCCATCCATTATAATTGGGGCATGTCTCTTAAGTCTCTTTTAATATATAGATTCTGCCTCCCTTTTCTAATTTTTCTTTGTAATTAAACATTTTTTCCTTGCAATTTCATTTGTCTTATAGTTTCCCACAGTCTAGAATTTGCTGATTGCAGCCCCATGATTCATTTAACATGTTATTTGGTCCCAGTTTTTCTCTATAAATTGGTAACTGAATGCAGAGGTTTAATTAGATTCAGGTTTGAACTTTTTCAGAAAGAGTAGTTTATAGGGATGTGCATTTCCAATAAGACACACAAGCATCTGGTTGTTTCTCTCTTTGTGCTGTTAACAGGCATCAATGATCATTGCTTAGGTCCATTCATTACTCTATTAGGGTTTATGAAACGCTGATATTTTATTTCCATCATTCTTGCTTCACTTTTTACCTAAAATGCTTTTATAAGAGGAAAACTTCCTCATCGTTAACTATTTGATTACCCTATACAGTTTGTATAGGGAAGGCAGTGGATAAGTGCTTGATTCTTTCCCTTTATTTACCAGCTTAAAAAATATAGATTGCATCTCTAGTATCTACCTAATTTAACCAATAAGGGATTTTGTTCGTTTGTTTGTTTAAGGGCATATGAATCTAAAGATATATTTGATATGTTTCAATTCATTGCAGTTACTATTCTTATTGGTGGCCTATCTTGTCCAGTGGCGCTCTCTTCAATTTGGCAGCTGAATCCTTTTGACATGATCCCAGAAACCTTTAAGAACTTTTCTGCTTTCTGATATGATGAGATATATCAATGACCTATAAATTTCCTGCCCCAGATCTGGAATCTGCTGTTTTTCCAAGGAATCCTGGTTTCTTTTATTGAGTAATGGTATTTAGCATTCAAAATTTGGAAGCTAGGTTGCTTACTGAAAGCCTTTCCAGAAGACAGGCTTAGAGAAAACTTTATTTCAAGAGAAAACACATCATGAATTCTTAGTGGTATTTCTAATTCAAAACTTCAAGTTCTTCCTTGAATTCACTGATCTTGTATCTTTATCTTCCTTTTACTAGCCTGTTTCCCAGCCCCTCCAACTTAATAACTCACTAGCTTTATTTCACAATCCACACACAACAGTCTCAGTATGACAATGACAATACCAGCACTACCACCAATTATAGGATTATTGAAAACAATTTAAGATTTTTTGAAGTTCTTTTTGTCCTTAGGGTATATCCTATTAGGCATGTACAAGTGTCCATAAATGAAGCTTTCTTGAAATACATACATGCTAATTTGTCTGCATATTGTCTATGGCTGCTTTCATGCTAAAGTGGGAGAGTTAAATGGTTACAACAGAGATCATATAGCCAACAAATGAAAAATATTTATCCTCTAGCTCTTTACAGGAAAAGTTTGCTGTCCATTGACTTAGATGATTTATAGGCATCTCCAACTTAATATATTTGAAACCAAATTCCTTAATCCCTGCCATGGCTCCAACCTACTCTACCCTCAGTGTTGCCCACTCTAAGGAGATGGTACCTTCATCCATGCAGTTACTCAGGTCAGAACTAATGTTCAGGCACCATCAACCAGAATGCTGCATATTGAATCTATCATAAAATCTTTTTGGCTCTACTTTCAAAATACTTCTCAAATCTGAGCACTTCTCACTCCCTTCCCCAGAACTATTCTCAATCAGTGTTTCTCAACCTCAGCACTACTGAAGTTTTGGGCTGGGTTATTCTTTGTTTTGTGGGCTGTCCTGTGAGTTATGTAATGGTTAGCAGCATCCTTGTTCTCTACTACTAGATGCCAGCAGCACGGCCAGCCCCAGTTATGAAAACCAAAAAATGTCCCAGACATTGATAAATGTTCCCTGGGGGGCAACATCGCCCCATGTTGAGAAGCACCAGTCTAGGCCAGACCACCAAAACGTCACCTCCCACTTGCACTGCTCTAATAGCCCTGGTTTTCCTGCTTCTAATCTTAGTCCCTTGACTACGTATTATACATTGACAGAGTGACCCATTAAAATTATGTCGTATCGTGTTAGTTCCCTGATCAGAATCTCCTAATGGCTTCCCAATATACTTTGAAGAAAATTCATTTGAGTAAATGTCAAACCCTTTACTGCATCTCAGGGTCCTCTATGAGCTGGCCTCGGTGACAGCTTTGGCCTCATTTCTCACTTTTGTTTCTCTTACTCGTTCTGCTCCAGCCACATCGGCCCCTTTGCTCTTCCTAGAAGATGATGAGCAGCTGTCACCCTTGGCATTTTCTTTTGCCACACCCTCTGCTCAGCACATTCTTCCCTCAAACAGGTGCACGGCTCACTCTCTCATCTCAATTTGGCCTCTGCTTAGCTATCACCTTCTTTGCTCTCCCATGAAATAGAATGATCACTCTCTATCCACCTAGCTGGCTTAGTTTCTCCTCACAGCACTTCTCCCTGATATCATATACCCATTTATTTATTCTGTCTCCTTCATTAGACTGTAAGTTCTGTAACAGCAGAGGCTTTGTATATTTTGGTTATTTTAGAATTCCCAGTGTCAAGAACAGTTACTGGCAGACAGCAGGCACCCAATAAATATTTATTAAGTACAGGAATCAATCAATCAATCAATCAATGAGATTTTCACATCAGCTCACAATACTATAGTAAGGGGATTGTGTAGTCCAATCTAGAGCAAACAAAATATATTCTGCCAGAGCTAGTCTCTGGATAGGAACTGGTTAGGAGCCTTGCTAGAATGTGGAAATGTGGGGTATTTGAGCATGTCCCTCGGGGGCCTATTTGCATAAGGTTCCTTAAGCCTCCCAGAGGGAAAAGGAGATTGGATTCATAGGTTCATGGGATACTGGGATTCACAACCCCAAGAAAAGAGCTAAAACTGCTATTCCAATCTGGGAAGAGAGGGTTGGACAGCTGGCACAAGACTTACTTGAGGTCGGACAAAAGCAAAAGACATGGGCAAGGGACGCTTTCCAACACTGTAGTGGCCTGGTTCCTAGAGCAACTCTTTAAGGTATTTCAGTGGAGGAGATGGTTAAGTTTAGGCTCTAGTGGAGTTTAAAGAATTTTTAACTGCTGGTTTAAAGGGAAAACATGAATGCCGCCTGTGAGAGAAGGCAGCAGGTACCTTGAGCAGTGCCTCCTGCAAAACAGATGAGGGGCAGGCAAGGAACAAGTGACCCTGAGGGAATGGCTTTAAAACAAGCAGCCAGAGCAATAGGCACCAGCATGGGGACCAGCAGCTAAAGCAGCACCCAGTGAACTCACGGAAAACAGCACCTGAGGACTGGATACTCACCAGGGACCCCTTGAGAAAGAAATTTCTGAGGCCCTGGGCATTCGGGAAACACTGTAGGGCAAAAAAGCATTCACCAACCCCTCAAACTGGCCAAGGCAGGGGACACCTGGGGAAATTTGCAACTTAGAAACTAGAAACCCAAATTATGCTTGGTGAAGCTGCCTGTCTTTCAGGGGATGACACTTGCCAAACTTTAACTCTGTAATTTGAGCTGTAATTTGTGGTCTTCTGGTCATTGTGAGTATATATGGATCCCTGAGGCTACCGTGATCAAAGGGAAGATTCATTTATGGATGTGGTGTGGGCTCCATGACCCTGCCCCTCCCCTAAATCACATCCAGGGTGGGCCAAGGGCCCCTATCCCTGAGAGACTGCCTGGGTCTCTCCCCATGAAAGTGCCACCTCTTTCTACAGCCCGAGGCCATCAGGACTGACCTCGCTGAATTGCCCTCCCGGGTATAGAGGCAGATCTTACAACTATGTTAGAATAACCTTTTAGCAAGAATATCCACCAGGAACTCTAAAGTGTGGTGCCCCATAATTAATAATAACTAACACTTATTGAATGCCTACTGTATGCCAGGGATTTGCTACCTGCTTTATATATATATTATGTCATTTGATCTTCAAATAATACCTGTGGGGTGGGTATTACTATTATTATGCTTTTTAGTTTAGAGATAAGTGAGTCAAGACTCAGAGAGGTTAGATAATTTTCTAGAGTTCCCACAGTAGGGATAGGGTGACGTCTTAATCACTGTCATACACTATCCTCTCCACTTGGAGTGACTGGTCTCTCTTTCCTAAAGAAAGCATCCTCTTTCATGCTTGGGGGTGAAGAAATGGCTCAGAATTTAGGAGAACAGAGATGGGATCTCTGGCTGAAGTTTGAGCAACGGTGCTGCCGCTTATGAATTGTGGGTAACAATGCAAGCAGTACTCAGAAAACATGGAAGTCCCCTGTTGTGAGGAGCCCAGAGAGGTGCCATGCAGATGCCTCTTCAAAGAAAGGCTTAGTGTCTCAGCGGTTAGCTCCTTTGGGGTTTGCCTCAGCTGCAGAGAGCTGCCTTGCTCAACATCTTCTTCCCAGGATGGCAACATCCAATGACTGACAGTGATGGGGGGACCACAGCCCAGCCATTTCAGGCCATTCATACCCAATGCAGGACATCTCTAATTGGCTGGAGCTCTGTCAGGCCTGGGCTGCAATCTGACTTCTCTTTCTGTCCAATCCTCCTTCTTCCGCCTTCCTTCCATGGGTGTGGATCGCTAATCACTCCCTTGCATCCCAGACTCTGTCTGGACATCTTAACTGTGACACCTATATCCCCCGGAAGGCGAGCTGGTGCCCTCCATGGAAGGGCAGATGATCAGAATGCACCCTGGTTATACAGAGAAGACTCTTGGTCTCCGTATGGGAAAGGCTAATTCTGCTTTTTTCAACTTTTTCCATGCCATCACTTGCAAGAAAGTATTCTATTTGGGCAGCTCATTGAGGGAAATGAAGGAGGTTGCTTGGGTTGGGAGGACTGGTTCAGAGTCTATAACTTGTCCTATAGGCTGAGGGTATCCCTCTAACCCATTCAGGACATACTGGTTGGGAAGATCCAGGCCAAGTCAAAGATCATAATGCTCTAAAGAGGGTGGTGCATACATACACACTCACTAACTGGGCTTGACTATGTGGACTAAAGGCTTAATTGTAAAAGGCAAAATTATAAAACTTTTTTTTTTTTTTGGCTGCTCCATGCGGCATGTAGGATCTTAGTTCCCTGACTAGGAATTGAACCCGTGCTCCCTGCAGTGGAAGCGTGGAGTCTTAACCACTGGACCACCAGGGAAGTCCAAAACTTTTGATAGAAGAATATCTTTATGACCTCAGGATAGGGAAGGATTTCTTAAATAAAACATACAAAGTACAAACCAAAAGGGAGAAGATTGATAATTGTACCTACATAAAAATTAAGAACTTCTCAGAAGATATCATGAAGAAATTAAAAAGACAAACCATAAACTGTGAGAGGATATTAGCAACAATATGATAATAATACTAGTAAAGCATTCATATTCAGAATATAGATAAAGAATTCCTAGGACTCAAAAGGAAAAATTCAAGCAATTTGGTAGAAAAATGAGCAAAAGACATGAACAGGCATTTCACAGAAATATAAAGTCATAAATATATAAAAAGATACTTATTAGTCACCAGGGAAACACAAATATTCATCAACAGGTAAAAATGAACCACATATTGCTACTCATTGCAGCATAGATGAATCTTAAAAACCCAGTGGTAGTGAACAAAGCAAATTACAGAATAAATGTTTGCTTCTAATTAAATAAATATGTGCTTGATTCCATTTTCAAAACCAGGAAAAACTAAATGCATAAGGACAAAACTAAAGAAGAACAAGTAAACCATCAATCTAACATTCTGAATATGTTGTGGAGGAGGCAGGGAGTGCATGGAGGGTCATTAAAGATGTTGATGCTGTTCTGTGTCAGGGGTCGGGAGCTCACTGGCCATATACAGTTCACCACCTTCTATTATACAGCCTGTGAGCTAAGATATTCTTACATTATTTTTAAATGGTGGGGAAAATCTTTTTTTAATATATTTTGTGGCATTTGAGAATTATATGAAATTCAAACTTTCAGGGTCCATAAAGAAAGCTTTACTGGAACAGAGCCACAAACGCCTACTGGTTTACAGATTGTCCATCTCTGTCTGTCTCTCCCTACCCACCTCCCCATCATATACAGCCAACTGGAATATAATTTTCCTATTGGAATACAGTTTTCCTTGAGTTTCTCATGTTTATGCATTATGAGCAGGGCACTGACTGCCTTTTTTCTGGACTATTTTTTCAAGGATATTTGCATAATGAACAGGCTCAGAAGATATAGTGTTTCCCTCCAGAGCAAAAGGCAGGTACCCATTATAAATGTTTCAGATTCCCTAATCTCAGGGTTCCTCTTCTGTAACATAACCCACTGTGTGAGCAGGTACCATCTGGCCCTTTTTACATCATCTTGTGCAAATTGGGGCTCAGAACCAGCACAAGAAAATGCTGATACTCGGGCTACAGCTGTTTCTGTGAGTAATAAACTCTCCTTTGTTTCTGACCCAGGAGTCTTGGGTCTTCCACCAGCATCCATGAAAGTGCGGCAGGGTAGAATCTCACACCATTCACAGTTCTTGACACCCCCCCACCATTTTACAGATGAGAAATCTGAAACCCAGAGAAGGGAAGGGACTGGCCTGAGGTCACTGTACTGATGAGTAGCAGCACCATCTCAAAGTCTCATATTTCCCTGACACCCAGCCCAGTGCTCAGTCCTTGCCTCTGGGCAGCATCTCAGGACTCCTGCAGGCCTCTGAAGGACATTAGGACAGTCCCTTTCTTCCCTTGGGCCTTACCTTTCACGCTACATTTGAAGGTTTGACTGACTACTCCAGTATTATTCTCCTTCTCTGCTGGCCATTGATACACGTAGACTGTGGTTCTGGAAGACCCGGCATCGAGCACGATTCCATACTGAATAAAAGGCGGGGAGGGAGAGTCAGAGACAGGCATCTGAGGACCCCTTTTCCCAGGGGGCCACCGAGAACCCTGAGTCCTCCCAAGAGCTTAACCCACACTGCTTCATTTAGGTAGGAGCTGACCAAAAAGAAAAAAACTATTTTCTCTAAACCAACTTTGTCTCCATGGACTCTGGATGGAGGGGTTGGGGGGAGATGGGTCCGGTGTTCTAGGCCGCAGTTCTCAGCCTTGGCCTCATATTAGAATCACTTGGGGAGCTTTTGAAACTCCCAATGCCAAGGCTGCAGCTGAGACCCATTAAATCAGAATCTCTGTCAGTGGACCCAGGCACCAACAGTTTTTAAAGCTCCTTTGGTGATTCCAGTATGCAGCCAAGGTTGAAGATGAGTACCCCAAAGATCTTGCATGCAAAGACAGTCTCCTGATTCCTCCTCATCCAGACTCTGTGGGAGGGGGGGGGAGGCACACGGTCAGAAGCCACCTTGGTCTCAGGAGTACAATGAATAGTCAGTCACCTGCTGCCCTCTATTCTCCAAACTTACAGGCCTATCAGCCTGGGATAAACAACCAAAAGGAAACCATAGGTAGGAAGTCCTCACAGGGGAGTGACACACTGATATCTGCATTGGCCTTCAGAATGAAAGTATTCCTGCTTAAGGAGGAAAAAACTAAAATACAAACAAATGTTGACATATTATCCCACTTAGGTGACGTGTGTGAACAAATGGACAGGAGGGTATTGCCAGCCATCTCACGCAGCTTGAGGCAGGTACCAGGGAGCTTCAGTTGAAGGTGTGGCCCAGCCCAGGCCCTGGACCAGGCCTGCCTAGGAAGGAGCATTCATTAGCAGCCTAGGGGCATTGGAATGAGTTACGCTGACCTAGGTCACTATCTGGTTGGGCTTGGAATCAGCCCAGGGCATCAGAGGCTTCTGGGTGGCATCTTTTCCCCAATTCCCCCACCATTGAGTTAGCCTAGCCTGTCCCAGAGGGGAAGATGACGTTGGGTTCTGGAGGCAGGTTACATCAGATGGATTCCTACTTTTCTGATATTGCATGAGAGACCTAACCTCTCTGGGTTCCCTCGTCTTCAGGCAACTTCCTTTCAGAAGTAAATAGGAGACCGTTTGCTTGATGCTTAGTGGCTGCTCAATAAATACAGGCTATATAGAAAAATCAGTGAAGCAAAATAAATAAAATTGCAAAGCAAGAAAAAGAGGAAAAAAAGTGAATAACACCCCTCAAATCCAACTACTGTTTTAACACCTTGTTTTATATCTTTTCCAACGGTCTTCTGTGCATACAACTACATATACACATGTGTTTAGACATATGTTTTTAAATCAACACAGGATTACAGTACACATAATCTTCTCCAATGCTTTTTTCTTACTTAAAAAGTATATCATGGGGGACTTCCCTGGTGGTCCAGTGGTTAAGGCTCCGCGTTTCCACTGCAGGGGGCACGGGATCGATCCCTGGTTGGGGAACTAAGATCCCGCATGCCGTGCAGCGCGGCCAATAAATAAGTAAGTAAGTAAATAAATAAATAAAAGTATATCATGAACATCTTTCCTTACCGGTAAAAGTACTGACATGATTTTTAAGCCATTCATCACATTCACTATGAGATGTACAGTAGTTGATTTAACCAATCCCCTGATTCTAAACTTTCTATCACGAATGCTTGCTTCATTTGAAATAGGAGCAAATAAAAAAATGTTACTCCAGCTTTTCCATTCTATTAAGATAGAACATCCTGTGTACATTGGTATTTGAACTTGAATAGCCTCTTCACCTCAGCTCTTCAATCTGATGTGTGTTGCCTGGGATCCTGACATGACACCCCCCACGGCAAACAGAGGAGGCATTGTTCACAATCTGTTCCAGGCAGAGGCTCCCTGTGAGATTAAAGCACAGGTTGAAACTGAAGGAAACCAGGCACTCCAGAGGTCTGAGCCTCTGTATCAGTCTGCTTTCTTTCCTTCCCTCTGCTGCTGACCTGCTCACCAGCCCCTCCATGCCTGGCACTGATAAGAGGAGAGAGAGCATAAGAGGGCAGCTACTCCAGAGGGTGCCTGTCTGTCCCCAAATCTTCTTTATCCCAACACTTCATGAAGAATGTTCGAGGCTGCTGGGCCAAGATCTGAAAGAATGAAGAATGTCCATCCTCATTTGTAAGTCTGGGAAAATGGGATTCAGTTTTCACCAGAATGGGCAGCAGCCAGAGACTTTGCTCTGAGATTTGCAGGAGAAATGGCGGCCCCTTGGGCGCCTGCTGATGTGGTGACAGGGGCAGCCTTGAGGCCCAGTGCTACTTTGCACTAAGATGATCCACCCCCACCCCACCATCGTTCACTGGCATTTTCAAAAGTGAAAAGATTGGTCTTTAATCAGTTTTCAGAGCTCATTTGCCTAGATCAGTGCAACTCACTGCGGTTCCATGGAGGGAGGGGGAAGGGGAGAATGAATTTCATTCAGTTCAGCTAGGTGGGTGATGTTTGGATGAAAAGCGTTAAGTCACCTTCTGTTTAATGCAGTGTCAGAAAAACAAACAAACAAACATGGTCTGGATGTGGAACTGAAGATACAGTCGGTGGGTGAACCAAAAGGAAACATATGAACCCCATTGTCCAAAACTCAAGAACTTTGTGAGCTTCTAACAAAAGCAAAAGCAAAGGTCATAAGATCATCTTTCTTAGATGTGTTTATTATTATTTTTATTATCATTATCATCATCATCATCATTATTACTCTTACTATAATAATGAGAATAATGGTAGTAATAAACATTTGGCGAACACTTATAATATGCCAGGCACTGCACAAAGGGCTTTAGTTTTGCATTTATAAGGCAGGTGTTATCATCATCCCCACTTGACAGATAGGGAAACTGAGGCTCACAGGGGTTAAATAATTAGCCAAGGTCACAGACTTGGGATCAAGCTGGGGTCTAACTGACTCTTAAACCTGTACTCATTGCCCCTGTGCTTTCACTGAGTTCCAAGGAAAACAAGTCTTAACAGGGTGACTGATTAATAAGAAGGTGCCTGATATGGTATGGCAGACTTTCTTTGTTCAGACAGAAGACCCTCAGAAGCAAACTCTTGGTTAAGTGGTGTGCAGATCTGGCTGGAGAAGAGAATCACCAATTTGAATAAGAAACCAGGGCCTTCTGGAAAGGAAAAAACAAATTACGCAACTCTTGTACTCCAAGAGGTAAACCAAGGTGGGCCACAGGGCACCAGATATCCAGGCTGATGACTGAGAATGGATGAGGGTTAGAAGGAAATGGTTTTAACACAGCCTGGCCCAGTTGTTGTGCTTTGGAGAGTCATGTGACCCAAGGTGGGGCTCTGACTGGCAGAAAAGCAGTGTCCCTGAAACTTGGGACCCTGCAGGCCCCTCTTCAACAGTGGCACCATGTGGCTGCGAGCGGCAGTGGCAGTGGGTTATTGATCAGATGGGTCTGAGAAGCTCCAGGGCTTCTAAACAACTGTGATGCAGTTAGGAGGGCGAAACCTCAAGAGGAAGATATTGGACTTAGTGATAATAAAGCGGTGGGGTTGAGGTGGGGGGTGCTGAGTGAAACATAAAGGCGACGTCATCATGTTTACTCTTCAAGCTGATAGAGCAGGTCAGACCAGTGACAGTGAAAAAGGGACTGGGGATATTTCCACTGTTGGCTAAGTTTTAATAGTTCCGCTTTTACACTCAGATGAACCAAGGTTAGGTAGGCCAACGTTGGATTTAATAGCCAGATATCATAACTTTTCATGTGGGTCTTGAGGAACATTCCAGGGCCCCTCAGATAGGCCACTGTGGAGCTGGCCCCTCAAAACCAACTGTCAGCAGCACACAAAAAGGCAAATCAAGGCTCAAGGTATGAAAACATAAACAATGAAAAAGCCTTTATATTCACTGGTCTCCACCTCCACACTGCCCTTCCTGCCCCTAGCACACACTGCAAAACAAAAGGAAAGGTCTCTGGACAGCCTGAGAAAAGCTGCATGTGGAATGCCCCCTTCCAAGCTGTCATTCTGCTTCTGCTTCAGCCGGCCCAGGACATCTGTCTTTTCTTATAACTAACCCACTCAGTGAAGCAGAATGGGCCTTCTGAGCCAATATTCCTGTGTTATACAACTTCCTGTCCCCTACAACTGAGGCCTGACAGCAAGATTCTGAAGAGATTAAAAACCCCCTCTCTGAACCGTCTGCTAATTCGTGAGGGTACGTCTGCTGGCCCTTCCAAACCCTTGCCTAAGGCCAATGTTCTCTGCTCTCTTTTCTTCCTTCTATGCCAAGTCTGCTATTTCCAATCTGTGTAACCGTGGGAAGCTATTTGCCCTTTCTGTTCCTGTTTTCTCATCTTCAAAATGGGAATAATAATTATCTACAGGGAACGGTCACTGAGGGTTCCCTGCCTACAAGCCCTCAGACCTTACCACTGTGATGTCCAACCATGCACTTTCTACCTGCCTGAAGGCTGTCTCCATTGGCTGAACCTACCCGAGCCCACAATATGCCAGAAATACTAGAGAGCTAATGTTCCCCAGGGAGCAGCCCTCAACCAATGACTGATGGAAGCTGGTGTGTAAATACACCCTTGAGTAGGATGACTGTGAGGCAGATGTTCTATATGCCCATGGCAGAGGACACCCCTGAGGTGAGAGTTCTGCACTGGCTCCCAGAAATTCCTAGCAGGACAGCTCCAGCTGCCCACAGTGGTAACCTGCTGGGTAATAGCCCCTCCATTGGCTGCCTTCCCTTCTGTCTCACTTCCCATCCCCCCACAGTTCTTCCTGGGGTCACCCCCAGATGACCATCTTGCACAGGCATCTTTGAAGAGGGGAACCCCTCTGACACAGAACTAAACATGTGTGGTCTCCTCCTTCAACATTGCCCTCCATTACTGCTCGGGGTCCCACTTTTCTGTACTCAGTTTACTCTTCAAGTCTTCTAATTCCTCCATATCCCTCCAGTTTGAATTTACCTCTCATCTCCCAAAACAACTGCTGTAACCAGCTCATCCCTCACTTTTTTTTTTTTTTTTTTT